>NC_080852.1:27465323-27773091 GCF_030435755.1 Ochotona princeps | reverse complement strand
CATGGCACTGTTTTGGCACCAGGGATCTCAATCTGAAAGAGAAACGGCATGCAGGCGCGAGCCGAGTCAGGTTCACTTTGGTTCAAACGTTGCCTGAAGCCTCCTAAGTGCACAGTACTGTGTTAGAAATTGCAGGACACAGGGACCTGCATCATGGCACGGTAGCTTAAGCTGCCGCCTGCAATGTCAGTGTCCAATGTGGACAACAGTTCAAAACCCAGTCACTGTACTTCCAATCCAGCTCCCTGCTAATATGCCTGGGAAATCAACAGAGGATGGCCCAAGTGCTTGGGTCCCTACGCTCACTTGGGAAACCCAGAGGAAGCTCTTTCCCCTTGTCTATTAACTCTGTTCCTCAAACAAATTAAAATAAATTAAAACAAACAAACAAAAAGAAAAAAACTGGAGGACACAGAATAAACATCTCTGTGGCCTTAAGAGACACTGAGCCTGGAGCCCAGGAGCTGAGGGTATTTTGAAGGTCAGATTGGGCAAGCAGGAGAAGCCTGCATTTACTGCCCTGATGGGGTGGAGCACAAAATACACTAAACACACACACTACCAGATAATAAACATTTAGACTTGCAGGTCACATGGTCTCTGTCTGAACTCTTCACGTTACTTTATTGCAAAACAGGCAGGGACAGCACACCAGTAAAGGAACATAGCTGTGCTCCAATACTACATCATTTCTGGATCCAGGACACTGGCCCACAGCCCCTAGTTTGCTGATCCTGCATCCAGCCAAGAACAGAGCAAAGGCATGTGCTGAGGAATTTAAGCCAGGGCTGGAGATCAAAGCATCTCGTTCTACTGTACTGCCAGGGAACGACACTTCCTACTGCTCTGGGGACAAAGCTCGGCCCACAGCCAGGACCAAGCGCCTTCCCACAAGGCTGTAGCACCAGCAGAAGTGTCACACAGCAGCCCTGGTGTCTGGGCATACCTGCCAGCTGGGCACTTTCGGGCTGTGCCCCTGGCCGGCTGACTGACCTGAGGAACTGCAGTGGGTGTGGATCTTCCTGAGCCTGAAAGAAGATGTCCACCGAGGACCGGAGACCCTCAAGGAACACCAGCTGCCCTCGCTCCCGTGCCGCGGTCAGGCTGACGCCCTGAGCGGGATGGAGAGGGGAGGAAGTGACCACGCTGGCCGAGGAGCCCACCCCCAACCCGACCCCAGTCACCCATCCACGCCTCCCTCAGGCCTGTGCCTCCACCAGCACGCTCCTGCCCCACAATCCTCTGCTCTTCTTACGTGCACCTCCATTTACTACTCCCATTAAAAAAAAAAAAAAGTTGGAGGCCATTACCCAATGTTGTTTTTCAACTTGTAGCAGTGATGTGAATTTTCATTTTGAATGGTATGTACTTATAAAATTAAGCATACTGAAGAACAATAAAAGGCAAACAATAATGTGATGATTGGAGTGCTCCAAGTCTAGAAAATGCCAGATCATTCCCCATTCCAGGTGCTAATCTAGTTTAACAACAAGAAATGGTCCTTTCTCATCTTCCACCAGCAGGTGAGGAGAATAAAAAGAAAAGAACTGCGCCCAGTGCAGTAGCTTAGTGGCTAAAGTCCTCAACTTGCTCACATGGGCACTGGTTCTAATCCTGGCAGCCCTGCTTCCCATCCAGCTCCCTGCTTGTGGCCTGGGAAAGCAGTCAAGGACGGCCCAAGTCTTGGGACCCTGCATCTGTGTGGGAAACCCGGAAGAGGCTTCGGGTTCCCGGCTTCGGATTGGCACAGGTCCGGCCACTGCAGCCACTTGGGGAGTGAATCAATCAAACGAGGGTCCTGACCCTCATTGCTGCCCGTGTTCCACAGGAGACTGCTCGGGGAGAGGCACTCCCACTCTAGCACCTCACTCCCCAGGGCTTGTGTATGCCATTCCCGCTGTAATGACAGTGCAAAAGGAAAAGCAAACAGCAAAAGCCCCTCTATGAATGGAAGCAGATGGCTTCCTCGGCTGGAACACAGATGCCAGAGCTGCAGCAGCGCTTCAGATGCCCCAGAAGTGATGTGCTCCTGCCCAGACTCTGCTCCCGGGTCCTCGCCCTCACTTCCAGCACTTGTCCCTCCTCTGCCAAGAATGGCTGAGACCAAGGTCACCCTTCTCTGGCATCCTCTCTTCCCTCCTTCCTTCCAGTAGAGAGGAGGCAGTGAATTGGCCCACATTTCAAGGTCAATGCTGATGGGTGGCCTGGTTCTCTCCCTAACCATGATCTAACAATAATAATTACAAGCAGAAGCAAAACCCACCGCTGCCTGTTTCTCTTCAGCTCCCGCTTGCAAGCTGTAAACAGGTCATAGGTCACAGGTCACAGTCCAGGCTAGGTCAGGTGCTTCCCCCCAACCTTCTGCCCATCTTAATCTCATCAGCCCACATCACGATAAGATCAAGGTCACCCAACAAAAGTGCTTGTCCCCACAACTGGGTCTCACACCCCAGACTTATGGAGGCGCACTGGGAAGCCCCCAATCTGGCAGTGGACTAAACCATGATCTCCAACTCGGGCCTGAGACTGAAGTTGCTGTTGAGAAGAAAACCTTCACAAGCGGAGAATCAGGAGAAGGGGACAGTGAACTGACGCCCACCAGCCATGAACTCTTCAGGATCCCAAGATCTGCTAAATTCCCCACCCCCACAGGAAGGCCCGGGGCGCTCCGCACAGAGGTTGAACCTGCTTACCAGCTTCTGTCCCACGACATTATAGTGACTGAAGGACTGGAGGAGCGCCACAAAGCAGACTTTACAGTTAGCTAGAAAACAGAAACACACTGTTCACACGTTTAGAACAAAAAGCCAAGATGTGGATCTGCAACCTAACAACTCTAAAATCTAAAACGGACTTTTTCTGCTATGTATCAGTTCTGCCTCCTTGCATCCACTGGTTGACTTCCTATTTCTATTTCCGGGAAGAAACTGCAGTGGCCATGTTCCTCAAGCAGCTGGGGCCCAGTGTCAATGGCGTTGAGCACCCATAGCCCTCAAGGACCGGAGGCCGGGAGATGGCTAACAGGCCTCACAGAGAGCACCACTGCACACGGTGGGAAAGGGAAGGCGGCCGCGTGGTCCATGGGCACCTGGCGCTCTCAGGAGGGGATGGTGGGAAGTGGACGGGCTAGTCAGCTGTTGCCTAATCACACAGCCCGTGGCCACACCAACACTGAAGTCTTGACTAGCGGGCCAGGCCCTCTTCTCATCGCTTCCTGCTCCAGTCTTTGGTCTGTCTGTTACCTCTACTGAATCAGCAAGTCTGTTACCTCTGAGGTAGAAGGAGAGAAAGTGATGCACAAGGAAGCTGCCATCGGTCTTGGCGTCACAGAGCAGAGTCAGTGTCCCCTAAAAAGCAAAAACACACCAAGATGAGGCGGCCTGGAAAGAGGGTAACCCAGGGCAGAAAGCATCACTGGGACACCCCTCCATCTCCACAGCTGGAGAACATATCTTCCCACGACATACAGAACGAGTCGAGATCACAAAATAACAACCCAAAAATGACTAGGGACCACTATGAAGCATGAAGCAACCCCACCTCCACTTTCCCATGGCAAAACCACAGAATAAAACTCCCTTTCTTCCTCGCCCCTCACCTCACCACAGTGATTCAAAGGTCCCCAGACCCAGGTGTGAAATGAAGGAGCTTTTTACATATCAGACATCAGTGAGAATCACAGGCCGCTGGCCTGGAGGGCCCTCCCAAACAAGGTCTTCTGGCCACAGTTCCTTCCTGCTTTGCCACTGCGATGCCAACCCTGCCTTGTACGGTCGGGGACAGGGGAGAAAGGCTACGTTCACAAAGATCTCCCGGACTCTCTGCTTGAGGCCACGCCATGGTGTGCTGAGTCCTGGAGAGATTGTTAATGGCAACAGCTACCTGGCTGGCTCTGGCCAATTCTCTGGCACCCAGGCTGGTTGATTTTTTTCCCCCCCTTTCTAACTTATCAACAAAATACACAAGACCAAGTTGTCAGACTCAGGAGGTTCCTCTCCTCGAGCTATCACTTCCTGGCCAGAGCTGAGCTGTGTAAGCACTGGGTAAATGCGGCCAGCAGGGTACGCAGGGCCACCTGGAGACATGGCCGGGCAGCACCTGCTGGGCCGCTGAGATTCACCACGAAAAGCGTTAGCGGAAGACTTAGCAGGCGACCCTGTGGGTATCCAAAGGAGGAGCTTATTTCGTGAGCAACACAAGATTATGGAGGAAGGTCGAGATGCGTGCAAATGAAGATCGAGGAGTCCGGGAATGCAAAAGGGTGAAGACCCGACTGCCCGGGGTGGCGGTACAGAAGGAACACAGACGGGGCGGCAGCCCGGGGGCTCCGGGAGCCCAGGAAGCTGGTCCCGTGAAGATCGCTGAGACGCCCCCATCTTTTCAAGCCTGTTCAGGGCGCCGGGGACCCTCACCCTCGTGAGCACGTACAGGGTTTCCCGCACAAGGGGCAAGCTGGGCAGAGGGTGGGCCAAAGACTCCTGGAACTTGAAAGGATGGCGCGGCCTGTTAGAAAATGCAAGTCCCACGAACCCACCCTCCCGCGGGCCATAGTCTCCACGCCAAGCCCAGGCGGGCCTCCACAAACTACAACTCCCAGATATCCCGTGGCAGGAAGCGAGCGTGCCTGTGCCGCCGGGTCGCGCGCGTATCCCGGATGCACCTCTGCACCACGCTCCCCCGCGTCCCGCACGACCTCTAACCTGCTCCGGCCTGTCAGGGGCGGTGTCGAGGAGGTTATTAAGTTCCGGGAACATTCCCGAGCTCCGGGGAAGAAGTCGAGGTGCGGCGGGGACGACGGAAGCCGGGGAGCCACGAGCGAGGGAGTGCGCATGTGCCCTCCTCTGCAGCAGCCAATCAGGCGGGCACCGCGGACAGGACTCTCCCCACGCATGCGCACCTCGTCTGGGGAGGCGGGCCAGGAGGAGGGCATCCAGGCCATTGGCGGCCTTGCAGACAGACGTGCTCAGCTTCCTTTGTCCTCGCCCAAAGCAGGAAACAAGTGGAAACGCGGAACTCACTGTTAGGAAGTTCGTAAAAGCTCAAGGGAGTTGAGCAGCGGGCCTCGTGCCTCTGGCTTCCCTGCAGTGTACTGGGTCCCGCGCTGCAGCCGGGGACGCCGCGCGCTCCTGCACCTCCCCCGGCGCCCAGCCTCCCCCAGGTCTGCGCTCCCGTGTACCTGAGTTCCCCAACTCTGCATGTTTTGTTTTTTTCCTCACATAAACGTAAACTTGCAGGCCCGGCGCAGAAGACACTTCGCATGCAGTAGGTTTTAGTCCAGAATCCTAATTAGCTCGGCTCCAGCCGCAGCCAATGGGAAAGTGGAAGACATTTCTGTTGTCTTGTACTTCTGTGCAGCTTGTTTTACCAATAAACAAAGGCCTCGTGACTTAACTACGTATACAACTTTACTGTACTACAATGCCATAGGCTTGGAAGCTACTACTTTTTCTGATGTTTAAGTTTAAACAGAAACCACTCAGACTGCATCCTCCCCCTCTTTCTCTCCTAGGAAGGAAAGAAGAACGATCATCAATGGCAAGCGACAGTCGCAGGAAGCGACACCGGATGCCGGCTTCACGCTCAGGGGAGGACGCTACGTCTCCTCCTCGTGGTTTACGGTGCTCTACACGATCAGAGAAACTTCTCTAGTCACAGACTATAGAAATGATCCCTGAAAGTATAGTCTTGCCGTTGCCGTCGCAGGCTCCGCCACGCCTGCCCCCAACACTCACCTCTCAGTGACGGTGAGATGCCCCTTTTAAAAAATTTGTATTTCTATTTTGTGAAAGGTTAGGTCGTTTTATTTTCAGCTAAATGTTATACAGTATATCGACCCGGTGACGGGACACAGATCAAAAACGCTGCTTTTACTGACCAGTATTTTGGAATCTTTCCGAGCAGCGCTGCTTCATTAACATACGCCCGCCTGCAGCCCCGCCCACACGCGCCAGGCCCCGCCCACAGAGCCAGGCTCCCGCCTTGGCAGGTCTGCCATTCAGCAAGTCGCTCAATTCCCAATGCCATTCCACCCTGGCAGCAACTGAAGGAGTACTGTTTAGTCCCCCGTTCTTACAGATGCTTGGTATGGCGTCTAAGGGAGTCACAGGGTTCCAGTGGGTGTTTTTTGGGGGAGCAGTAGGGGTACCTGGTTGGTGCAGGGAGTTAAGCCGCTACCTGCAACACTGGCATTGGTTAAGGGTTCCTGCTGGAATCCGTGAGTGGATGTGGGGGACACGAAGGTGTGAAGAGTATTGTTCCATTACAGGCGGGGCTGCAAGGAATTTCCTGCTGCATAGCAGGGCACTGCGGGTATCTCTACGACCCTGGGTGAGCAGCAAGGCCATGAGACGCTCCTCCGGAGGTCCGAGAACCTCCTCTTCCCCCGGCCCTGGATAAGTGTCTACTGCCCGGCCCAGACAGTAAGTCACTGTCGTCGTCCTTGCTACAGGAGGTCAGCACAGACCAAGATGGAGCGGTTCCAAACCAGGCCCTGTGCACACGTACTCAGGAACTGCACGGAATCCGACAGAACAGCCCCGGGAAAAGCTCACGTCAGGCTGCCACGGGGGCGAAGAGAACCCAGGTGTGCCGGGAGGCCGGCCATCCTTGGCTTGTCCTGTTGACCCTCACAGCGCAGGAGTGGTCTGGGCCAGTGTCAGTGCCAGCGGGGAGGGGGCCTTGAAGGACGCCTGCCTAGAGGGACGCGCAACGGGACCCTGAAAACTGACCCCAGCCCACCTGGGGTTGAGGCACGCCTGGCCTACACCCCTCGCTGCCCAGAGAGGCCAGGAAGCTCTGCTCCGGCCCTGCCCCGCCTGGCACAGCGCAGGGTCACACACCCGGGGCGGAGGGTGAGCGGAGGAGGCTCGCGGGGTCCGCGCAGCCACCACGGGCGACGCCATCTGGGAAGGCAGAGTCTGGCGAGGCCACGGCCGGCGAGACCCGGGGCAGGACCTGGTGGGCTCTGGCCACGGCGCCATCCCCCGGCCGTCCCCGGAGCCGAGGAGAGGAGTCGCAGGCCTCGGCCGATAGTGACGCCATGGAGCGCGCAGCCCCGACCGCCGGACAAACACGGAACATGTGGGAGCTGGGCGGGGCTACGGCGTGCGGGGCGGGACTGCGGAGTCCAGGGGCGGGACTACGGATGCCGAAGCGGGACCTAGGCTGAGGGCGGGGCTACGGCTGCCGGGGGCGGGGTCACAGTGACAGAGGCGGGGCTACAACTGGGGGCGGGACTCCGTCGGCCAGGGGCGGGCCGAGTTTGCGGCGGCTGGGGGCGGGAACTAGGGGCGGGGCTACGGCGTTTGGGGCGGGACTGCGGTATAGGAGGGCGGGGCCAAAGCCGGGGGCGGGTTTACGCGGCTGGGGCGGGACAGAGGGCGGGGCTACGGCTATTGTGGGCGGGGCTGTGGAGGCCAGGTCCGGGACCTCCTGCCTCTGATGCACCGGTAGAGGTCAAGCAATAAGCTCCAGAGTGGAGAACCTGTAGCATTCGTTCGTTCACTCACTCATTCATTTTTAAAAAATATCCTGGTCTGAACCTCTAGCGCCCACGATGCGCCTGTGGAGGAAGGAGGTTCTTGCTCCCTCCCCTAAGGCCCGGCAGTTTCCCCCACCCTAATCCAGCAAAAAGGAGGTGCCCCATAGGGCCTCTTGCTGCAGTCTCCTGCTCCTGTCGCAGGACTGTCAGAATCCCGTGTGGACTTCACGAGCTCAGAGCTGAGACACGCTCAGAGGGGTGAAGCTAGGTACTCAGCCCCAGTCAGAGCAGCACCCAATGGAAACGCAGGCTGCCTGACGCCAAAGCCGGGGCGCGACTGCCACCCCCAGCTGCCCTGAAGAGCTCGGACTGCTGTCCTCTGATGCCAAACACCAGCAGGACACAGGGGCTGGCCCTATGGCTTAGCACATAAATCCACTGCGTGCAGTTCCCACACGCCATAGGGTTGCCAGTTCAAGCCCAACCTGCTCCACTTACGAACCAGCTCTCTGCTAATGTACCTGGGAAAGTAGCGAGGATGGCCCAAGGCCTTAGGATCCTGCACTCACCTGGGAGGCCAGGAAGAAGCTCCAGGCTCCTGGCTTCCAGCCCCAAATATTGTGGCCATTTGCGGAGTGAACCAGCAGATGGAAGATCTGTCTTTTCCCTGGGGTAGGAGAGGGAGCTCACGAAGTGCCAGGAACAGAAAGGCAGGCAGGCAGATGGGTGAAGGTTTGTTCTTTCCCTGTGTCTGGTCCCAGGTGCCCCCTGAGCACTTGTCTGAGACCAGCAGAGCTGAGCACTGGCGCTGGGGCACACCAGCAACCATCTGCCGCAGCAGTTTCCGTAGCCTCTCAGTGAACCCAGAGAGTTTGCAGACAGCTTGGGAAAGGGGGACAAAAAATAAACTTAGCTGGATGCAGGTGTTTCCTGTGTGTCCACCAGAGGGCAGCAGATACTAGCTAAAGCGCCAGGATTGCTGCATGTGTGGAACAGAGAACTGCCTGGCCAAGCCTCTGCAGCTCACACACCTTCCACAAGGTCAAGGTGTACCTCACCGGCCCTGAGCTCCCCTCCAGCTGCCTTCCCAGGAAGCCTCCTGGCGGCGGGCTTTCGTGCTCCCTCCCCAGTCCTCACTGGACTGACTGGCTCTTCGGTTTTCCTCTGCTGCTCTCTCGTTCCAGCTCTAAGGCCCCAGACACAGCCATACTGAGCGCTTCAGGACTGGCCCTCACGTGTCCGCAGGGCTCTGCTCCACTCCTTGGACGGGACCCAGAGCTGTGTCACCAGGAGGCCTTCCAGGGGCGCCATGGGGGCAGAAGTCACCATACACCTTTCAGCGTGCAGTGACATCCCCTGGGCTGTGAGGGGTGGGGGGACCTCACTTGATGTCACAGTACCCACCTCCGGGAAGCTTTCATTGGGACCACTGAGCAAGGTATGGGATGACCTGACACTGACTCTTCCCGAACTCTCTGGGAAACCAGTGGGCCTCACTGCATCCTGAAGCTTCCATCCCTGTTCCAAGTTCTCCCTCTGCCCAGTCCTCTTCCTCCCTCTTCCTTTCTCCTACAGGGGCACCTGTAGCAGACTGGACCAGCTTTCCATTAGCTTCTGGAAAGGCCCAGGGTCCACCACAGTAGCATTGATGGCCTGTCCCCTCCCCCTCTACCACATTGGAGGAACCAGGGCACATGGGACTCACACCTAGAAAGAGAGGTGGGTGTACAAAGTTGGTCAGAGCTGACCTCCGGCGAGCGGGGTGGCAGGGTGCTGGGTGCTGTCCACCAGAGGGCAGTCTTGGGTGCCGTGCTGGTGAGGAGATAGGCTCATGTGGTCCACCACAGCTATGCAGGGCACCCGTCCCAGCTGCATCCAATCATGGAGCAATGCAGGAGCCAGGTAGGGGCTGAGCCAGGCCTGATGGTGGGGATAGACAAAGGAGAAATGTTGGACAAGTATCCAGGCTGAGACTGGAATGGGGTGGAGGATGGGGGTTGAAAGGAGGAGGGGCAGACAGGTTCACAGCCACATCCTGGGAGCCTCTGTGGACACGGAGGTGGGGTGCCTACGTGGGAACCTGGCCGCAGATGCGGGCGTGCCTGACAGCCTCACGTGGGAACCTAGCACCCAGCTGGTGTCTGGGTCAGAGACCAGGGGTTCCATCCATGCTCTGGCCTCACCTGCATCTGCATGACCCTGGGTAGGTTAGGGCCTCCTGGGGCCTCGCTTTCCCCATGTGGCAATCCCCACGAAGGCTGGAGTATGTGGCTGTCTGCCTTCCTCTGGCCTGTGGTTCCAGTGGGATAGCCTGAGCTGGTGGTAGCTCCAGCCTTGGGGACCGGGGTTGGAGGGTAAGGGTGGGACACCTGCGGGCCCTGGACGACCCCCGGCTCCCTGAGCTCCTCAATGCACACCAGGCTCCGAGAACTCAGGGCTACAGAAACTGCTGTCACAGATGGTGCTGCTGTGCCCCAGCTCCAGTGCTCAGCTCTGATGGGCTCAGATAGGCCTCTGCAGGTTTCCTACGCAACCTTTTGTCCCTGCCTCTGGGGTTTCTCACACTGGCCAAAGGGAGCACAGCTCTGGGAAGAAAAGGCCCTTGTACAAGCGCCCAGTCCTAATCCACTGCGCGCGGACCGGCAGCGGAAAGCTGGGCCCCTCTGATGCCCAGCCAGCCACCCCGTGTCCCACATTCCGCTGCCAGCCCCGTCTGCCCTGGGCCAAGCAACCACACATCCCAGGGCTGTTGCCATTTGGACCTTTGGGGATGAAGAGGTTGCACTGAGAGCCATGGGTGGGGTTTGGTTGTGTTCTGGGTGCCTTCGGCCAATGGGAGTAGGATGAGGTGGGGGTCCAGCTGAGCTCCTATATGGCCCGGTCTATGGTCCTGCCTCCCTTCCCTGGAAACCCCGGCTATTTCTCTGAGCCATAAGGGAAACTGGAACTTTGTGGTCCCAGGGGGGTCTCCCTTGGCTCACCCGTCCCTTTAGGGGGCAGGGGGAGCCTCATCTCACAGAGGAGACTGATGGGCTTTGAAGAGATGGGTGGTGTGACCCTGACCCAGGGGCTTCCCCTTCCAAGTGGTGGAGGTCAAAAACCTGCAGACAGGTGAATGGAGCTATGGTGCCAGTGTGGTTGTCCAGAGAGCCACCATCTCTGTGGCTCTGACCTGGCCTGGGGTGGGAGTTGCAGGAGAGGGCAGCACCTTTCACTAGAAGCAGCTGTCTGGATAGCAGCTGGGAGTGGCCACACTGAAAGTGACCTGATACCCTCCAAGGTACCTCCAAGGTGCAGGTACCTTGGGGGGCAACCAGACTTTAAGAATTCAGAGGACAGGGCCCGGCGGCGTGGCCTAGCGGCTAAAGTCCTCGCCTTGAACGCCCCAGGATCCCATATGGGCACCGGTTCTAATCCCGGCAGCTCCACTTCCCATCCAGCTCCCTGCTTGTGGCCTGGGAAAGTAGTCGAGGACGGCCCAAGGCTTTGGGACCCTGCACCTGCGTGGGAGACCTGGAAGAGGTTCCTGGTTCCCGGCTTTGGATCGGCACACACCAGCCCGTTGCGGCTCACTTGGGGAGTGAATCATCGGACGGAAGATCTTCCTCTCTGTCTCTCCTCTCTGTATATCTGACTTTGTAATCAAATAAATCTTAAAAAAAAAAAAAAAAGAATTCAGAGGACAGAGTGGGTACTGGTTGTACTTGATGAAGTTAGGAATGAATAAAATCAGTGCTTTACAAGTCATTGTCTTAAACTGACAAAAATATGAAAATTCAGCCATGCAGTAAAATGTAGAGGAAACGAAAATGTGCGCTTGGGTGACTCTGGACTCTGCTGGCCGACACTGGCCCTGCCCGCCTTGGGGGTCTTGCCCTGCCGCTGTCTGTCCGATGAGGTTTTCCACAGCATCGGAAGGCTAGGTGTATCCCAAGTCTGGGGACAAGGTGGTGGCCGTACAGGAAGCAGGAGGTGCAGGGAGCAGAGTCAGGGGACAGAGAGGGGACTGTACATCACAATAGCTGAGTTGCAAATGATGCTGGGGACAGAGTGGGGAGGGAGGGAGCCACAAGGTTCTGACCTTCAGAGGGGGTGAGCTATGAACCTCAGATACCTGTGGCTCTTCCCGCAGTATGGCCTGTGGGATGGGAGACACTTGTTGACTGAGCGGCTGGGCAATGGCCTGGTCTCTGAGCTCCAAGGCGGACCACACATGCGTCAGAAGTGCCACTCTGGTTCCAGGTGTCAGACCTGGCCCTATGTACACAGGTCCCCCACACAAGCTCCACGGGGAGGCCCTCTGGTCATCAGGGCACCCTCAGGATGTGGGGCTGCGTCTGCTCACTCTCTTAGAACCCCACTCTCCTCTTCCTTCTGCCCCATCCCCCTGCCCACTCCTCTCTCTCCAGTGCTTCCTGGACCTGCTCATGTCAGAGTCATCAGAGATGTCTGTGTTGCTAAACCTGAGGTCAGGCCTGATCCTTCAAGGTCACCTGTCCCTGCCCAATGCTTGGTGTGTGCTCCTGGCCTCTCTTATACCTGCTCCCGTCTATTTGTTCCCCCTGCCTTATGGCTGCCTATGGAGGAGACGAACCAGAATCAGCAGAAAGGGGTGGGCCCCCGTGGGAGGTCAGGAAGGCCTTCTCACTGGAGGAAGACCCTCCTGTGGCTGGGCTTGCCAGCCTGAAATTCTGCAGAGGGGATTTCAGCTGCAAAGAGAGGGCCGGGCCCCAGCTAGGGGGCCTGAGTCTCTTGGGGTCTCCCTGGGGATAGGCGGACTCCCCTGTCCCTGACATCAAACGTTGGAAACACTGCCATTTCCCTGGCCCCACATAGCCAGGCAGCCTCGTCTACATCCCGGCCTGCGAGCCCAGACAGCTGCCCCTGCCTGGCAAGGATCTTGCCCCTCCTGCTTTTCTGCAGGTTTGCTGTGCGTGATGTCCTGAAGTACCTGGCCACCTGGAGCCAGAGTCCTTCTGGTGCCTGGGGCCTCTGGCAGGGCCTGGGAGGCCATGGGAGCCGGAGGAAGGTCCTGTTTTCCTGTGGGAACTTGTTGGGGCTGCCAGCAGTGTGGGGGCAGGGGGAGAACAGGGCTGCAGGTCCCCTCCTTGTCTGGGGGTTGCTCCTGGCAACACTGCTCTCTCGCGGCTCTCCGCGGCCTCGGGCAGGGACCCAGACGGCCGCAGGGGCTCTGTGTCTCCCGTCTGCATGACAAGACTGAAAGCTCTGCCCTGGCTGGCCTGCTCGAGAGGCAAAGCAGTCGCCAGAGTAAAGACAAGCGAAGCAGAGAGGGGCCCCAATTAGAGCGGCAAGCGGTTCCCACCACAGGCCCTGGCCGCCCCTCAAAGCAAGTGCGAAGAAGAAGGCGGGCAGGCGGGCGGGCTGCAGCAGCTGTGTGAGTAATAGGGTTGGAGGCAGGGGTGGCTGCCCGCCTTGCCTGGGCTCAGGAAGTCCAGGGGTGAGGGGCAGCCAGAGGGCCCAAGGCCAGCTCCCTTTCTCCTGCAGGGAAGGGCTGAGGGAGTGGGAGCCCCCAGGCAGGGAGGGCCCTGGGTCTGCCCCACAGCCCCACACAGAGGGTGTCACAGGGAACTAGAGATGGGCTTGCTCTGTAGCTGCCAGCTCCCACCATACTACATTCTAGAGAAACCTCAGCCTCTCTCTTGCTTGCAGCCAAGGATTAAAGCAAGAAACTTCCCTGTGCTCCGGGAGATGTGTTAAATTAAAAACAAACAAACATACAAAAAACATATTTCTAGCAGCAATAAACACTAGGGAGAATGCAGGGAGGTCTGGGGTGGGGGTTAGGGGAGAACAGAACATGAGTATTGGGGTGTTTTTAACTTCAAGTACTAAGAAACCCTGGGGCCAACACTGTGGTATAGTGGATAAAGTCATTGTCTGCAATGCCGACAACCAATAGAATGCTAGTTCAAGTCTCAATTGCTCCCCTGCCCATTCAGCTCTCTGCTCTGTGGCGAGGAGAGTAGCAGAGCATGGCCTAAATCCTTGGGAGGAGGGAACATCTCTGTCTCCTTCTGTGAATCTGCCTTTCTTCTCTTTTTTTTCTTTCCTGTTTTTTTTTAAGATTTTATTTTTTTTTTTTATTGCAAAGTCAGATATACAGAGAGGAGGAGAGACAGAGAGGAAGATCTTCTGTCCGATGATTCACTCCCCAAGTGAGCGCAATGGCCAGTGCTGTGCCGATCCGGAGCCAGGAACCAGGAACTTCTTCCAGGTCTCCCACACAGGTACAGGGGCCCGAGGCTTTGGGCCATCCTCGACTGCTTTCCCAGGCCACAAGCAGGGAGCTGGATGGGAAGTGGAGCTGCTGGGATTAGAACCAGCACCCATATGGGATCCTGGAGTGTTCAAGGCAAGGACTTTAGCCACTAGCCCACTGTGCCGGGCCCTTTTCTTTCTTTTTCTAAGACTTATTTATTTGTACTGGAAAGTCAGATTTACAGAGAGAAGAAGAGACACAGAGAAAGATTCCTCCGCTGATTCACTCCACAAGAGGTCGCAATAGCCATAGCTGAGCCAATTCCAAGCCAGGAGCCTCTTCCGGGTCTCCCACGCGGTGCAGGGTCCCAAAGCATTGGGCCGTCCTCGACTGCTTTCCCAGGCCACAAGCAGGGAGCTGGATGGGAAGTGGAGCTGCCGGGATTAGAACCGGCGCCCATATGGGATCCCGGTGTGTTCAAGGCGAGGACTTCAGCCGCTAGGCCACAGTGCCGGGCCCAAAAATTCAGCATAATTAAAACATAAAAATAAAATTAATCACAATTAAACAACGTTACAAACCCGGCTCCTCTGGGACATCAGGCTCATTTCAAATGTTCAACAGCCATAGGGAGCAAGTGTCTACCCACTGGACAGCACTGATACAAGAGTCACAAGTCACAGAAAAAAAATCTTTCAGAGTTGTTTTACAGACACTATTAAATGAATTAAAAAGGGCCTGGCAGCATGGCCTAATGGCGTGACCTAACAGCATGACCCATTGGCTAAGGTCCTCACCTTGAACGTTGGATGGGTGCCAGGATTAGAACCGGCGCCCATATGGGATCCCGGCGCGTGCGAGGCGAGGACTTTAACCACTATGCTATCGTGCCGGGCCCCATATACTTTCAAATAAATAAATTGGTAACAAAAAAAAAAAAATGTAAAGCAGAAAACGTTCCAAAATGCATTGTGGTGATAGTTATGTAACTGTGAGTATTATGTAGGATTTTCAAAAAATTCATAGAAAATTCATATTGATTTCTGTTTATTCATTGCAAAGACAGGAAGACATAGAAAGATGCAGAGAAACCTTCAGTCTCCTGGTTCACTCCTCTCCAGCCTCATGCCTGCTGGGCCAAACCAAAGCCGGAAGCACAAAAACTCGATTCAATTCTCCCATGTGGGTGGTGGGGACTCAGTTACTTGGACATCACCTACCTCCTCCTAAATTGTACGCGCAGGAAGCTGCAATACAAACCCAGGCATTGCGAAAGGGGATGCAGGTGTCCCGTGTTGGCTTCTTAACCAAAGAGGTGCCAAATAATTGCCTTGGAGAGCTCATTTGATTACAAGTATACAATATTCCAAATGTACAATAGAGATGATCAATAAACAGCCAAGAAGTTGTTGATTTTTGTTCTTGAATCTTGGCTCCTGGCTTTGGTCTGTCCCCCAGTGCTGGCCTGGCCCAGCCCTGGGCATTGTAGCCATTGGAGAATGAGTGAGCAGATAAAAATTCACTCTTTTCTCTCTGATTTTGCCTTCCAAATAAATTAAAATATTTAACAAGAAAAAGTCTGAGGTCTAGATTCTCACGGCTCCAGGGCATTCTAGTGCTGAGAAGCAGGCCTCAGGGAAGACTTGAGAGGTAAGAAAGTGGGTTGTAAAAGTTAAGGTGTTGGGGGCCTGAGTGATAGCATAGTGATTAAAGTCCTTACCTTGCATGCACCGAGATCCCACACTGTCTTCTAATCCCGGCAGCTCCACTTCCCATCCAGCTCCCTGCTTGTGGCGTGTGAAAGCAGTTGAGGATGGCCCATAAACCTTGGGACCCTGCACCCGTGTAGGAGATCTGGAAGAGCTCCTGGCTTGAGATTGGCTCAGCTCCAGCCGTTGCGGTCACTTGGGGAGTGAACCATCAGACGGAAGATCTTCTTCTCTGTCTCTCCTCCTCTCTGTATATCCGCCTTTCTAATAAAAATAAATGCATCTTTTTAAAAAAAAAGTCAAGGTGTTGCAATGGATTGCATTGTCTCCCCAAAAAAGATATGCTGGACTCCTGACCCCCAACACCTGTGAATGTAACCTTATCCAAAGGCCATGTGAGAACCAGGCCAAACAGATGGAGCCACACTCAGAACCTGGAGTGATGTCACTTCCAGCCAAAGAAGGCCGAGGGTTGTTGTCATCTACCAGAGGCTCACAGCAAGCAAGCAGGGACTCTTCCAGGTGCTGTCCCTAGCATGCCTGGCCCTGCCAACACCCTGCTTTCACCCATGTGGCTTGCAGAACTGTGAAGCTTGAGCTCCTGCGGTTTTAAGCCACATAGCCTGCGGTGATGTGCTAGGGCGGCCCTGGGTGTGGTGTCCCCAACCCCGCACAGGCACCTCCCCTACGAGGAATGGGTCCATTCCAATTACAAGGCTCCCTGCTTCCTTCCACAATGCCTCTGTTTCCCACATTTTCTGTCCTTCCTTTACAGAGGAGGATGTGTGCGTGGGGGTTGGGAAGGCAGGTGGCAGAGAATGGCCTACTCATTGTCAGCTGAAAGCATCTGGGTGATAGGGTGATGTGGGAATGTTCTTAAGAGGCAGTCCTTGGGGATAGGGGTAGGGGGGCTGGCAGCAGAGCTGGGGAGAGGTGTGTGTGTGTTTTGGGGAAGACACAAGTCAGCCCTATGGATCGCAGTCATTCAGAAAACACGGACGGGAATGAGGATGGTGTAGGGACAAATCTACTTGACCCAATTCCACTACTTCACCTCCTTCCTTGGGTCAGAGGCCCTTGGTGACACCTGGCTCTCTCCCACAGGCCTGCACTGCCTCCTCCTCCCAGCTGATCTTGGTTTGCCCCTGCCTCCTGCACTCACTGCTGATGTGGGGCAGAGCCTAGGGCTTTTGTCTGAAACCTAGCACAACACTAACAGGGCCCTGTGGCTGGCTGGGAGGGATTTAGAACTTAGCAAGTGCTTTTACACACGGATCCTCCTAAGGGGCACCTCCCAATCTGTGCTGTCAGAGGCTTGACCCACAAGCCCCCTATACCCGACAGTCTAGGAAGTCCAAATGGAACCGAGCAGATCTCCCCAGAGCAGATATGAGACTTGGGTAGGAGACCACGCTAGGCAAGCCAATATGCAGCCACAGTCATAGCAGACAGCAGGCTCAGTTTGCCTGGGACAAACACAGAGGACTTCTCTATTAGTCAATAGAAGACCCTGTCAATAGGACCAGCTCTTCCAGAAGGGTGACCCAAAGCTGGGCAAACATCCAAACTGCACCAAAGAACTACCAAACCCCTGAAGGCACCCTACACTGACATCCCAGAGAGGACAGGCATCTAGATGGCAGAGTGAGCATGCTGGTGCCACAAGGGTCTGTGCAAGCAGAGGCACCTGGGAGGAGCTCTGTTCCTCCCAGTCCTGCAGGGCTGGGTGTGGCAAGTAGGAGCACAGGTGTACCAGAAGTAGGGCCCAGCCAAACCACCGGCTATTGGGGACTTTGACTATTTGCTCCAGGGTTAGGGAGGAATAGAATCCAGCCTTTAGCTCCTGAGTAGTCTGGTGGGTCTCTAGTTTGGGCTCAGTAGAATAGAAAGTCAGCAGCTTCAAACAGGATAAATGCAGTCCCAGGGCCTTCAGGCACCTGATGGAAGGAGATAAAAACCCTCTCTAGAGGTTGGCACTGTGGCACAGTGTGTTAAGCCACCACTTGGAGCTCTAGTTCTGTTTCCTGATCCAGTTCTGCTAACGCCTTTGGGAAAGCAGCAGAATATGGCCCAAGTACTTGGGCTCCTGCCCCCCACCCACCACGTGGGAGACCCAGGAGACTCCAAGCTCCTGGCTTCAGTTTGCTCTAGTCTTGCGCATTGGTGGCCATGTGGAGAGTGAACCAGTGGATGGAAGAGCTCCCTCTGTGTCATTCCCTTTTTCTGTTGTTCTTTTCAAATAAATGAAAGTTAAAAAAAAAAATCTCTAAAGGAAAAAATTATACTATACCTCAAAATATTTTAATACAATAAAACTTCCCAAACGTAAGTAGACCATTTCTAACTTGAAAACTTAGAGTACTCCAAAGTCTGAAAAACTTTTGAAAGATGACATGATGTCACTAGTGAAAAACTCCACACCTGAATTCACCTGGCAAGTCAGTCAAAACACAGGTGCACGAGAAATATGGGCTAAAATTACCTCAGGCTGTGAGTCCAAGGTGTATGAATTTTGTGTTGAGACCATCCTCAAGATACCTCTCTATGTATATGCAAATATTCCAGAATCCCAAAATGGCCCAAACATTTCCAGTCCCAGGCATTTCTGATGAGGGATACTTAGCCCCTATACCAAGTTCAGCAGAAAATAAAAGACGGGCCTGATGCAGTGGCCTAGTGGCTAAAGTCCTCACCTTGAATGCTCCAGGATCCCATATGGGTGCCGGTTCTAATCCCATCAAGCTCTCTGCTTGTGGCCTGGGAAAGCAGTAGAGGATGGCCCAAAGCTTTGGGACCCTGCACCCACGTGGGAGACGTGGAGGAGGTTCCTGGTTCCTGGCTTCGGATGGGTGCAGCACCAGCCGTTGTGGTCACTTGGGGAGTGACTCATTGGACAGAAGATCTTCCTCTCTGTCTCTCCTCCTCTTTGTATATCTGACTTCACAATAAAAATTAAATCTTTTTAAAAAGAAAGAAAAAAACAGAAGACAATGGAGCACTTGAGAATATAACTGACAGACAACCAGCTGCAGTCAGAGAGCCAACACCCAGCGACTCCATCCTGGAATTACTGAAGACCGAGCAAATACAAAATATCGACAAAACTCTCCCCAGGTTGGCACATTTGGCTGCCTGAATGCTGCCCTATCTGTGGCCCAGTCCCCACACCTTGCCTAGACTGCCTCCAGCATACCTTCACCAATGCCCTGCTTCAACCCTGGCCTCAGAGCCAAGCAAAAGTCCTTGGCAATTTGTCCTTTAACACCTCTGCACACAATCTCTCCTACAGAGCAATATTTTCCTACGTGTTCTACCTCTGCCTCCACTGCCCTCTTCCCTCTGTTCATCCTGGAAAACCCATCCTCATCTTTCAACATCCAGATTTAGGGTGAGCATTTGGCATAGTGCTGAAGATGCAGCTAGATGTCCTCTGCAGGCCCCAGTGGACTGCCATGTTCCCCATGTGTATCTGGGCATGCTGTCCACTGCACAGCCTTAGCAACAGAGGAGGCCCAGTTCTGATACACACACTCCATGGTCAGACCACAGATCCTGTGATGTCCCCTATGACTGGAGTTCTGAGTCCAGTAGTTCAGTTCAGGGGGGTCCCCAAAAAACACTATCTGAGGTAACCCCAGACATAACTCTTGTGTATGCTAGGTGGTGCAGGGTCTGGCTCAGTCCATCACCCACATCAGCCTACACACAGGCTGGGTCAGTTTTGTCCCCAGCCCCATCTCATATGCAAACCAGTGGATGCTGTGGCCCAGCCCAACCCTGCCTACCACACACTCAGGTATCATATACACCAGTGGGAACTGCAGCCCAGGCAGAGTGACTCCCAATAACCCCTACCAAGCCCACTCCCAGTTCTGGTTCCTGCACATGCTGGTATGTACAGCAGACTGGTCCAGTCTGTCCTGCATCCCATTGTTTTTGTACACACCAATGGGTGTTGCAGCCTAGCTCAGTTCAACCAACACTACTATCCAGCTCACACTTATGCTGTCTAGCCAGGTCCACCCCCAGTCCTGGTTCTCATGCTCACCCGCAGGAGCTACAGCCCACCAGAGAAGTGCCCATAGTTTCCCCAACAGGTCTATTCCCAGCCCCGGATCCTGCACTTTCCAGGTGGCTCTGCAGTTTAGCTTGACAGGACTTGCCCCTGTCCCAGCACTTGCCAGCTGATGCTGTAGTAAGACCCAACCAGTCTACCCTTAAATCTGGTCCATGCATGCACCAGTGGATACAGTCGCTTAGCCTAGCCTAGCTTTGCCCCTAAATCAGCTCACATGCAGGCCAATGGGTGTTGTAGCACTGCCTAGCCTTGTTTGCCACTGGTCCTAGTTCTCACTCTCATTTGCAGGAACAGCGGCCCAGCAAGGGAGCCCCTGAAGCCCCCCTACCTGGCTACCCCTTCCCCCGCCAGGGCTTACATGTACTGGTGGATACTGCAGCCCAGTCTGCACGGCCCATCTCACATTGGCATTTGCTGTTGGGTGCTGTAGCCTGGCTTGGCCCAGCCCACCCCACCCCTAGTTCCAGCTCTTGCTGGTAGGTGTTTGAACCTAACCCAGCCCAGCCAGCCCCCAGTCCCAGCCCTAATGTGAACTGGCTGGTGTTGCAGTTCAACTGGCCTGTCTTGCCCCTGTCCTGGTTCTTAGATCTCCCAGTGGGTGTTATGAACTGACCTAACCTGGCCAACCCTCAGACCTGACCCACATGTATGTTGGCAAGTATTGTAACCTGGCATGGTCTGGGTTGCTGCCAGCCTTGATTCTTGTGTGCACTTGTAGGGACTGTGTCCTGATAGAGGAGTTCCTCAAGCTCCTCCATAAGATCTCTCAATGGCAGATCTTGAGCACACTGATGGGTGCTTGGCCCAACCTGACTTGGCCCACCTCCTGTCCTGGCAAGAATAATGGCTTTACCTAATTGGTCTACAGCCATTCTGGCTCTTACTGCTATGTGCTATAGCTGAGCCATGCCTGGTCCACCCCAAGACCTAGCTCTTGTGTGGTTCAACAGATGCCAAGACCTAGCCCATTCCATTCTACACTCATCCTGGCTCTTGTGAGCACCAGTGGGTGCTGGAGTCTATCTAGCCCAACCTGCCATACCCCAGACCCAGTGCATACCCATACTGAGGATACTGCAGTCATGCCCAGCCCAGATCACCACTCCATTCTGGCTCTCCTGCTCACCAGTGGGAACCATTACCCAGCTGAGGTTTCCCTTTAGATCCCAGCCACAGATCTTGCACATGCCAGTGGCTGCTCTGACCCAGCCCAACATAGCCCATCACCTGTCTTGGCGTCGACTATTGGATGCTGCAGGTTGGCTTATCCAAGCCCACCCCCAGTCCCAACTATTACTGGTGGGTGCTCCAGCCTAGCCCTGCCCAGTCTGCCCCATCCCTGGCTTTCATGCAAACCAGTAGGTGGCTAGCCTAGTCCAGCATGGCTCACACTCCAGCATGGCTCCTGCACATGCCAGTATGGTGGCCCCACCTGGCCTGCCCCAGAACCAACCTAAGCACTTGCCAACAAGTGGAGCTGCCTTATCTGGCTTGACCAAAACCCAGACCTGAATCACATGCTCACCAGTGGAAGCCACAGCCTAAGTTCCCCCACCAGGACAAACTCTCAGACCTAGATCTCACATGTATCAGCAGGTGCCAGGCCCTTACCCAGCATAGTCTGCCCTCTCTGTCTCAGTCTTTGGGTAAGCTGGTGGATACTGTGACCCAGCCTTCCCCACACCCTATTCTTGGGTGTAACTGCAGGTGCTGCAGCCTGGACCAGTCTGGCTTATTCCCAGCCCCAATACCCATGTGTATTGGAGGGTTCCATGGTCATGTCTAGCTCAGCCCATCACCATGCCCAGTTCTTAACCAAGCCTTGCTTCCCCTTGCTTCCCCTTGCTTACCTGCAAGTGCAGTGGCCTTGTTAATGAAAATCCCCCAGAAATCATTCCTCACTTGCAACATACTCCCTCAGCAGACCTTCCTCCCATATATCCCCATACCTCCTCCTTCCCTAGGAAATTCACAGTCCCTGCACCCAGGGGTACATGGGTCTCCCAGCCCAGTCTTTCAGTGATGTGGTGTGCTGGCCTGGAGTTCTGCCTACCCACTAGGGACCTAAGCTCCTGGCTCATGTGCTGGCCTGGGACCCCACTCCTTACAGCACACCACACCAGCATGCTAACCTATCATTCCCTCCTCCCTTCACTCCCTGGCCCGAGATCAAGCAAGTGGGGAACTCTCGAGGTTCGCTCTGCCTCCTTGGGCGTGAGACCCCATGTCCCTGCACGCCCTTGCTGGTGCTATCCCCATTCCACAGGCCCTTCCAAGAAAAATCTCGTATCATTTGATTCACTCTATAAATGCCCACCACAGCTGGGGCTGGACCACACCACAGCCAGGAGCTCAGAACTGAATCAAGGACTCCCATAAGGGTAGCAGGGACTCAAGTATTTGAATCATCATCTGCTGCCTCCCAGGGCGTGCACGAGCAGGAAACTTCAATCAGAAATGGAGTGAGGATTTGGACCCCGGCACTTTGATATCAGATGGTAGCATCCCAAGCAGCCCGCCCCTCCAGCTCTGTCCAACTCCCTTGACTGTGCATACCCTCATTTCAAAGTTGGTTTCTCAAGCAGACTGTTAATTGTTTGAGGATGGGGAATCCATCTCATCCATCCAGTGTTCCTACATATTTAATATGTATGAAGGAAGGACTACATGTCTTTCATGACGGATGAAGCAGGCTGTTTCGGACTGAACTTCATCCCCACAGTTCAGGGTGACTGCTGGGGACAGGGCCTGTTAGGAGCCGAGTTAAGGTGACATGAAGTGTTAATAATCAGTGTCCCATCATGAAGGGAAAATGGCTTGCTCTCTCTCCATGTGGGGTCATGGTGAGTTGTCCGACAGCTGCTCACAAGCCTGGACAAGCTGCTCGCTCGGGAAACCCAGCCTGGTGGCATGGGAACACACACTGCCAACACATTCAGCCACACCAGCCCTGGCTCACATGTCATCTTTGAGGGTCCTAACGTGTCTACGGGCATGTCTTAGGGGAAGCAAGGGCTACGGGGATGCGAGGGCTACAGTGTCAACTGGCGGCAATGGGGAGGACATGGTAGCTTTTTAAAAAGTTTTATTTCAAGAACTTGTTTTGTTTTAAACTGGTATTTCAAAAAAAGGTGGGTCAAAATACAAAAAAAAAAAGTCAGTTGAATAACAGCATAGGTTTAGAAATCACGTTGGCAGGAGCCATGTACAGACAGCACAGACAAAACAATCCAGCGTATGCAATTCTGTTCCGTTTCTTTGCTTATTTTGAGTATGTGGGTTTTCCCTCCCCCTCCCACCTCCTGTATAAAATACAATCAATGCATGCCATGAAACCAGAAAAAAAGGAAAGAGTTTTAACAAATGGTTACAAGAAATAGACTCTGTACAAGAGAACACCATCGGTCCCTTGCCCCATTCCCCCACCCCCGCCGCCCCGCCCCAGCTTCCTCTCTCCCCTCGCTCTATCTTGTTTTAGGTTAGATTGTTCTGAAGACAGTTCACCTCCAAGTCCACCTGGTCACCTTTGCCGCCCTCAAGTTTGGGCGATGTGGAGTTCTGGATGTTAAATGACTCCTCCTCTTTCAGGCAGGACTTGAGTGCCTCCTGGATTTTGTGGGGTGCACTAGGGTCATCCTGGAAGGGGATACAAGTAGGGGAGGGAGAATGGGGGAAGACAAAAGGACAGCAATCAAAGAATAACCCAGGTTTTCTTTTTCTTTTTTTCTCCCTCCCTTCCCCTTCCTTCCTTTCTAGCTACGAGATTTATTTCATTTTTTTTAAAGATTTATTCATTTTATTGGAAAGGCAGATGTACAGAGAGGAGGAGAAACAGAGAGGAAGATCTTCCACCAGATGATTCACTTCCCAAGTGGCCGCAACAGCCGGTACTGTGCTGATTTGAAGCCAGGAGCCAGAACTTCTTTCCAGATCTCCCATGTTGGTGCAGGGTCCGAATGCTCTGGGCCATCCTTGACTGCTTTCCCCGGCCACAAGCAGGGAGCTGGATGGGAAGTGGAACTGCCAGGATTAGAAACAGCGTCCATATGGGATCCTGGCATGTTCAAGGTGAGGACTTTAACCACTACGCTATCGTGCCGGGCCTGATTTATTTCGTTTTTAAAGTCAGAATGACAGCAGAGACACATACAGCAGGTGAGAAAGAGATGTTCCATCTGCTAGTTCACTCCCTAAATGGCTGCAGTGGTCATGGCTGGACTGGGCTGAAGCCAGGAGCCTGGAGCTCCAACTGGGTTGCCTTCATAAGTGGCAGGAGCCCAAGCATTTCAGCCAACTTTCCAGGCACATTGGCAGGGAGCTGGATGGGAAGTGAAGCAGCTGGGACTTAAACCAATATGCTGATATGGATGTCAGGGTATTCAGGCAGTCGCTTAACCCACTGTGCCACAATGTCAGTTCCCCAGCCTGGGTTTTCCCTCTGGGTGAAAGAAAGCAAAACTGGGAGGAAAAACAAAAGACGTCTGAGCTGTGAATGAACCCAAAATAACCAAGGGAATTCATTGGCAGCTACTTTTAGGAAAGTCTTACTTAAAAGCAATGCCAGATAAGGATGACAACCTGAGAGTGGCCTTTAATTTGGGCCAGTCCCAGAACAGAGGCCGAAGAGACAAAAACAGTCCCTGTGGTGCCTGGCCCTGGCCCCTCTACACTCTCCGGTCAGAGGCTGGCGACTGGCCTAGCAGCTGGGATGCTCACATTCCACACAGGAGCCCTTCAGTTCCAGCTCTTGACTCCCAGCTTCTCGCTAATGTGGACTCTGGGGGCCCACAAGTGGTTGGGCTCCTGCCCCACACCCGTGTGGGATATTTGCATTGAGTTTCTGACTCATCAGCTTTGGCTCCAGCCAGGGACTGTTCTGGACATTTAGGAAGTGAATAACAGGGGTGAGATTTCTCTCTCTCTCTCTGTCTGCCTCTCCAATAAACCAAACAGAAACTAAAAGAAAACCTTGGTTGAGAAACACTTCTTGTCAGCGTATACAGTGGCACACACATCAGGCTGATGCTAAGTGCAGAGCTGCTTGGATCAAAGCTAGGGCTCCCCAACCCCCACAGCAGCTACACATTCCCTCAAAAGAGACCCAGGCATGGGAGCCGCCCACCATCAAAACTGCACCTGCCGAAACATGCTAACAAAGAAAGTGCTTTCTTAATTGAAGCCAGAGTGATCCTAGCTGGCGGATGCTGCATGGGACACTCATGGCTATTTCTTGGCCCACTCCCATGTCCCCTGGTCTCAGGACCCCCATGCACCCAAATCTGCTACACAAGCACTCAGTCCTCCAATCCCACATTCTGGCCACCCAGAGAACTCTGGTAGCAAATCCTGCCTCACTGCTCTCTGGGGACCCTCAGAATGGGTCGGCGGTGGTGGCAGTTGTCCTAACCACTGTCCTAAGTGTTCTAAGTGCCTGGAACCATTGCTGAGCTTGTGTAGCCACTTGGACAGATTTCGGATGGGTGGCGGACACCCTATCTATCAGTTCAGGCTACCCCTACCTCTAACTAGTCACCTTCAGAACCTAGCAGAATCTCTGGGCTTGAGGTCCTGGGGTGCAGGGGTTGGGGCGGGCATAAGCTGGGCTGGAGCTCCTGTCTGTGCTGCCTGCTACTGAGTTTGGTCCATGACTGTTTGGAGTGAGGGTAGTGATGGGTTACAAAGAAAGTAGGGGGGCCCGGTGCCGTGGCCTAGTGTCTAAAGTCCTCACTTTGAATGTGACAGGATCCCATATGGGCACCAGTTCTAATCCCGGCAGCTCCACTTTTCATTCAGCTCCCTGCTTGTGGCCTGGGAAAGCAGTCAAGGACGGCCCAGAACATTGGGACCCTGCACCCGCGTGGGAGACCCAGAAAGAAGCTCCTGGCTTCTGGCTTCGGATCAGTGCAGCACTGGCCGTTGCGGCCACTTGAGGAGTGAATCATCAGATGGAAGATCTTCCTCTCTGTCTCTCCTCCTCTGTGTATATCTGACTTTCCAATGAAAATAATTAAATCTTTAAAATAAAGAAAGGAAGGAAGGAAGGAAGGAAGGAAGGAAGGAAGGAAGGAAGGAAGGAAGGAAGAAAGGACGGATGGATGGACCCCAGGCTGCTCACGCAGGTGGCGAGGGCTGTCCAGCAAAGTTCTCCAAGTATAGAAATCACTCACCTGCGCCCTGCCTGCCCGCCCCGTCCTCACCCAAAATTTATCCAGTGGCCCAGACTCAGCAGAGAGAGTCTTCAGAGTTTCAGGATTGCAGACCACAGGGGGATATGGGGCTCTCTGTTCCGAAGAAGAGGAACTGAGGTCTGGGGAGAACTAAGGTAGGCTGCAGGCCTGGCAGCTGCACCCAGCCTGCTGCAGGAGTGCTTGACAGGTCAGTCACAGCTTGTGGGACAGCTGGGAAAAGCTGCATGGTGACAGTGACCCAAATGTGCTGAGACGGCCAAGATCTCTGTATTAAGGAGCAGAACATGTAGATAACCCTCACTGAGTTGTAAAACATGAGGACACAGGTATGTACCTGCACACACACACACACACACACATGCACATGGTTATTTTGTGGAAAGAGAAGGAGGAAGAGGAACGGTCCTCTTTGTTCTGCGTCTTCTGCACCATTTGGGGAAGGCCCTGGGCATGGGATCTACTCAAGATCTTTGGTGGGGTGTGTGTGTGTGCTCTGAATCATCCCAAAACCTGGTCAAAGCAAGAGGAGGCTCCCCTCTCCTCCTCCTCCCAGCAAACAACCTGCTTTTGTGTTCCTCAAGGTAACCTCCTCCATACCACCTCTGGCGTCCCAGACTCCTCAGGGCACCAGGGGCTCTGGGAAATGTCCCCCAGAGCCCAAGGCCTCAAGGACCTGGGCACAGGAGCCAGGATGCCAGGAAGGTGGATTTCAGGCTCACAGGATTTACACGCATGAGGAACTGCCCTCAGGGGCAAGCAGTGGCCAAGTGAATAGACATGTACATGAGCCACTGGGTGACGAGCCAGGGGCCTTCTGCAAACAGTACTGGGGAGGGAGTCCTTCCTCACCCCCTGCCTCCCACCCGGAGCTGATCTTCATCCTTGTAAGTCCAGGGTTGCTGAATCTCACAGCAGGGGACCCATCTGTTTCTGACTTGGCAGAAGTACTTGGTCACCAGGGGGCCAGGCCAATGTCTGGCCTGCATCCCAGGAGCTGCTACAGAATCAGAATTGCTTCCCCTTTTCCCTGCCCTGCTTCCAGTACATGCTCCAGCCACGTGAGGGGACCCTTCAACCCAGGGGGTAACTGGGACTCAGCCCTGGATCCCCAGGTTTCTAGGTGCAAACCCTACAGTACCGCACCAGACACATCTTGAAGCTGAATCTGGAGAGTGAGATTTCAGCGGAAAGAAAAAGAGAGAGGGAGAGCTCTAAGGGACACTCTGGAGAAGCCCTAGGAAGGCCTGTCCCCTCTCCGGGGGACTCACATCATCCAGCACAACCCCTCCCATCCCGACCCCTCTGCAGGGCAGCTGGCCATCTGGACCCATGGCAGGTGGGGTGACTGCTCACACTTTGCTCACTCTCACCTGCTCAGCTACACCAAGGACTCCCATACAAGTTTGGCCAGCACGTGGCCCCTTGGCGCTAAGCGGGAGGAGAGTGGCAGCCTGTGACACAGATTCCCAAACCTGACCCCTCCTTGGCCACAGCAAAGTCTTTCATTGTAAATCTTTCTCACGGGGTAGCTGGGAGAGATTATGGTAGGAGCATGCTCAATCTACTTGGGGTGAGAGGGTAGGGAGAAACAAGTCCTTCAGATCTGCAGGGGACAGCAGGAAGGGATTTGGGCAGGGAGGACAGAGGGAAGGATGAAGCATGGACTCCACACTGCTGCCCCTTGACTTGATCAAGCTTTCCTTACTCCCTGTTTTCTGTTAGCACCACCTAGAAGAGACCAGGCAAGCCAGAGTGCTGGCTGCTGCAGTGGGTGGGAATCCACCATCAAGTGGTAACCATGCTAACTGCAGATCCCTGCAAGATGCTGAAGGTGACCAGGTCTGAGCTGAAGGTTAGGTGGAGGGGATCAGAGAGGGAGGTGGAGCATCCAGAACATAGAACGCTGGGTGAGGAAGTCATTTGTTTACTCGGGTGCTGTGTTATAGGGAGCACTGGAGGCTCTCTGAGACTCGAGGGTGGGGGGAGAAGCTAGGAGACCAGTGACACCTGTTCTTGCCACCTCCCCGAGGGATGGTCAAGCCTGTGTGCTGCCTGGACAGTCTCACAGTCTGCTTCCCAGAACGTGTCCATCCTGGCTGACCACTTGCTGCTCTGCTCTGTCCTTGGGGTGTTCCAGGATGTGTACCTCGCTCCCTATGAAACTGGGAGAGCCAGCAAGTGCTGTAGGGCTTTGCGGCCACAGAAGGCAGCACGCAGCATGCGGGCATGAGTGGGACTGTGCTCTGCCCTCCGGGAGTCCATATCCTCAGGGACTAATAATTGTGGTTATTGACTATGAAGTCTGTAAGACATCTTGTGTCCTTGTTTATGATCTCAAAATCACTAATTTTGGGGGACATACCAAGTGAAACAACCTGTTTTCTTCCTGCTCTTCATATCAAAGATTTAAAAATAAAACAGCTCAAGTTTATATCTCATATTTCATATTTGCTATGATCTCTCTCCTCCTCCACCAGGCCACCTGTTCCTCGTCTGGAGTTTGGTGAATAAGGCCACATGCACTGTTAGTTTCTCCTTCCTCTCCTGGGGCTACAGTTTCTTCATCAGTAAATAAATGACAGTGGGGGACAGTGCTGTGGCACTGCATGTAAAGCCACTGCCTGTGGGTGATGGCTCCTGTCTCAGCGACTCCACTTCCTAACCAGCTCCCTGCTAATGGCCTAGGAAAAGCAGCGGATGATGGTCCGAGTGTTTGGGCCCCCACTACCTGTGTGGCAGACCCAGATGAAGCTCTTGGCTGGCCATCACAGCCTTCTGGGGAGTGAGCTAGCAGATGGAATATCTTTCTCTCTGTAACTCTGATTTACAGGTGAATGAACGAACCTCAAAAACAAAACGAACAAGGGGCAAACAACAATGGGCCAGACATGCACTGTTCAGCACGGGAGGCACCAGGCACTGGCCGAGCACTTGAGAGCCCTGCACCAAAGCTAGTGCAGAGCTGGTGGCAGCTGTGGTGGATGGCACAGAGTTAAAACGTTTCTCCTTTGCACATCTTTCCCACTGGACAGGACGAATCTGAAGCCTGTTGAGGCCTCTGTGGGCTCTGACATTCTAGGGTCTCTTATTTCAAAGAACTTCAGAAATTGCTCCTTAAATGCCATTTTTTTTCAGTCTGGGGTCTCTGTTAAACTCCCTTTTAGTATATGTGCTGCCGAAGCAAGCACATCTGTTCAACTCCCTTACGTGTGTAATAACTGCTTGTATAATCACACTTTTACCCTGTGGCATGGGGCCTGTACTGTGGGCAGAATTCTTGGGATGTGGAATTCACATGCCCATGTCTTGGCAGGGTGAGGACAGGGTTTGGACAGATCTCTGTTTTTAAATTCTTTGCTCCAGGCAACACCCTGGGCCGTGGTTTTCAGATAGTCTAGTGGGAGCTTCCATTGGATTTCAGTGGGATTTATGGTCACTCAGCCCTCACCTGTTAGCTTTTAGGGTCCTCCAAGAGCATCAAGACCTAGGGGTTATTTCCCCCACCCTTTCTGAAAGAGCAACTGCCTGTTGGGCTTTAGTGACTATCAGGGAATGCCCCGGAAAGGAGAGCCAGCGATCTGCTTCTGGGTATGGAAGGTCAAAGACACCACAGTCAGACTTGTGCAGCGCACGTGATGCGTCCTGGATCAAGGTCTTCTCTGGCTCCCCTTCCCCCACTCAACTGCTTGTCTAAGAAGCGACAGGTCAGCCAAGGGGCTTACACCTTCACTGCCCTTAGCTGACCTTTGGAGATGCCCTGGAAAGGTTTGCCATGGAACCAGACCTGAGACACACAGGCAGGCTGGGATGGGGCTGAGACACGCACGAAGCGAGACATGGAAAAGACAGGTTCCCTGACAGATAACGTGAATCATGGTGCGTTCAGGCCCTGGCATGTGGGGAGGGAGCATGGGGGAGAGGGTGGGATGGGGAGGAGGAGGGTGTCGCAACGTTTCCTTACGTTTGGGTGAGAGCCCTCGGCAATGGTGGAGAGGGAGAAGTTGTCATTGTGCAGCTCAGACGGGGTCCGGAATTTGCTGGTCGGACAGAGGGGAGAAGAGGAGAAGGAACGTCAGTGAGATGACAGTGATAAAGCCCGGTGGGAGTGAACACCTCAGCTCTGTGGCTCAATGCTGCAGTTTCATCAAGTGCCACAGGGTCCTGGGATGCACCATTATTTGATGTGGCATTAAGAAGGAAGCTTCTGTCACTGAGTCCATAATCCAGTGGCTTCTTGTCCCCTCTTTGAGTGACACACCAGGAGTCACTCATTTAGACTTTGGATAACAGAACTGACAGTGATATGAGCAGCTATGACCACGCCTGGTGCACGCCAGGCGATGCCAACTGCATCAAGTCTACCATCTGGCCGACACTGATTGCAACATGCCAAACAACTGTCAGATGCGATCCGATTTCAGAATGTTAACTGGTGAGAAAATAGGTACACTTTAGAATCAACATACTGCAGCAGCCTCTGAACTGTGTTGGGCACATGGGCAGCATAACCACACATGCACAGGAGAGAAAGGAAGCCCATGGAGGGCAAAGGTGGCCAGCAAAGGGAACCACAGGAGGCTGGGGCAGGGGAGGCCCTGCAGCCATATCTCCTGCTTCTCCAACTCACTAGGCAGCTGCTCCTTGTCTACCCACCCTACTGGACTGGTAGCAGTTACCTCCCAACCCCGCATACCCATGCTCACCCCCCCCCCTTGGTGTAGGAAGGAGGATCCCCGTGCGTGTGTGTGTGAGACTGCCACCATCACGTGTACAGTCGCAGCCCCCACCTCAGTGCACATGCACAATGGCGATGCGCGTCCGTTAGCTGGGGAGTGGAGGGGGCCCCCACAGAGAGCCCGCCAGTGCCTGCACACTGAGAGGCTCTGCCAGCAAAGGAGCAACAGATGGTGTTTTGTCCTCTTTCCAGGACGTGGCCCCGTCCTGCAGTTGCACTCACTGGAGGGAGCCCCAGGTCAGGGGGAGGGGATAAACTGGAGGCGGCAGGCTGAAAAGGAGGGACGGCTGGGTGGGATGGGGCACACAATCCTGCATAAATTGTTTGTGGGGTTGGGAACTCCAATTTCTTCCTTTTGTGATGCCTGTGACACTTTAGATAGGCTTTCTACTTTTGTGTGTGAGGGGGATGGGGATAGAGTGATTCTTTCTCAGTGTGTAAGGTCACATGGAGGGTAGCTAAGGTATCTAGAGGTAGAGGGCAAGTGCTTACCAACTTCATGTGGGCACCTAACAGGCACTGCTCAGCTAAGGGACAAGCAGAAATGAAATCCTAGGACCCCCATCCCCACAGGGCTCTTAAAACCCATGGCATAAGAAGCAGTTCTGTTTGGATGGAGGGCTGCCACGCACAGTGTGGTGCCATTCCTTGCTCCTCACCATTCCGAGTGGGAGTTACTCCTGAGTGACAGTAGATTCGAGGGAGATGGGGTACTGCACGCTGATCTGTGAGCAAATTCACTGGCCACAAGCTGTAGACCAGGGATGCTGGTATGAGCGGTGGGACCAGGCAGCTGGGGCAGGATGGGAGCTTGCTTGGGAGGTGAGAGCCAGGAGTTGCTGCTTGCTGGCTGTTCTTGCTTTAAATACCCTCTTTCTCCAGAGGGGTGGGTGGGAGTATCTAGGGGTTGCGGTGGGAAATGCCCCCCTGGACAGGGGTGTTGCCTCAGGCTGTGATTCTAGTGCATTCTGTGTAGGGATGGGTACGCTTGATAACCTTCTGCTCTTTAGCACCGATGAGACAGCTAGGGCATGGGAGCAAGGGGTCAGGAATCTCCCTGACCAACGTCCCTGGGACCCGGGTGTCAGGGTGCCTTCTTGCCAAGCGAGGCCAGCGGCCCAGACTCACTTGGTTCTCCGCAGCTTTGTGTTCTCTGTCTTGAGCAGGTACAGCTTCTTGGCGAAGAACACCGTCATCATGAAGAGCAGGAGCAGCACAAGCGCGGCCGAGCCGATGGCCACGCACATCACCTGGAAGTCGGTGATGATGGACTCGCAGCGCATCCCCTTGTGCCAGATATAGTCCTGCGTGTTACACCTGCAGCAGCAACAGTGTGAGATTCCCCTGGCAGTGTGGATCTGGGGGTTGCAGGGTAGCCACAGCAAAGACCTGGGCCCTGTCCCACGGGTCCCAGTGCTTTGCTCAACAGCCTGCTCCTGGAACCACTCTTAGGGAATTGCAATACCCCAGGCCTGTCCAGACCGTCTAGGTGGCATCCCTGCCCCAACCTCCCAGACATTCTAGCCCTGAAGGCCATGGTATGAAGCAGGCAGCTGAGGTGCAGGCAGGCTCATAGTTTCATGAGCATCAGGTGACTGAGCGTGGCCTTCGTGAGCTCAGCCACATGATTCTCCCAGGACCATCCCTGCCCAGGCCTCCCCACGAAGGATAGAGGGGAAATAAGATGAATAAGAAGCTACAGCAACAATCCTACCTTGTTGCTGTGCACCACCCCCCCAAGCTCACATGACTAATCAGACGCTGAGAAAAAGGCAGGGACAGACAAGGACACACATGGACAGACGCTGTCTTCCTCTCCCAGCTCTGCCACACACCCCTTCTTACCCCCTAACCCTGGAAAGCTTCCTGTCTCCTTACTAGGAGGCAGGACCATGAAGCCAGCATGAGGAGAGTCAGCCCTTAGGGTGGGCTGTAGTCCTTTTGTGGAGTGACTTTCTCCTGCCCTTGGGGATGCGGTTCCCAGGCTCCAGCTCTTCCAATGACATTGCTGTTTCCATGGGAACCAGGCTGCTTCAAAGAGGGAAAGACGTGGAGGGATGCAGAGGCAGGCAATGGAGGACCTGAAACCTCATGATAGTGGAGGACAGAAAGTGCCAGGGGGTCGGCAGATGCTACAGAGGGGCACGAGGCCCTTGAGGGTTGGCTGCTCCACATCCAGGACAGGATGGGGAGGTGTGGCTAACTGGGAATCCTTCTTTTGTCTTCCATCTGGAGTCTCTGGGTCACGGGGAGACTGTGTGTGGAGGGCTGCTAGGGAGGGCAGAACCCCTCCACGTGGGAGCTCCCTCATCAGTGCCCTGGGGATGCCAAGCCACGGCTCTGTGCGTTCACCCAACCTCTCCCCCGCAGCAGGCTAGGGTGACAGAGACAAAGGCATGCTGCAGTCTGCAACGACAGGCTCAGCAGTCTCCTGTGAGTGGAATGCAAAAGCAGCGTTCAGGCTGCACGTGGCCAGGCCTGGGTATACTCAGCCAGTGCAGGCAGCTGGCAGGGAGGTCTGTGTAGGATCCTGAGCCACAGGGAACCACGGTGGCCCTGGAGGAAAGCCCTCCTGAGGCAGTGACAGACGGCAGTGGCGGCTGGGGCCCTGGGGCGGCAAAGCCAAGCGGTTGAGTGAGGCGGGGCAAGCTTACCTTCCTGCTGGTGGGGGAGGATTCTGGGAATGTCTCTAGCCTGTCAGAGGCAGGAGGGGCTCCACATTCCACATTTGGATTGGGAGCTCCCTTTGAAGGTGAAGACGCCAGGCCTCCAAAAATACACATGGTGATGATTTAGCATACGGCTCTCAGGCTGCAGTCATCCCCATAGTCTTTCTAGACTAGATCACAGGGTATCCTCCATCTTTCTAGGGGTCCTAATCTGCCCTCATTTCTTAATCTTAGGCCCTTCTCTCAGCAATGACTGGGAAGCAACTGCACGCAGTTCATCTGAATGCTGTGAGCACTATGGAAAAGAGCCTCGTGGGAAGCAACTGCAGCCGAAGCTGCAATGCTAAGGGTACTCCATTCAGTGCCCTCCAGGTTACTCTCCTAGAACACTAAGAGTGAGGAAGCTTGAATCCATCATGTACCCCCACTGAGAACAAGAGAAAGAAGCATCAAGAATGATATTGAAGAGACACTGAAAGGACACACACACACCCTCCTCTGAGGATGCAGCGACATGAATCTTAAAGCAGTGTAGCTCTACTGCTGGACCCTGAGATAAGGCAGACAAGCAGATGCCAACTCTGCCCACCCACTGGCTCTCACAGGGTAAAGAGGGGAGCTTGTCTGCAGAGCAACACCACCTAGGAGGGCAAGAGTGGGCGAAAGAGGTAGTGGGCAATGAGGTAAAGTGTGCCTCTCCTTCCAGAGCGGGGTTGTGGGGCAGTCATGTTGCCACACGGCTCTTGCCAACAAAGCCCTTCAGGGAAGTTCCCACTTTTCTGTCTAAAGAATGGAGTGGCCTGGTTAAGGACACACACCTAGAGGAAATGCCAGATCTTATTTCTGAGGGAGCATGCCAGCAACGAGGCCACAGGCAGTGCAGCTGGCGGAATGAAACCCAAGTCTGTTTCGACTAGACTGCTGACTGGAGACCCGTGTGCCTGTGAGCCTCTTAGCCCTTGTAGTTGTTACAAGGCCCTCTTGGTGGAGTCCATAAGCCCCATGCACCTGCCTGGAGCCACCTTACCTGCAGAAGGCCCCTATGTTCTCCACCAGGTAGCACTGGCCGCCATTGTGACAGTAGCTGGGGAAGAGGTCGCACACGGACCGGCAGGAGCCGTTCTGTCGCACGAAGCCATTGCGGCACTTGGTGCCATTTTCGTCCCTGCCAGGTTCTCCCGGGCGGGGTCTGAGGGCGATAATGCTGCTGCCGGGGACCAACCCCAGAGTGCGCCCCACACCAGGCTTCTGAGTGGGCCCCATGAGGTCGTTGGGCTCTCCCAGGTCGCCGCCTCCCACTGCATCCTTGTCCTCTTCCTCTTCATCATCCTCTTCCTCCAAGTCATCATAGAAGGACGTCGTGGGGTAGAAATCAGATTCATCAAAGGGGGTGAAGTCATCGTACAAGTCAAGCAGGCTCCAGGAGGGGGTCTCTCCCTCGCTCTCAGAGTGGCTCTCGGAGGTTCCAGGTGACCCCGGGAAGCTCCCCAGCTCAGCGCCACGACCCCCCCCGTCCAGTCCTTCGAAGTAGTCAATGTCAATGATATCGGAGGCAGGCTGGGGCTCCTGCGTGCCCTGAAAGGGGTAGGGGGGCTCTGACCCTTGGGGCTCAGGTGTGCTGCTCCCCAAGTTCAGCCAAACCTCCAAGGGCCTCTCCTTGGGGAGCTCGGGGTCTGGGCTCAGCTTGTCTTCAGGGGTGGGGGAAGGTGGTCCGCTGGCCTCTGGTGCCTCAGAGGTGGTGGGAGGCTTCGTAGACTGATCAGGGGCCTCCTGGGGGGCCTGCAGTGTAGCTGGGGGGGCCTGGGTGTCACCACTGCCCACCTCTGCGGTCACTGCGCCCAGGCCAGGGCTGTCAACCTCCAGCCAGGTGGTGCCTGTCACTGCAGCCGACGCCTCCAGTGCTTCCTCAGGCACCACCGCGCCCGGCTCAGAATCTTCCCCGGCAGCCGGCGGGCTGGCCTCGTCCTGCGTGGCGTTGGCACGCGGCTCCCGCGCCAGGCCGCTCCTCAGCTCCTTGGCCTCAACGGCGCCGCCGGCCTCGCGCGCTGTGGGCGGGAAGGCGAGGGGGCGGGGCGTCAGGGAGGGGACCCCGCCCCCCGACCACTCTCCTAGGCCGAGGTCAAGCCTCAGCGTCCCTCGCCACGCCCCCTCTCGCCCCGCCCCGGTTTCCAAATCTCTGGCCGACAAGTCCCAGTCAGCGACGGACCCCCAGCCTACCCTCACTCTCACCCCTATGGCCCCACCCTGAACGCGCACCCACGACTCCCACCACCTGCAGCCCCGCCCCCACGGACCCCTCCTCCGGTCCGCCCAGGATTCTGGCGCGGTGGTCGCGCCTGTCCCCCATCCGGCGTCCCCCTAGGTCACCGCGGTCTGCGTTCTCCATCCACCCGGTCGCCGCAAGGCAGTGCCCCGCCCCCTGGCCGCCGCGTGCGGCTCCACCTGTGTGCCCGAGGCCGGCAGGACCCCGGCCCGGGGTGGGGCGCGAGGGTCGCTGGGGCCCCCCCAGCTCGCGGTCAGTACCTACCGGGAACGGCCCCCGCGGCGAGAACCAGCGCGGCCCCTAGAAACAGCAGCATGAGTGGCGGTCCCCAGCCCGGGCCCCCGCCCCCGGCTTGGCCCATGGCACGGAGCCCCGGCCGCGGTGAGCGGTCCCCGCGCTGGCTGCGCCCCCGGCTCGCCCGGCCGCCGCGCCCGCCTGTGTTGCGGCCGCCTCAGCCCGCGGTGGGCAGCACGAGCAGCCGCCCGAGCCGCATGCCGCCGCCACCACCACCGCCGCCGCCGCGTCCGCCGCTCCCGCCTCCCGCGCCACCGCCGCCGCCGCCGCCGCCGCGCTCGGCGCCGCCCCCACCCCGCCCGCCCCGCAGCACGTAGCGCTGACGCCGGTCCCTCAGGCTGCCTGCCGCGGCCACCGACCGACCCCCGCGCACAAGACGCGGGCGCAAACGGTTGCGGGGTGCTGTGCGCGCGCGCCCCGGCGGCCGACAGGTTCAGGGCGAGCCACCTTCGGGCAGGGCAGCGGGCACCCTGTGGGGAAGGAGCAGGCGGCGGCTGATCCCGCGAACCCACCCACCCGACCACCCGACCACGCGACCACGCGGCGGGCTGGGGGCGGGACGTCACAGGCCTAGACACCCGCAGACTCGGGGCGGGGCACGGAGGAGCGGCAGGGCTGCAGCCCAAGCCCGCAGTGGAAGTGCCCCTACTCCGGGTCGCACCAGCCTGTCAGATTTCTGGGTCAATCCGGTGTGCCATGCGGGGAAGGGTCTACGCTCCCACTGACCCCCACGAGGGCCTGGGGGCGTTGGCGAAGCCTGGAAAAGGGGCGAATCCGACGGCCCAGGCTCTAATCCGCTCAGACCTAATCCGCCCGCAGCAGCCAAAGCCACTAGCCCAGATCTTGCAGATCCGGGCCCACCGGGACGCACGAAGGGGGCGGGGATGGGATGGGGTGTGTTGGTGAGCCCTGGCCTACCTTCCTGCAGCCCCCGGGGCAGCAGGAGGGCGACCTTGGATCTCTCTCTCTGGCAATGGACACGTAGTTTTCCCCCAGGTCATTAGAGCCCAAGTTCCCAGATATCCCCAGGAGGCAGGCGTAAGCAGGCGCTGGGCCAGGCAGGAGCCCGTCTCCCTCCCCCCCCGCCAGACATCCCTGTCTACAGAACCTGGAGACAGACAGCAAGTGCAAGGCCCTTGTGTCCCTGTGTTAGGCATAGCCGGGAAAGTTGCTGGGATTGCAGAAGACCTGCCACCCAGTGACTGGCAAGCACTACTCACTCACCATACAACAGTGGGTCTAGGGTGCCCCGTAAAAGGGGCCAACTTTACTAGGCGTTTCACTGGCTTCATACTGCCTCCGGGGATAGTAAGATGCCAATCTTAGGGAAGGGGTTTGGCCTAAAAGGAATGAAACAACGCCCCCCGCAACCCCAATCGAAAATTGGTGAACTGGATGCAGTACCTGGTTCTGCCCCAATTCCAGCTTCCTGGAAGGCTGTGGTGATAGCTCAAAAGTTGGGTTCTTGCCATCCACTCTGAGAACTAGATTGAGTTCCTCCCTTTGCCCTGGCCAACACCCTGCTGTCGTGGGATTTGTTGGGGGGTGTTAGTGAGATGGAGGCTCTATCTAAAATCGCACAGACTGCGCAGCCTTTGCTAAAGCAGAAAGCTAGTTGTGGTTTCACGCCTGCTCGCTGGCCACAACAGCAGCATTTTCTGGTCCCTTCCCTCACGCTTCACTTCCGTGCCTTGCTTCTAATCCCCCCGCTCCTTCTGTCTGTGGGGAAGGTCTCTGGGAGGGGTCCTATGCTGCCTGGGACATGGCAGTCACTTGCACGTTTTCCGTAATGCTGAATAAGGACCCTTCTGCCACTCTTCCTTAAAACTCTACCTACCCCAGCTGGCTTCTCTTTTTTAGCACGTTTTGCTAAGTGTATTATTTTAAAATTCAGGTTTAGAATCAGCAAAACGTGGTAGGAGATGTGAAATCTCCCATTTTTCAAGGTCTGCTTGTCCTCAACCATCTTCTTAATTTCCTGGAGACAAACGGTTATCTTATTCATCAATTTGAGATTTTTAAAAAATTTATTTACTTTTATTGGAAAGGCAGATCTACAGAGAGGAAGAGACACAGAGAAAGATCTCCCATCCATTGCCCAAGTAGCCACAACAGCTGGACCTCAACTGATCTGAAAACAGGAGCCAGGAGCTTCTTCTGGGTCTCCCACAAGGGTGCAGGGTCCCAAGTCTTTGGGCCGTCCTCGACTGCTTTCCCAGGCCACAAGCAGGGAGCTGGATGGTAAATGGAGCAGTTGGGACATGAACTGGTGTCCACATGGGATCTCTGCAAGCGAGGCAAGGACTTTAGCCATTAGGTGCTCATGTCAGGCCCCCAATCTGGGGATTTCAGAAATCAAGTGTCCCCGCAGTTTTCTGCTGATCCTCACCTGACTTGCACAGGTAGACCAGAGAGTTGATCACTTGGAGGTGGTGTGAACAAAGATGAGGAATAGGCATTAGCTCTTGTGTGACTGTGGTGGAATCAGTGATCTGTCTTCTAGGTGTGCTTGGTAACCATACAATGTCAGATTATAATACAAGGGCACCTCAAGGTTAGCGAGAAAAAGTTAGGTGTTTATCTTGATGCAAAAATCTTGTTGAAATTGATACAGATTCTCCATCATGTGCATTTTTTATTGCCTTAGGCTAGGACAGGCTAAAGAAGTGACAGGGAGCTATAAGGGGAAACATTTATATATGTATATAAAGATTTATTTATTTTCATTGGAAACTCAGGTATACAGAGAGGAGGAAAGATTTTCTGTCCGCTGATTCACTCCCCACGTGACCACAATGACCGGAGATGAGCCGATCCAAAGCCAGGAGCCCCGAGCTGCTTCTGGGTCTCTCAAACAGGTGCAGAGTTCCAAGGCTTGTCCTCAACTGCTTTCCCAGGGCACAAGCAAGGAGCATGGATGGGAAGTGGGGCCACAGGGACACGAACCAGTGCCGATATGCGGTTCTGACATGTGCAAGGTGAGGATTTAAGCTACTAGGCTCCTGTGCTGGGCCTGGCAAGTTACTTTAAACTTACAGCTTACACTCCTGTCCCCATATTCACATGTTGCACAGTTGGGTGTTGGATGGTTTTATGTGACATTGGTATCACTGTGTCTCTTAATCTTCTATTGGGCTTGGCAACCCACCTCTGTTCTACATCCCTAGGTATTAGAAGGCCACTAGCTTTACCGGGGACTGCCGTTCAAGGTAGTTATTCCACGCCACATGGAGGGAGCATAGCTGCTGGCTTTTAGAATTTGGTATTAATTCCCAACACGTGAATGGGTTTTCAGTTTTCCATGTGGTATAACTTGCCCAGTTCTTTACAACCATATTACAAGTGTTAGTCCTAATGGCAAGCTGACATGAAGACAACTAATAAAGCCAATCACAAGGGCTGCATGGTGGTGCAACATGTCAAACTGTAGCTTGTGATGTTCCCATCTCATCCCGGAGAGCCAATTTTAGTCTCGGTTGCTCTGCTTCCAATCTAGCTTCCACCAGTGTGTCTGGGAAGAGAGATGATGCCCCAGCCACTCATGGGGAAGATCCGGATAGACCTTTACTCTTTGCATCGTGTTGGCACAGATCTGTTGCAACCATTTGGGGAATTGGTAGATGGAAGCTCATTCTACTTTTCAAAAAATAATCATTTAAAAACAAAGTCAATGACACCAAAATCATGCTATGGAGGGGTAAGGCCAGGATTAGAATTAAAATGCTGGGGCCAGCACTGCAGCACAACAGGTAAAGCTGCTGCCCGTAGTGCTGTCATCCCACATGGGCTGTTCCACCTGCCATCCAGCTCCCTATTAATGTGCCTTGGAAGAGCAGTAGACATCTCTACACCCCCTTGGGAAATCTGAAAGAAGCTCCTGGCTTTGAATGGACCTCGCTCCTGCAGTTGTGGTTCTTTGGGGGAGTGAACCAATGGACAGAAGACCAGTCTCTCTTGCTCTTTGTTGCTGCTAACCTCCAGATGGGAATCAGAATGCAGAGGCTGGGAATCAAATGGCAGCACTGAAGCACTATCTGCTGTCCTTCCCAGGGCACCCCTCAACTCCACTTTCACCTGGGCCTTTAAGAATCAACATTGTGGGCCCGGCGGTGTGGCCTAGTGGCTAAAGTCCTCGCCTTGAAAGCCCCGGGATCCCATATGGGCGCTGGTTCTAATCCCAGCAGCTCCACTTCCCATCCAGCTCCCTGCTTGTGGCCTGGGAAAGCAGTTGAGGACGGCCCAATGCATTGGGACACTGCACCCGTGTGGGAGACCCGGAAGAGGTTCCAGGTTCCCGGCTTCGGATCGGCGCGCACCGGCCCGTTGCGGCTCACTTGGGGAGTGAATCATCGGACGGAAGATCTTCCTCTCTGTCTCTCCTCCTCTGTGTATATCTGGCTGTAATAAAATGAATAAATCTTTAAAAAAAAAAAAAAAAAGAATCAACACTGTGATCTCTGAATAGGGAAAGACACTGGTAACTAGACTACATTCTGTTACAGGCTGTCACCACTTTCAGTGAGCAAGCCCAGGAAGAAGGGACAGGTTAAAGGGCCAAGGGTCTTAATAGTGTTGAAGGACACCTCCACACTATGGGGACTCATGAATTCTATCCAGCAAGCACTGTCGGAAATGGACATCACAACCTGGAGGTGCTCCTGTCTAGCAGCTGGGACAAAGCCACACAATTCAACATAGCTTAAGATGAGGAACTACAAGTGTTTGCAGAAGAGGCCTGCTGCTTCAGGTGACAACCCAGGTGCTACCACACAACAGCTGATGAGAGCAAGAGTTTCTACAGTCTGGGCGCCCATGGCAGACACAGCAGCATGTCAGGGCGGAGTCACCTTGTGGAGAGGTACACCCAAATTCCCTGCTGGCCCACATGCTAAGGGTGTGTTAGGTAGACTATGACAGCACCAGGGAGAAGGCATTTTCTTTGCTTCATCAGCTGTCTGGCAGTATTCAGTGTGGTTACATGGCTGAAGTCTGCAAAGCTGTCCCTAGGAATATAGATAGCTGTCATAATTTGGTAACCCATCTACCTTTTTTTTTTTTTTTTTTAAAGATTTATTTTATTTTTATTCCAAAGTCAGATATACTGAGAGGAGGAGAGACAGAGAGGAAGTGAAGCTGCCGGGATTAGAACCAGCGGCCATATGGGATCAAGGCGAGGACCTTAGCCACTAGGCCACGCTGCCAAGCCCCCCATCTACCTTTCATGGGGTTGGAAGAGCATGAAAATCCCTTGGGAGCTGTAGTCAACATGTCTCCAATCCTGCAAGGCAGGGCTCTCACTAGAACTACAGCAGAGCAAGATTGCCCCAGAGGGCCAGATATTAAACAATCAGAGCCTCTAGATTATACTATCCCACTGCATAAGAATGACCAACTTTTCTATTGTTATTATTTTGTTACTCATTTGAATCTTTCACATGTCTTCCTATGGTCTGGTATTCCCAACCTCCCTAGGATGTTGCCTTTCTCACTGTGACTCCACTGCAGGCGACACCCAGGGCCTGGTACGTGGCAAGCCTTTAAATGTTTACTGGGCAAACTCATAGAATGAACCTTGAGGAACGGCTTCCACACAGGCTCTACCACAGCTTTCCTGGCCAATGGTCCTCAGGGCAGGCTCTTGACTGGGCACAGCAGCATGCCCTGTCAATTTGCTAAGAATTGAGATGTGCAGGGCCCAGTATCTTGTGTATTCCTGGACAGGGTTACATTACTGAATTCAAATCTGAAGTGACAATTCTCAGTAGATTTGGGGCAATTATGCCTTAACAGGAACCTGAGGATCCATGAAGGACAATGTTAGTGGGCAATGTAGGCCGTGTTATGTTCTGAAACCACTCACGCAAAGTTATCAGCTGGTCTTTGGTTAGTCTGGATCAAAGATTAACCACCTGGGGGAATGCCACAGCTGAAGCTTCAGTCTTCTTTTTGGGAAGCACATTTTGGCAAGTAACTGGAGGTTTGCCTGACAGAAGACACAGAATCCTCCTGTTCTGCCTCACTGAATTGGAATGCTACTTGAAGACAATCGTTTCTTTCCTTGTTTTCAGCCGTCTTTGCTTCCCACTTGGGATTGTCCAAACTGTATCCTGGCACACATTCCCCATCCAGTTTGCCAAGCCAGTCTGTTCCCTCCTTGGAGGTACCTGTATGCAGGTCACCCTCTCTGTGGACAATCTCCATTCATCTCCCTTTACTGTGACTACAAAAATAAACAGCGAGACACAAGGCACTTCAGAAAGTTCACGGAGGGACCGGTGTTGTGGCATAATGAGTTAAGCTTTAGTGCTTGACACCAGCACCTTCAATGGTCGCTGGTTCAAGTCCTGGCTGCTGTACTATGATCCAGCAACTCGCTAATGTGGAAAGTGGGAAAGCAGTAGAAGTTGGCCCAAGTACCTGGACCCCTGCTCCCATAGTGGAAACCTGGAAGAATTTTGCAGTTTGTTGCTTCAGCTGGTCTTGCTGGATAAGTTGAGGCCTTTGCGGAGTGAACTAGTGGATGGAAGCTCCCGGTTTCTCTTTCTAATTCTGCCACTGAAATAAATAAATAAATCTTAAAAAAAATTATAAACTCTTTCCATGAACCTTTTTAAAAAATATTTATTTTTATTGGAGAGGCAGATCAGATTTAAGGATAGGAAAGACAGATCTTTTGTCTGCTGGTTCACTCCCCAAATGGCCGCAATGGCCGGAGCTGAGATGATGCAGTACCAAGAGCCAGGAACCTCTTCTGGGTCTCCCATGTGGGTGCAGGGTCCCAAGGCTTTGGGCCATCCTCCGAAGGAGAAAAAAAAAAATCTGTATTTATCACAGAAGAATAACATGTATGTGCACACAAGATCCCATATGTTGGTTTAATTTTCAAATGCAGAGGACAGACAGGATTGGGTTTCGCTGGGGAGCACAATCTAAGTCTCCATGAGTGGCAGGAACCCAATTACTTGCATCATCACAATTTTTTGAAGAACCTTAATATGTCCATTAACATCATAAAGGCAAGCACCTGGGAAGTAACCCCAAGTCATGCCATTATAACTGCTGACAAGACTAGGTATGCCCAAGTACTTTGGTTCTTCACAGGATGCATGAAGAACCCAGTGTTTGAATGCAGAGAATGGGATTAGAATACAGGGATCATACTGCATTTATTCACTGAGAAAGAAGCAGGGTAGGCCTTGTGTTGTGGGCAATTGCATCAGGTATCTGCCCTCCTATCTGGTAGGCATGGCTTACAGCTTATTTTCCCATGTCCTGAGGCACAGTTTCCAGGCTTACTAGTGGAGTGTGACCTCTGACAGAAGGTCAAGGGGAATACACATGGAATTTGACTAGAAGTTCAAGGGAGAAAGATGTGCCTTACAGCCAATGACACTGTCTTTGGTGGATGGGGGGGTGGTCAGGAAGGTACCCTCCTGCCCTCCCCTTTCTTACTCTTTACAACCTGTTCTTGTGTATAATAAAGAAGACATTCCTCATCAGCTTGTCTCTAGTGCTTCTTATGGCCAAAGAACACCCCTGCCTCACCCTCGGTGACTTTGGGGCCTGCTAGCAGGCTTTAAACCCCGAGACTGTCCATTCCTCCCTTCATTTTGCCGAAAGAACAGACCAAGAAACATGTTTGTACAAAAACCACATATTATTCCCCTTCAAAAAAAATTGGATGGCTGTGTTACAGAAATGAAGCCAGGTTAGAGACATGAAAAGGAGACGTCACTATTTATACTCAAATATAACAGTGTAGAATTCAGTTATTCTGTAGAACTACTACCGGCATAGTAAAATCATTTCCACCTGGATCTTGCGAATTTGAAAGTGATCACATTAAAGACCTGAGGTTACAAGAGACCACAGTATGAACCAGAATTCCATTTTCCTTCGAGGATTCCAGGGGAAAAGGTTAAGTATTTAGAATGAGTTTCCTTTGGGAAAGACTGGCGGAAAGTAGGGAAAACCCTGGCCACTGTCAAAAGGCACTGGTGTCTTTCTGGAGGCCAACACATTGGAGCTGAACTCCAGCAGGAGCACGCTCATCTCTGCTCCTACTGCAAAAGTCCTACACCCACACACACACAACAGGAGCAAGGTCTCCTTGGTGGCAGTATGCCAGTGCTCTGAGGGGGACCAGGGCCACCAGGGTCGAGGCCGACCTGAGGGTTTGAAAGGCAAATCTCAATTGTGGTTTATTTCTTTTATTTTTTTTAATTCATTTACATATTTTTTTGCTTTCTGATATTAAGGAAAAAATTTCTAAGGTGTTTTACAAATACCTCCTCTACACCTTCTCATTTGTAAAGCTTTAGAAAATATATAGAAAAAGATATCCAAATGATATTCCACTTTGCATTCTAAGCAAAGAAACTGCCACTTGACAGTTACACAAGGAAGCCAGGCGCTTTGGAAAACAAGCTCTACCAAAAACACCCTTTTCCAACGCATGGAAGGACAGGAGGGCAGAAGGACAAGAAGAGAAAACCAAAACTCCCAAGTCACTTGTCAGCAGGGGTAGATCTAGGGTCAGATTAAGGCATGTTGTGGCTCTTCCTCTGGAAAGGCATCGTGCCTGTCCAGCCCGAGCACCCCAAGCCTTGAGGCGTCATGTTCTGGCCGCCAAGTGAGTTCCTTATCACCCTCTGTATCTCCTTGACACCCTATGACGGGTGGAATGCCACATCTCAAAAGAGGCAGGAGAAGGTACGAGGCCAATGCACCTGCCCTAGTTTTCCAATCCTATCTCAAGCTTGAAAACTTGAAGTACCGTTTCACGCATTTCCACTCACCTTGGTTACAGCAAGAGGTAGTCTGGGGACTTGTACCCTCCTCCCCGCTGCCCCAAGCCATCCTATCCAAGCTCCAGGAGCTAAAAGTTTGTAACTATCTACCCTTTTTTTTTTTCTTTTACAGTTTTTTTTTTTTTAAGAGAAAAAAATAAAGAATGCATACAAAGCAGTGAATCGTAGGCTAGATCACAGGGGCGCACTGCTAGCCATGGATCCCATACAACTTTGTGGCCAGTTTAAGGAGCTAAAGATGCCACCTCAAAGCCCAACCCTCAGAACTCACACTGCCGTCAGAGAAACCAAACACCTGCCCACAACCCAACAACTCATCTGCATAGAGAACCAGAACCAGGGGGCCTGGGGAGGGAGGGGTTGCGTTCTATGGTTTGTGCTCTCCTCTGCCATGCAACAGCCAGAGTGATCGTTCTGCCAGGCAGGGTGGAAGCCCTCACTAGGGAAGAGAATCAGTGGGGTCTCCTTGCCCATCTCTTCCAATTTGGTGCATTTCATGTGTGGTAAAGTCTCATGATGCTTCACCGACAACTGCACGATTCTTAGCTCAGATAAGCAGAAGTAAGGTCACTTATAATGCCTTCAGCTGTGTCCCCTGTAGCTATCCCCTTCTGCCTATCACCATTTTTTGGTTCCTATTAACTTAGGATGCTCTCCTTTACAATAATGATAACAACAACAACAACAACAAAAAAGAAAGACAATGATTACAGAGCAGTATCCACAGAAGCAGAAGACAAAACAAAAACTGCAGGAGGGTGAAGATGATGAAGACATGGACACTAATGCTGACCTGCGGAACAGACTGCCAACAGCCCCCTCAACAGGACAGGGGAGATATAATTTTGAGTGACCAGCACACACTGGCACCACAGGCTCCCTCTTGAGCGCAGGCAGAGGCCCTGACACAAGAGGTGTCAGAGCATGGAGGGGGTGGCAAGGGGAGTGGAGGGACACAGGAAATGTGCTTGGAGCTGCAAGAAAAGTCCTGAAAGAAACACGAGGAAGCTGAGGAACGCAAGTCTTGTCACCCAAGTTCCATGGTGGTGGGCGCTGGTGTTTCCTGTTTCTTCCAGGTCACGGAGCAGCCGAGGCTGGTGGGCCTGGAGCAGTAGGTGGAGGGACCCCGTCTGCAGGTGGCTGTGGCGGCGGCTGCTGTGGTGGAGGGGGATCTGCAAACACACCGAGAGTAACCCATCACAGCTGGAACCATGGGTGCAAGGGGCTTGACAAGTAGCCCAGGGAGTAAAGCAACTACTATACCCTGCTGAGGCCTTGCTGCCACTGTTGGGCCATGCACCCAAAGTCTAAACCTCTAAGCTGCTGCTCCACCCTAAACAACAACGAATGTGGGCAGCCGAGTCTGCCCTACTCTGCTTCAAGGCCCATTTCTATCAACAGTCATGCCAGAGACTGGTGCTATAGGTTAACCTGCTGCCTGTAGCACCAGAATCCCAATATGAGGACAGGATTCAGTTGCCTGCTAATGGCAACTCATTTCTCCGTGCTCAAGGCATGGAAAAAACAGCAGAGAATGGTTCAAGTGTTTGGGTCCTTGCACTCATCTGGGAGACTGGGATGTTTACAGTCATTTGGGGAATGCACCAGCAGATATAAGATCTCTGCCTTTTCCTCTCTGTAATTCTGCCTTTCAAATAAATAAATGGAAAGCAGTCGAGGATGGCCCAAAGCCTTGGGAAACCCAGAAGTTCCTCGCTCCTAGCTTTGGATCAACTCATCTTTGGCCGTTGTAGCCACTTGGGGAGTGGTTCAGCAAATGGAAGATCTTCCTTGCTCTTTCTCCTCCCTATATTTGAGTTTCCAATAAAAATAATAAATCTTTAGAAAAAGTATATATGCATGTTTATCTATATATACACATATGTATGCACACACATATATATATGTACACACACACACACACATATCACTTCAGATCCTTTCAGGGATCTTATATTTTGATTGTGATATATCTAAATGGTTCTACTAATCTTATTTCTTCAGTTCAACAGTAAGTTCCTTTCCTGGGCAAGTTCTGTTTTGTTTTTCCTTGTCATGCAATGTCTAGCTTAGCTGGGTAAAAATCCACCAAGGCCTGAGAATTTCACTTTGGGCAGCTGAATAGACCACGGAGGTCCTTGCACTTTCTTAACTGCAGTCCTTGGATTTCTGGCCAAAACTGGCTCAGGTCCTGAAGGGAACAATTAACATGAGTGTTTGGGGCTCTTTCCTATTTCAACTTCAGCTGCTTGAGTGTATTAAGGAACTCCAGAGATCACTTAATCCAAGGATTTTAAGTCTCTACGTCTTACCAGAAACAGAAATATGTGAAATATTTCACCCCAAAGAGGTCTCCACAAAATTCTTAAGGCTCCGTCAAAGAAATTTCAAGGCCAATGATCTAATATTGTATACCATCTTTGAGTAGGCCTTAAGAGAGGAAGACAAGTTGTGCAGTGTTGTCCTCCCCATACCCTAGAGCCAACTCAGCAGCAGCAGAGAATCACCAAGGCAGGGAGTGGTAGGGATGGGTGCCACCTGAAACTCTACACATCTGCAAGGTGCTCCACTGATGATCCTTTAAACCATATAATCCTGAAATCACAAATGCTGGGTGTTCAGCCGGCTCTGACAGGGGCAAATACCAATGACCTTGTCTCCGCCATCTCTGACAGCTGAGATGGGAAACTGGTCAACGATCCTGGCAGGCCAGTTCACGTGAGAATCATCTATATAAGGCAGGAGACTCATTATAGTATAACCCCGTATCACTGGTTCCAGGGATTATTGATTTTTTAAAAACTCTCATAACCTCAAGTACTTGGCTTTCCTCCTTGTGTAAATCTACTTTGTCCTGGCCCTTAGTGGTCCAAAGAGGTGCATGAACTTCTAAATGAACCTGAGATTATACACTGGCTGCACCATAGGATTACCTTCCAGGGAGAAGAACTACAACAGGAAAGCACACGCCAGAGCTTCAGAAGCAAACTCTGGAGATGAAGACTGGAGCAAGGGCTATTGGTGGAAAAGACCTGGCCCTGCACACCCTCAACAGACATGGCTGAGTAGCATCAGGGCTGTCCCCACTAGTTCTGCTGGGACCCCAGATTTTTTCTCAGCAATAGCCTCTGACTGCTCCTTCCTCAGTCTATGCAGCCACTACTAACATATGAAGGAAGAATAGCTACAAGAAACTTGCTGTTCTTGTAGATTAGTTTCTGTTCTTTTTTACATACTCACCACTTACAAACCTTGAATCCAAAAAATACTCCTGTAGGGAAAATAACCAATGGCTCTGTATGCCTGCTGAGAACCAAATGAGAAAGGCTTAACCAGGAAGAGGAGAGGATGTTTCTCTGCTGCTTGCTCACAGACCCTGGTGCTGCCATGCATAACAGGAAGACCATGGAGCACAGGACTGACTAAACGGCAGCCTCACACTCAGCACTCCTGGCACTGCCTGTGGACCTGCCATGCTTCAGGAAGAAGACAAGGCCTCTCTTGTTTCTAGCCCTCCAGGATGGATGCTGGTGTAACCTCTCTCCCCACTGTGGTACTTACACATGCCATTAGGTGCTGTGAGAGGTACCCGGGGTCCTAAGATATTGCCTGGCATTGGAGGCATAACAGGGGGGGTAGGACCACCCCCTGAAGGATGGATGTTGGCTCCCACGGCGGGAATCATGCGGCCTGGTATGGGCTGCCCAGGCATCATGGAACCTGGGCCTGGTATCTGACCTGTAAGAGGGAAATTTAAAGTATTATTAGTAGGAAGAGGTTTAAGAAAGGCAATAATTAAATATCCAGGGTTTTTGAAACAGATCAAATCATTCAAAGGATCTAAAACACTAAAAGAACAATAACCTCTGACAAACTGCCTGACTTTCCAAGATTTAGAAGGAGGTAACAGAGATACATCTGTGAGTACCTGTTTATCCTGAGCTCTGGAAATGCAGAGCCAGCACAACATTCCTAACGGAGAGCACTCATTCTTGGTTTCGATGAGCAGTGGTTAAATCAGTGTGTTCCTGAGCACAGGGAGTGTAAGCCAGAGCACAGTCTCAGGACCACAACTCAGTGAAGAACATGATTTGTGTATGGGTGTTGAGATGGTCTGTTTGAAAGGATCATGGTATTAATACTGTGAAATCACCACTAAAAAGGGACTGTGAGGAGGAAGGGTTTGCCGTATTGATCAAGATGCCCATGTTCTACACAGGAGCACCCTGGTTCAATCCCCGATTATGGCCCCTAACTCTAGCTTCCTGCTAATGTAGACACCGAGAGACCATAGATAATGGCTCAAGTACTTCAGTTTTTTTTGCCAACCACATGGGAAACATGGAATGCATTTGAAGCTCCTGGTTTCAGTAGGTACTTGGGGAGTAAACCAGTCATTTGGGAGCGTGTTCCCATTTAAGAAAATAAAGAATAGAGTCCTCTCCATAAAACATCCTCCCTGGGCTTGGTGCAGCAGCCTTATGTGTGTGCACCGAGATCCCATATGGACACTGGTTCACATCTTGGCTGCTCCACTTCCTTTCCAGCTCCCTGCTTGTGGCCTGGGAAATCAGTTGAGGACGGTCCAAAGCCTTGGGACCCTGCACCTGCATCGAAGACACAGAAGCTCCTGGCTCCTGATCAGCTCAGTTCCAGATGTTGTGGCTATCTGGTGAGTGGACCAACTGATGGAAGATCTTTCTCTCTTCCTTCTCTCTATAAATTGGGTCTTTCCAATAAAAATAAATAAATCTTATTTTTTAAAAAAAATCCTCCCCTATAGATCACATCATGAAACACTAGACTGGGAGAGTGACAGGGTATATGGTAGGGGTGAAGAGACGACAAACTGCAGCTCTATTATTTTCAAATTAATGACAGGAGATCACAGAATAAGAACATGTATTGATAGAACAGATCTGGTATTAACACTTTACAATATGCTAGTAATTTGGTTTGTCACCATTCAAGTCCTCCTCTATAGCATGAAGGAGTCTCAGATGTGAACAGTAAGCCCTTTCTGAAGCTCTTAACTAGAGTTCTAGGCCTAGAGGCAAAAGAGGACTTGTGATGCCAGGAAGTTATGTAGACCATGTCCTATCAACAGATAAACGCTGTCTCCTTCAGACAAATCCAGTCTCCACAGAGGACTTTAGCACGTCAGGAATGACACTGATTCCCAGGAGCACTATGAACTAGGCACTACCATCCCTCCAGAGCAAAGGTGAGGACAAAAGGTTGGCACAAGTCACCTGGCATCAGGAAGTATGGAAAGAAGGGAGCCCAAACCTGACTGGGTCACTCTGGCTCCAGTGCGTGTCTAGCCCTCTGCCAGTGTGTACTCACAGACTCACCTAGTGCCCAGCCCCCAAAACAATTCTTTGAGCCAGTGTATTCCAGCAGAGTAAAGAGCCAGTCAAGAAACATACTCAAAAGGTTATGCCTGACCTGAGCTCTTAGGCTCTTGCTCTCAGCCTCATCAGCTCTGCTACCAAAACTCCCTGGCTCAGTAGCCATGGCCCATTTACCCATTTCCCTATATCTTCACGGCAACCAGCTAGAGTAGAGCAGCTGCAGGGCTGCAGGGCTTCCCAAGGCTAGAAGTCCAATAGCTACACAATGTGTTTTTTTTCAATGGTAATTTCAGGAGCCTCTGAAAAAATTTTCCTATACTACTGTCACTGGAATATAGGTATCTAAGATATGAGAGGACAACACTACCCTGAAAGAGGTAGCACTGAAAAGGGCAAGCAATAACTCTTATTTCCCTGCAGGAAAACATCATTTAAGAAACAAAGGAGTACACCTAGAGTGGCTGATGTCCCTGTGCTGTCCAAAGGTTATGGCTGGCACACAGCATACTCAGCGTTGGTGTCTGCAGCATGAGGGACTTAGAAATCAGGCAGGGAGGGCGAGGAGAATACTGCAGAGGGAGGTTCAATCCTGAGGCTCAATTCTTTTTCTTTCTTCCATCTTTTTTTCAAGATGCATCATCCCCCTTAAAAGTGCTGATTTCTAAAGATCCATCTAAAATAGAGCAGAACTGAGGACTGGGGCTGGGGGAAAGGGGGTCTGAGCACTTGGAACAGGAGCTAAGATGTCACTTGGGGATATCTGTGAGTCGTAGTTCTTCCGGTCCTGATCCAGATTTCTGCTGATGCACACCTTGGGTGGCAGCGGATGATGATTCAAGCACTTGCATCCCTGTCACTGACATGGGAGACCAGGATTGAGTTTCTAGTCCTTGGCATCAGGCTGGCCCAGTTTTGGTCGCTGAGGGAGTTTGAGGAGCTGAACCAGTGAATTACAAATCTCAGTCTGTCTCTGCCTTTCAAATAGAGTGAGATTTTTTTTTCTTTTAAAAAAGAGGACTTCAAAAACGACAACCCTGTCAAAGTAATACCTCTTGAAATTTAACGTCCTGGTTGTTTTGTGTTGTTAAGTAAAGTTATCAACTTCTGGATGACAATGTCTGAAGGCATTTCTACTAATCCAATAACATTAAGAAACCTGAATCACATAAACCCAAAATGCATAAAAGCAGGTCTTAACAAATAAAATGAAAGGTGTTACATATATACTTTCCCATTGGAAAAAAAAAAAAAGCAAGCAAGCAGGTATGTCTTTCCTCTGTTAAGAGTGGGAGGGAAAAGGTGAGCGAGACATGGCTTCCAAGCAGAGTCTCCAAGCACAGAGTGGTGGGAGTCTGACCTACATAAGCTTCCCCCCCGCCTGCTACCCCTGTCAAAGGCAGACAACTGAATCCTGAAAATGGTAAGGTTTGCTAAAATTAGGTTTAGTCAGTAGAAAAACTGTTGGCTGCTCAGAGTTTATCAGATCTTGTACTAATGCCTTATCATGTCCAATGGAATATATATTAATACATTTGTTTTTATTCTTTAGTTCAAGAAAGAAAGGGAAACAGATTCTAGAAAAAGGAAACCTGAATTTCCAGTCTTGAGCACATTTCATCAACTTTTCTAACTGTCTTTGGTGCATCCTTTGGCTGGGGCCCTGAAAGAATTCAAGTAGCACAATCAGAGCCAACTGAGGGGAAGCCCAGGCTCCCCCGAGACTGCTGCTTCCCCACGGCGGCTTCCGGGGGGCACCCGGGACAGACGCTCTTTGTTGAGCACTGGGCTCTCACTGTTCTCTTTGTGAGGGTAACCTGCTACTCCGGAAAGTGGCACGGCAGCCTTGTTATCACATGATGCAAACAAGAGCAAAAGCATCGCAGATAATAAAAACTTGGCGGATGCGGCGGGCTATTCCTTCTTCCTTTTAAGAGTGAGGCTGAGTTTGGCCAACGGGTTAGGAAGTGAAGACTGGCTGCAATCCTTTCCTGAGCCCTGTTTCCCACGGTGGGGTTGTGGAAGTTGGTCTAACCGAGGGGCTTAAAGGGCCAAGAACGCAATGCCTGGGTTGAAATGCTCCTAAACTTGCCTTTCACTGACAGAAAATGTTCCTATTTTATCATTCAAGGATTTCATCATGTCTGAATTTTCACCATATCAGATATCCAAACTACCATACCTTCAGGTACCTCCTATCTGTAGGAAGGAAATGACAAAGATATTAAAAACGTGTCTTCCTCTCACACACTGTATGTGTGCCATTACAGGCAGCTCACTTGGGATCCATGCTCTAGAGGTAGATGCTTTGCTGATTAGAAACACCCAGGCACTATAGAATTCACCACCACGCTTACACACCAGAGTTATGTCACTTTGCTTATATGTCAACTCAATGACAAACCTTCCCTTAAACATGTTTCAAGGCCCCTGGAGCACTAACCAGGAGAGCAAGGCGACTCTCTGCAGCACGAGTGCCTTCCCTGCTTGGGAAGGCAGAATAAAGGACATCTCAGGAAACAGCCACCACTATCTAGGCCAATCTGGTTCATGGTCCCAAAGTTCTCTAAAGGCCTCTAGGGACCTAGTTGTGGCCAAGGAATGCTATTTTAGACTATTCAGCTTGGAACATCAGGAATGACAATTGTACATAAACAATAGTAAGGATTTAACTAGAAGTCATGCAATACACTTTTACAGTCTAAGTGAAAGAGATGAAAAACAATGCTATGCATTTTACCAGTAGGACCTCAACATGATCTGAGAACCCGTCTCCAGGTGGCAACCATACACCAGCAATATTCCACCACAGACCCTGGCTTTTTGCTTAATGGAACAAATTCATCACATAAAGGAAAATCCTACAAACCTGCAGTTCTCAGTTGAGTCAGCAAGCGGCTAATGTCCTTGCTTGCATGTGCCAGGATCCCATATGGGCACCAGTTCTAATCCCGGCATCCCTGCTTCCCATTCAACTCCCTGCTTGTGGCCTGGGAAAGCAGTCAAGGATGGCCCAAAGCCTTGGGACCCTTCACCTGCGTGGGAAACCTGAAGAGCTCCTGGCTCCTGATCAGTGCAGCACCAGGCATTGCAGTCACTTGGGGAGTAAATGATTGGAAGGAAGATATTTCTGTTTCTCCTCCTCTCTCTATATATTTGACTTTGCAATAAAAATAAATTAATCTTTAAAAAGAAATGTAAGGTCAAATAGTAAGACGAAATAAAGAAACCTACAGACAGTACTCAATACACAAAAAATGTTGAGTATCTGAGTAACTTAAAGATGAGAGACAGCAACATGAAGGATAGCAAAGGCACAAACTAAACACAATGGAAATAACACATACAGGTGTAGTGGGTATCCACAAGTCAGATGACCAGGCCTGTACTTATCTGCTGGCCTGGAGATTCACAGCATTTAGCCGTTTTGTGTGAATGGGCGTGACCACTAAGACAGTCACGCAGAGAAAAATTACACAAACCTGAGCCCGTCTTGATAGCCTAGCAGCTAAAGTTCTCATCTTGCATGTTCCAGGATCCCATATGGACGTTGGTTCTAAATCCGGCTGTCCACTTCCCATCCAGCTGCCTGCTTGTGGCCTGGGAAAGCAGCTGAGGGCTGGTCCAAAGGCCTTGGGACTCTGCATCCATGTGGGAGACCTGGAGGACGCTCTGGGCTCCTGGCTTCGGATCGGCACAGCTCCCACCAGTGTGCTCACTTTGGGAGTGAATCATTGGACGGAAGATCTTCCTCTCTGTCTCTCCTCCTCTCTGCATATCTGACTTTGCAATAAAAATAAATCTTAAAAAAAAAAAAAAAAAAAAATCAGATCCTCTACATAGGTATAAGGATGCTGTTTTCTTTCTTTCTTTTTGTTTTGTTAAAGATTTATTTATTTTTATTGGAAAGGCAGATTTACGGAGAGGAGACAGATCTTCCATCAGATGATTCACTCCTCAAATAGCTGCAACAGCCGAAGTGAGCCAATCAGAAATCAGGAGCCAGGAGTTTCTTCTGGGTCTTCTTTCCATGGGTGCAAGACCCCAAGAATTTGGGTCCTCCTCTGCTGCTTTTCCAGGCTAGCCAGCCTGGAAAATATTTTATTTGAATGGTGAAGTTATACATAAATACACAGAGATAGACAGAAAGGAAAGAGAGGAGAGAAAGGAGAGAAAGAAAGAAAAGAAAAGAAAACAAAAGAACCTTCCATCTCCAGAAAACAAAGGAACCTTCCATCTCCAGATAGCTCTCTAGATGGCTGCAATAGCCCGGGGTGGAGCCAGGCTGAAGTTGGGAGTCTGGAGTCTCTCCTGGAACCCTCAAGTGGACAGCAGCAGCCCAAGTACTTTCTTAGGCATATTAGCAGGGAGTTTCGTTAGAAGTGGAGCACACAGGTTGCTGGCCCTCAGAAGCTCTTTCCTATGAGTACAGCTTTCTCACCTGGCTGGGGTGGATGAGGTGGTGGCATCTGGTGGTGCATCAGAGGGTAAGGCGGGGGCTGTTGATGAGGCATCATGCCGGGGTGTGCTGCTGCACCCAGTGGGGCCAGGCCTGGTCCTCCTGTGTGCTGGTGTGCCTGCTGAGGGTTCTGGCCATGCTGCTGCTGCTGCTCCATTTGTTGTCGGGCACGCAATTCGGCATACTTCAGCTGCTCCATGTGGAAATTCTGGCGCTCAGTAAGCAGCTGCTGCCTCTGCTGTTCCAGCTGTAAGACAGGGGAGAGCACAGCAATGACACCAGAGGCGCGCTCAGGATGTGAGGGTGTCTGTTCACTTCACCTCCTATGACGTCCACAGGTAAGAAAGGGGCATTATTTACTGAGTGGTATATTTCCATATGACCACAGATCTTTTCCAAGTTGAGTCTAAGATCTACTCGTCATTGTAACCTCCTATTGATCTCTGGGCCACTCAGGGCACATATAGTCCATCCAGAGGCCTCTAGATACTTAAAAGGACTCTCCCTGATAGTCTGTCTTCCTCAGCTTGAAATGGCCTCTCCTGACATTTTAACATTCCCTCACATGCGAATACTTCAAGTCCACTTAATTACCACAGGCATGCATTTTTTTTTTTTAAATTGTAAAGTCAGATTTACAGAGAGGAGGAGAGATAGAGAGGAAGATCATCTGTCCGATGATTCACTCCCCAAGCGGCCGCAACGGCTGGTGCTGTGCTGATCCGGAGCCAGGAGCCAGGAACCTCCTCCAGGTCTCTCACAAGGGTGCAGGGTCCCAAGGCCTTTGGGCTGTCCTCAACTACCTTTCTAGACCACATGCAGGCAGCTGGATGGGAAGTGGAGCTGCCAGGACTAGAACCAGTGCCCAGGTGGGATCTCGGCAGGTTCAAGACGAGGACTCTTTCTGCTAGGCCACGGCACCGGGCCCGGGCACTCTCTTCTGAAAGTGATTCTTTTGACTATGTTTTAGAATATAATATCAGAGGGGCTCGGCAGCGTGGCCTAGTGGCTGAGGTCCTCCTCGCCTTGATCCCATATGGCCGCTGGTTCTAATCTTGGCAGCTCCACTTCCTCTCTATCTCTCCTCCTCTCAGTATATCTGACTTTGTAATAAAAAATAAATCTTAAAAAAAAAAAAAAAAGAATATAATATCAGAGCCAAAGTCTCTGGATGAGTTGACATGGTCTTAAATGCAAAGATATGCATTTCCTCACATAGAATTTTGGAAGAGGTTCAGCAAATTCTAGCTTTCAAGTTCCCAAAATTGTACCAGTTGATATATTCACAAAATATTTTAGCTGCTTAAACAAAATGTTGCAGAAATCTTGGTTTTAAATAATATAAACAATCCAATATTCAAGATAATCTTTATGGGATTCAAATTAAGGATAAATAAGCTGTCATTTGTGTAGGAAATTCAGAAACATGACAACAGTACGGAGAACAGAGTCCTGTACTGTACACTAATTTTTTTTTTAAATTTCCCTTACTATTTCATTAGTTACATTATTTTTTAAAGATTTATTCATTTTTATTACAAAGTCAGATAGATATACATAGAGGAGGAGAGACAGAGAGGAAGATCTTCTGTCCAATGATTCACTCCCCAAGTGAGCCGCAACGGGCCGGTACGCGCCGATCCAAAGCCGGGAACCTGGAACCTCTTTCAGGTCTCCCACACGGGTGCAGTGTCCCAAAGCCTTGGCCCGTCCTCGACTGCTTTCCCAGGCCACAAGCAGGGAGCTGGATGGGAAGTGGAGCTACGGGGACTAGAACCGCCGCCCATATGGGATCCTGGCACATTCAAGGCGAGGACTTTAGCCGTTAGGCCACACCGCCGGGCCCCTGTATACTAATTTTTTTAAAGATTTAGGGCCCCTGTATACTAATTTTTTTTAAAGATTTATTTATTTTTAATGCAAAGTTAAGATACACAGAGAGGAGGAGAGAAAGAGAAAAATCTTTTGTCTACTGCTTCACTCCCTAAGCGGCCACAATGGCTGGAGCTGAGCCAATCTGAAGCCAAGAGCCAGAAGCCCAGAGCCTCTTCCACATCTCCCAAATGGGTACAGGGTCCCAAGGCATTGGGCCATCCTCGACTGCTTTCCCAGGCCACAAGAAGGGAGCAGGATGGGAAGTGGAGCAGCCAGGATACAGACCGGTGTCCATATGGGATCCTGGTTCATGATGCAAGGTGAGGACTTAGCCACTAGGCTACTGTGCTGGGCCCGGTATACCGATTTAATTCAGTTGGAATAAAAATCGATCTGAATACACAGGACATTAAAAATCTAGATCTGTGAAAGCTGACTGAAAATTAGAAGCACAAGGTTAAAAGACCTGTGGGTGTGGCTTCCGCCTTTGTCTCTTCCCTTCCCCCAAACCCCCACATATAGGAAGGAAAAGAGAACGTGGAAACAATGGTCTTACCCATGTTCCTGTGGCCCTTGACCCTTTGAACCCTAATCAAATATGTGAAGATCGTCAAAATCTTAAAATAACTAGGGCCCGGCGGCGTGGCCTAACAGCTAAAGTCCTAGCCTTGAACACGCCGGGATCCCATATGGGCACCGGTTCTAATCCCGGCAGCTCCACTTCCCATCCAGCTCCCTGCTTGTGGTCTGGGAAAGCAGTCGAGGACGGCCCAATGCATTGGGACCCTGCACCAGTGTGGGAGACCTGGAAGAGGTTCCTGGTTCCCGGCTTTGGATCGGCGCAGCACCGGCCATTGCAGTCACTTGGGGAGTGAAACATCAGACGGAAGATCTTCCTGTCTCTCCTCCTCTCTGTATATCTGACTTTGTAATAAAATAAATAAATCTTAAAAAAAAAAAAATCCATAGGGAAATGACTGGTAAGCATTATTAGTTTTCAGAAGTAGATGGCCAGGGCCTGGCACAGTAGTCTAGTGGTTAAAGTCCTTGCCTTGAATGCGCCGGGATCCCATATGGGTGCCGGTTCTAATCCCGGCAGCTCCTCTTTCCATCCAGCTCCCTGCTTGTGGCCTGAGAAAGCAGTTGAGGATGGCCCAAAGCTTTGGGACCCTGCACCCATTTGGGAGACCTGGAAGAGACTCCTGGCTCCTAGCTTCGGAATGGCTCAGCTCTGGCCTTTGTGGTCACTTGGGAGTGAATCATTGGACAGAAGATCTTCCTGTCTCTCCCCTTCTCTGTATGTCTTGACTTTGCAATAAAAATATATAAATCTTTAAAAAAAAAAAGTAGTAGTAGATGCCAGAGTGGGGAAGACAGGTATCAGCAGGTGAAAAAGGGGACAAATGGACAAATGATTTCTGCAGCCACATCTTGTAGACTCCTTGGGGAAAAGGTACTCTTTGAAAACAAATTTGAGAGGTTGTGGGTTATTCACAGAAACAACCAGGAAGGGAAATGGTCCCTCTGGCATCCTAGAGTGAGGGTGGATGTGAAGAGAGTGAAGGCTGATTTGGTCAGCCTCTTGTGTGTCTGAGAGGGCAGTTGCACAAAATAAAAAGCAAGAGAATCCTCCATTCTGGGGAAGACTGATCTGTGAGATGATGTTTAAAGAGGGAAAGTGACAAAAGGGGAACCTTCTGATCCCATGCTTTCTTCCAATCACTCTTTCTAGGAAACCAAGGACTCTAATAACCTGCTGAGCTTAGACTGAAGAGGTTGCCAGGGATGTCTTACCTAGGTTCCTGTTGAGTCACTATTATACTGGGCAGCCTGGCTAAAATCCCGCAGTTACATAAGAACTGTGGAATTTAGGTCAAGTTTTGCTTTATAAAGGAGCTGAACTGCTATTAGAACAAGATTTCTATGTGTCTTATGAAGTTTTTGGTATCTGTATTACCTACCTCAGAAGTTTCATTTATTTATTTTTTAACCAAACTAGCCATTCTTTGATGGCTAACCATAGTATTAAGATATAATTGCGGGGGGGTGGGGTGGGGGTTGGGCGTGATAGTGTAGTTGTTAAAGTGCTCGGCTTGAATGCACTGGGATCCCATATGGGCGCCGGTTCTAATCTCACCAGCTCCGCCTCCCATCCGGCTCCCTTCTTATGGCCTGGGAAAGCAGTTGAGGACGGCCCAAAGCCTTGGGACCCTGCACCCGCCTGGGAGACTTGGAAGAGCTCCAGGCTCTTAGCTTCAGATTGGCTCAGTTCCGGCCATTGCGGCTGCTTGTGGAGTGAATCATTGGACAGAAGATCTTCTCTGTCTCGCCTCCTCTCTGTACATATGCCTTTCTAATACAAATAAATCTGAAAAACTTGCCCAACTTTCCTTGCCTACAATCTGACATAACCTCTTGAGTCCTTTCTATTTTCTAAGCTTCATCTTCTTTTTAAAAGATGGAAGGTAATTAAAAGAAAGTAATTAGAAGAATTGAAAAGGGTGATTAAACACACCTCAACAAGAACCAAGCGTTAAACCTAAAACTCCCATGCGGGCGAAGCAGGTCCTTTAGACTAACGTATATAATGCTCAGTGCATGCAAGCAAGTCCTTCAAGAGGATCAGCTCTGTTCCTGAACACATAAGAAAGAGTTGAAGGCCTCAAGCGGGCCTTCTCAAGGAAATGGAAGAGCTCTCTTTTCCTGGACATCTCATTTGTACTGATTCTAATTGAAGACAGCATTTTTTTTTTTTTTTTTTTTGGTGGCCACTACAAGGACTATGAAATGGGAATCTCTGAGCAAAATTTTGGCAGCATTAGGCATATTTTAAATGCACCTGAACACCAACCCAGTGATTTGACATCTGGAAATCTGTCTTAGAAAACTATGTATTTTGTAAATCACAAACTGCTATGAACTGTACAGATATCAGCTGTAGGCATCTTTAGTGTACTTCCTCCTTCTCTGGCTACAAGGACTGGGGAGAAAATCTCAATAGCTAAAATAAACAGTGAAAATTACTTATATAAATAAAGTGTTAATGAAACTGTTAACTTCTTCTATGACTCCAATCTGGTTCTAAGATACGCAGTTTCAGGCAAGACTGCCTGGTGCTCTGAAAACCAAGGCCTCCTCCACTGCATTCAAATCCCGCCTTTACATTCTCCTTCTCAGTGTATGCACAAAGCAGCCGCATCCTGACGGAGCCCAACACAACAGAGCACTTTTCAAGGCTAAGACACCAAATGCAGACACAGCTGCAAGTGCAGCTGGAACTCACACAAAGCTCTTATCCCAACTTCTATTTGCATAAAGTAGGGAGGCCGGGAGGGGTAAGGCGAAGGAAACATAGTGGGGCTGTAAAAACCCTCTACCCTGTCAGGAACTGAAATATCTGCAGACATGAAACTTCTGACTCTTTGCCCTCAGAACTAAAGAAAATAATTACACCTTTCCCTCACAGTGTTTTGTGTAATTGATGAGACATTTACTGAAAAAAAAAAAAAAAAAAAAAAAAAAAAAAAAAATCTAAAAGACATACATCCATTCTCCTCATTTCCTTATTACACCTAAGGAAAAAGCACACAACTCAACTTAGCTGCGTGCTGGTACACCCACATGCGGCTCTGGTAGCAGAAATCCCAAGGAGAACCAGCACTGTAGAGATGAAATCAAAATGATATAAACATGGCTCATTGCTAACTGCAATACTTTTCACTTTCGTAACTTCTGCTTTACTTGCTTAGCTAAGAAACTGTGTGAGCTTATAGGCTTAATACCTATGTGATTGGTGCCTGCACCTGACGGGAGCCATACAGGAGCTGTCCAGCCGAGATAAACAAGGAATGTGTGGTCCTTCCTCCCTCACTCTACAAGCTATTGTAAATTGCTCCTTTGGAGCTGTTGTGAACTGCCCCTATAAAAATCCTGTGAATGTGCCATTTGGGGCTGCACTCGGATAAGGTGTGTTGGTCCCAGTCGGTCAGTTGGTTGCCTTGCCTCTCCTTTACAATAAAACTTTGCTGTGATTGTCACTGATGAATGTGACATTCTGTTTTAGTGGTCGAGTAGATACAACAGCATAATGATTGTGGCTGGCCACTTTATCCTCTTTTTCATGTGACCATGGGACTGCTTATTTTTTTTTTTTAAATTAGAAAGTCAGATTTACAGAGAGAAGGACAGAGAAAGACTTTCTGCTGGTTCACCCCACAAGTGGCCCCAACAGTCAGAGCTGAGCCAATCCGAAACCAGGAGCCAGGAGCTTCTTCCAGGTCTCCCACGCAGGTGCAGGGTCCCAAGGTTTTGGGCCATCCTTGACTATTTTCCCAGGCCACAAGCAGGGAGCTGAAAGGCAAGTGGAGCAGCTAGGATATGAATCAGTGCCCATACAGAATCCTGCCACAAGCGAGGCAAGGACTTAAGCCACCAGGGTACCGCACCAGGCATTTTTTCCTTTTTAAACATCGTTTTTTTTTTTTTTTTTTTTTTTTTAATCTGAAAGGCAAATTACAGAAGAGAGACACAGAGAAAAGATCTTCTAACTGTTGGTTCACTCCTGAAATGGCCACAATTGTCAGAGCGGGGCTGGTCCAATGCCAGGAGCATGGAGCTTTCTGTTTCCCACATGGGTGCAGGGGTCCAAGGATTTGAGCCATTCTCTGCTGTCATCCCAGGCCAATGGGAGGAAGCAGGATTGGAAAGTAGAGCAGTGGGACTTGGATTGCCATCCATATGTGATACCGGCACTATGGGCAGAGGCCCAATCCACTACACCACGGCAGTGGTCCTATGGTCTGGCTTTCTAATTCTCAAATACCTGTAACGCAGTGGTATATGCCCAACAGTAGATTCAATTATATGACAAGGAACAGAATATCAAAGTTCTACAGGATAGTATGAGTCATTTCTTCTGGTTGTTTTTCTTTAGCTTGCCATGAAGTACAATAATCTGTTAGAACCTGTGTACGATGTATGAGAATATCCTCTTAGCTCTACCTTCAGAATCCCTCCAGAACCTGACCTCAGCCACCACTTCACATAGCACAACAGATGCTTCACCAGTTTCCCCAATTTTAATGTTGCTGCCTTGTAATGTGCTCTGTAGAACATAGCAGACTGACCCCCTGGCTAAACTGTAAGGAAAACTATGTTAGTACTCCCTTTAAGACTGCAATTATTGCAAAGTCATGTAGAATACCCTGAGGTGGCCTACAGTGTCTACAGTTTGTTCAACAGTCATTGCCTACTATACCATGACTTCACCCTCACTGCCCTGAATCCCTGGTTCCTCATCATATCAGGCAGGCTCAGGTTGCGGGTCTTTGCCCTGGCTGCTTGCCGAACAACTGGCAGGTTCTCAGGGAGATCTGCTTCAAAGATCCCGGTGAAACCTGAAATTCCATCTCTAACCTCACAAAACTTGCCCCAGCCTGTAACACACAAAGCATGCGTGTATACATAAATACACATGGCATGTAGCTCCTTGGAAGTTCCTCAGTTACTTCAAGGCAGAGAATCTGGATTTTAATCACTCCAGTACCCCTTGTACCTACAAGACTAGAATACCCTATGTGTGCAGAAAGAAGTGCCTTTATTTCATTATCTCTTCCACAAAAGCCAGCAGGGCAGGCTGACTCATATATCTCCTAAGCAAACATGTTTTTCATGGCTCATGATTTGGGCCATTTTCACAAACTGGATCAATCCCTTCTCTTTTGAGCTGACCACAACCACCTCCTTGAATTTCCAGATATTCACTATTTGTATGTGTCTCACCCACTCTCTAATCTCCTCAAGTAGGTGGTATGGGTTATTTACTGCTTTGAGTTTGCTAACTGAACTGATCTCTTTATCTGAAGGATGCAATTTCTGTACTTCACTAAACATACTTCAGATACTCAGTATCTACTCCAGAAGTTACAAAGTGGATCAGCTCACAGATTCATTCTTACTGGCCTCAAAGTCGTGGTGCAGCACGTTCAGCTGCAGCTTGTGAGGTCGGGATCCTTTGTCAGAGCGTCGGTTTGGGTCTGGATTACTTTTTCTGACCTGATCCAGCTCCCTAACTCATCTGGGAGAACAGTTGAAGAAGGCAAGTACTTGGGCATCTGCCATCCAAGTGGAACACTGGCGCTCCTGGCTCCTGGCTTCAGTTTTGCCTAGTCTTGGGAGTTAAGAGCCATTTGGAAGCAAATCTGAATGGAAGACCTCTTTGATCTCCCTGTCATTGTGTCTTTCAAATAAAAAAAAAAAAAAAAAAAAAATCTAAAAAAACAAACAAGTAAATTCAAATGGGAATGTCACAGGCAGTGCCCAAGTACAGTCTACATCTGAGATCTGCTCTCCAGATGGCTGCCGTGTGCTACACACCTGACACCAGAAGCTGCCTGTTCCAGCAGAGCCAGAGTAGGTAGTACTAGGGACTATCACCGACTGCAGGCTCAGTATCCTCACCGGAACTGGAGCCAGTGCTTCCTACTAGGAGTTCGTCTGATGGACAGATTGCCCTCTAATACTAGCACTTGATGAGTGGGTTACTGAGCTCTAATCATAGCTGAACTCATGTTATTTATGAAATACTAAAATGCCTATATCCTTTAATTACTAAATATTTACATCTCAAGACATCAGACCTCAATTCTTTAGATTCTTTATTTTTCTAAGTCTAAAATAAAGAATTCTGAAATCCATTGCTATTTAAACAAAACGAAATGCTTACATCTCATTTTAGATATCTGGGATCAAGTCCTGAGCCTCTGCATCCGCTATCAGTGTGGCTTACTGGCAACATGTCTGAGGGGCAGAAAATGAGGACCTAAGTATTCGAGTCCTGGCAACCCTTGTGGGAGACCGAGACAGAGCTCCTGGCTGCTGGCTTCAGCCTGGCCCAATCCCAGCTGACATGGGTATTTAGGAATTTAAATCAGCAGACGGGATATCACTTGTGCTGGCATTCTGCTGTCCAAACAAATAAAAATGAGTAAGTAAACATTAAAAAGTAAAGAATTAGAAAGAGAACTTTATCAAGTTTACAGATCTTAAAAAAAGTCCTAAGACTGCTTGCAGAATGAAGATGAGCAAGAACACCCACGTGAATCACAACGTGCAGCAAGCAGATAGAACTAGGTGGTAGATGAGGCCTCACCTTTAGAAATGTAGAACTGGTGAATGAAAGAACATGCGTATCTGAGTCCCTGGGTTAAAATGAGGTTAACAACAGCTCATTTCTTTTTTCTTCTTTTCATATCTACTGATTGATTCTCTCAAGTGTCATAGTGGCTAGAGCTAGGTCAAATCAGGAGACCAGAACTCAGTCCAAGTGTCCCAGGGATGTGTATTTGAGCCATTCAATAGAAAGGCAGCAATGGGAGCATAACTAGGACATTCACCTAGCTATCTGATATGGAACACGGGGGAAAGGATCTTATCCAATATTTTTTTGGTAAGATTTATTTTTATTTTAAAGGTAGATGTACAGAGAAGCAGAGACACAGAGAGAGAGAGAGAGAGAGAGACATATCTTCTGCCTGTTGGTTTGCTCCCCAAAGGGGCCATAATGGCTGCAGCTGGGTCTATCCGAAGACAGGAGCCAGGAACTTCTTCCAGGTCTCCCACGCAGGTGCAGGGTACCAAGGTTTTGGGCCATCCTCTACTGCACTCCCAAGGCTACAAGCAACAGTTCAATTGGAAGTGGAGCAGCTAGGACACAAATTAGCGCCCACATGAGACCCTCTACATGCAAGGCTGAGGATTTCGCTACTAGGCCATTGTTTTGGGTCATTAACCAACATCTCAAGTACCAGGCTAAAACTGCTCCAATAAGATTAAATTCCAATCAGACTATACAAAGTAAAATACAAGATAGTCTCTGAATAATACAGCACCATGAAAAATGCTAGGAAAAACTGGCTCTATCCTACTAACAAGGAAGCTCTGTTCAAATTCTTCTGGTGGTCAGACTTTCTTTCCTTAAGCAACATTTGGTATAAGCTGAATTTATGGCAAGCAAAATTGTTGGACTGGACAGTACCTAGCCTCTAAAATAAATTAAACTCATGTGTATTATTTATTTATTAGAAGTTACCTCAAATCTCAGTGACTGAAAACGGCAGACAGGGTTCAGTGGAGGAGCGTATATACGTAAGGAAGCAGGACTGCTGGAGGTCACTTTAGAAGCTCACAACAATTAGAATTCAAAAATCTCAGATTGATTTTGCTTACAATTAAGAAATTGTTCTCTACCACAGCAATAGCATCCTCTCCTTGCCTATCTATGACTTTTCCTTCTAATGACTTCCACACAGGACTACTGTGAGGGAAAAAAAACACAGCATGTGTTTCACAGTGTCTAGCAGACAACAGGGGTTAGTAATATTTACAAGCATCCCGCTAGCCAACCAGAAATCAATCACTCATGAAATTGATAAACTTAAAAGCATTGTGTACACTTATTATAAAAGGATTTCACATGAATTCTGAGATTCAACCTCCAAATTATGAGCGAAACGCAGAAACAAGAAAGCACTTACTACTTTGGATCTGATGGTTCAAGAACCCACCAGGATGTCTAGCACCGCAGTCTAGTGGTAAAAGTTCTCATCTTGCATGTCCTGGGATCCCATATGGGCTCCGGTTTGTGTCCCTGCAGGACTGCTTCCCATCCAGCTCCCTGCTTGTGGCCTGGGAAAGCAGTCGAGGATGGCCACAAGCCTTGGGACCCTGCAACTGCATGGGAGACCTGGAAGAAGCTCCTGCTTCCTGGCTTCAGACAAGCTCAGCTCTGGCTGTTTCAGCCACTTCAGGAGTGAATCAACAAATAGAAGAAATTGCTCTCTGTCTCTCCTTCTCTCTGTATATCTGACTTTCCAATAACAATAAATAAGTCTTTAAAAAAAATCCACCAGGATGCTGGTGACAAGAGAAAGCCATTCCTTTCTTAGCCCTTCTACTAGAAATCGCTAGTGCTGGGACATGGTAAGGTGTGTCACACAGGTCTGAAATGACAGGGCCAGATCGCAAACCTGTTGACTCAGGTCTCTCAATTATCTAGTAGTTAATACTTAACAAGTGAAGAAGCCAAATGCATGACCAACAGGTTTAGAAAGCTGAAATGCAGATGGTTGTAGACAGTGACCAGAATTCCTTTATTTATCACTACTGGCTGACAAGCCTTTTGAAGAAATATATCAAAGAGAAAAAAGATGACAGAAGTTAGTTACAGAGACAGAGTAGACCAACCATTTACTCAGCTTGTGGTCAGGGATGACTTATAACAAAGCCACTATGGAACTCCCCCCTACTCACAGCCTCTTTTTCTCTGTCCATGATAGTTTCCAGCTCCTCAAAATGTCGAAGTTTGATCTCTAATTTCTTCATCTGAGTCTCAACCAGGAGTGCTACCAAGGACTTGATCTTTCTCTCTTCCACGGCAGCCAGGTGCTAAGGGCAAATAAGTAAATGAATGATAAGTAAAAACAATTTAAAAAAATCACTCAAAATTATATGAGCAAGCATTTCATAAGAACAGTTAAGAACATGCTCAGGGCATCATGTAGTTGAGTAAAGGTGTCCTGTTTGTGTCCTTTTACATTTCTATTCTGGTCTTCACATTCAACAGTTTAAAAGGAAATTGCCTTAGTAAACTACTCCCTTACAAGATTATCAAGGAGGGCTACTGAGCCCAAAGAGAACGCAGGTGACCTGGGGGCACTTCCTCACCCCCTACCCCATCACTACATACCTTGGGCCTCCCCTCATCATTCTTTCTTCCATAGTAATTTGTCAGCGAAAGGGAGACAGCTGGCAATCCAGTACCTGATACCAGATGCAAAGCCTCTCTCCTTCCTGTGAACAGTCTACTTGTGGAGAGGAAGAGAGTAATAGTTCACCTCTAGTTCAAAATGAAAACCAGAGGAGGAAAAATTGATAAAGCAGCAGACGGAAGCTGCTCTGGAGACTGTCACTACTCCTTCCTTCCCCGGTCCAAGCCAACTCACACTGCTTGTCAACTGAGCAACATATATGGCGTGGTGTTACATCATCCTAACTGGTCAAAGCCAAGGTCACCAGTATGAGCTCAATGCTAGCTTCTAAACACACTATCCAAAAATTCTCCAACAAAACCAATCCAACCTGGCATTCATTTTCTTAGTATCTGTCAAATTTATTTATTCATCTTTCTTTTACCCCACTTTTAAGAAACAGCACAGAGTGGCTGCTTACTGATCTCTGTGTTTCCTACAGAATCTAAAGGTGTTTAATATAGACTTCTGGGAGTTAAACTGAGCTATAACACACGAATACCTTAAAAATAAGGTTTCATGGAACTGAAAAAGAAAAATGTAGTTTTACAGTTATGGAACTCCATCTACACAAAGATTCAAAATGTAAGCAAAAGGTGGCAAAGAGAAGGTTTTTTAGGACTGTTAATGATCATTTTGCCTCCCAAAACTACAATGAGCCACATCAATGTAACCAAACATGTAAGTATTATGCAATTCTAAGGCTATTACTGTACAGTACCATACGACTTATTTTTGTGATAAATAAATTTATGTACATGATATAAATTGAAAAGTTAAAACTAAGTATCAGATAAGGGAAGACTGCAGTGCGGTGGCACTGGGACATCTTGATATCCAAATGCAAACAAAGAATGAATACAGACTCAACTCTACACTTTAAAAATTAACTTAATGGACCATAAGTAAACACAGGAGCTTACACTATAAAAATCCTCAAAGAAAAAAACACTAAATTTAAGTGCACCTGGGTTAAGTCAAAGATATCATAGACAAGACACCAAATGCAAAAAATAAAACATATTGCTAATCCAGATGTCATCAAAATTAAAACTATTGTATCATGAAGAAAAGTAAAAAAACACAACGCACATTAGCTACTCATCCAAATGGCTACAATGGGTGGAGCAGAGCCAAGACAGAACTGGGATCTTCTGGGATCATATAGGTGCAGAGTCCCAAGAACCTGTGCAACCCTCCCCTGCTGGCCAAGTCCATAAACAGGAAACTGGGGTCCTGATGTGATAATCTAGTGGCTAAATCCTTGCCTTACATCCTCTGGCATCCCATATGGGTGCCGGTTTGTGTCCTGGCTGCTCCTTTCTCATTTTAGCTCCCTGCTTGTGGCCTGGGAAAGCAGTAGAGAAGAGCCCAAGGTTTGGGACTCTGTATCCAAGTGGGAGACCCAGATGAGGCTCCTGGCTCCTGGCTTCAGATTGGCTCAGTTCTGGCTACTGCACACTTGGGAAGAGAACCAGCAGACTGAAGACATTCCTCTTCATAAATCTGACTTTCCATGAAAAATAATAAATGAATCTTTAAAAAACCAAAGAAAACAGCTAGACTGGAAGTGGAGCAGCTGAGGGACAAAAGGGAGTACTGTGCTGGCCCCTAACATTTAGTTTTAACTCAGTATTTGCCTCTCAAGTGCAATATAAGGGAAAGAGGAATTGTATATGCAGAATATATCATCATCTGTGTTATTACCCTTTTACATACATACGGCATTCAATCAGAAACACAGAACCTCACAAGGTAGACAACAGAGTTGGCAGGTAAGGACTTTATTAAGTTTAAGAAAACAGAGAAGATAACTTAGGTAAAAGCAGAATTTCATTGCTGCTCTGTCATTTGACTAAGATCAAATGTAAAAGGGGAACATCAGCAAATACAAACACAATTAAAGGAGAGTTTGAAAAGCTGTCTGAAAATATGTCTGTTCCTTTTTCTGCCTTCCAGGTAAAATACAACTGTACTTTTTTAAAAAAATTATTATTAGAAAGGCGGATATACAGAGGAGGAGAGACAGAGAGAAAGATCTTCTGTCCGCTGGTTCACTCCCCAAGTGGCCGCAATGGCTGGAGCTGAGCCAATCTGAAGCCAGGAGCTCTTTCGGGTCTCCCACGTGGGTGGAGGGTGATGGCCCAAAGCGTTAGGATCCTGCAGCCATAATGGAAGACCAAAACAAGTTCTTGGCTCCTGGCTCTGAATTGGCTCAGCTTCGGCCATTATGGTCATCTGGGGAGTGAACCAGCGGACAGAAGATTCTTCTGTCTTTCCTTCTGTCGCTAAATGTGCCTTTCCAAAAATAAAAAAAAAATTATTTACTTTGGAACCATCGGATGGAAGATTTTCCTCTCTGTCTCTCCTCCTCTTGGTATATCTGTCTTTCCAATAAAAATAAATAAATTTTTAAAAATTATTTGTTTTTATCGGAAAGGCCGATGAAAGAACCATCTGTCTGATGGTTCACTTCCCAAGTAGCTGCAATGGCCAGAGCTGAGCTGATCTGAAGCCAGGAGCCAGGAGCTTCTTCTAAGTCCACCACGTGGGTACAGGCTCCCAAGGCTTTCAGTTGTTCTCCACTGCTTTCCCAAGCCACAGGAAGGGAGCTGGATGAAAAGCGGGGCAGCCAGGACACAAACTGACATCCATATGGAATCCTAGCACATGCAGGGTGAGGACTTAATCAATAGACTACCACACCAGGCCCAATAAATGAATCTTAAAAAACAAACAAACAAAAAACAGAAAAGAATTCCACTCTCCACTTGACAGATAAAAAGCCCCTAATCTAGTCTATCGCCGTAACCACTTGGCCACGACTAATGCTGAAAAGCCGCTATTCTAATAGAAACAAGTTACAATAAAATATAGGGAATGGAAGATTACTGAACTGGAAAAGGGAATGTAAAATCCCAGCATTTTTAGGGAAATAGTGAAAATAATGTGAACGAAATCGTGATAACATAATAAAGTATCGTATAATCATTAGGGTAAATACTGAATAGGAATAAAGTACATCTTTATTATTTTTATAATAGAGAAACTATAATTATATATAATATACAAAGCTATAAATATAATAGATTAGTGAATACAAAATGTTAGATGAGTAACCAAATGTCACTACTTAAGGAAACCACTGTAGTAACAGTAAAGGAGATTGCTTTGTACTTTTCTGTTTTTTTTTTTTTTTTTTTTGGTTTGCACTATTTTTGCAACCTCTATGAATCTGCAGTTATTTCAAAATATAAAGTAACAATACCACCTTGAAAGGGTCTGTTCAAGGCCACACAACTCTCAAAAACCCTAGCTAAGGGCTGGAGCTGTGGTACAGCTGCCTGTACTGTTAAGTGTCCACGCATGATCATGTTTGCTTCTGATCATTTCAACCTTGTTTTCTCTTTCACATGTATACACACCCACCTCTCAACTTCTTTCTGTAACTATTATTGGAGTGAGAACTCTCCTAAATACTGATAATTAGACAAGATGACATCTAAATGGGCTGGCAACCATCCGCCCCTGCCTTCGCCTTCTCCCTCTATAACTCTTTGAAATAAACTAATCTCCTCTCCCCCCCAAAGACATCTAAAACCCTTAAGGACTAAGGCCAAAAAACCCCAAACTGCTCTAGAAAGACAACAAAGATGTAGCTTTTAATGAACGGCAATTATATTTTAAAACATTAGTATCCAGTTGCATGAGCACCAGGATGAATTTCAACAAGGCAGAAGTACCAAAGCAATGAGCAGATGCAGTATGTGTTTAGTTATGTAAGAACTTAAGTGAACAGGGAATATAGCTTGCAAAATGGTTAAAAGAGGTCATTTCCCCATTCCTTCTCCTCCTACTTTGTGATATGATCAAGTAAAGATACATTATCAGTGTACAGTGTTAATTTTGCTGTAAGAGGAAGGAATTTCAGATACAAAGGACAAAGTTAAATATTTTCTGGGGGTTAAGTCTTCCTGTTGCCCCAGAGCCAACATTCACCACTCAGTCACCAGGGGTACAAAGGTATTGCAGTCATTTTAGACCAAGTACAGATGAAGTGGTTTGACCCCTCCCCAAATTGTGATTTTCAGAAAATTTCCTATGTGCTTTCTTAGAAGAAATGAACTTACTGCTGGTTTTACGAAAACACTGTTTCTGAAGTTTCTACTTTATTCAAGCAATAGCTCTAGGGCCTTCCTTCTCTTGAAGACTAAGCATACAGACACACAGAAGGGATGCAGGACACTCAACCAATGATGCTCCCTCTTGTTTGCAGCCACTCACTCCTCCTCTAGGTGAAGCAACTCACAGCTCTGGAAGTCTCCCACATGGGGAAGCGAGAGAGAAGCCAGAGAGAATACCACTTTATCTGTTTAGGAGCTAGATCTGGAGCCTCTAATTACTACTTTGGATCAGAGTGAGACAAACAATTATCAATGAGAACTCCTAATAACAAAGCTGTTCATAGACAGGACAAAATGAGAGTAAGAGAAATTTGGATTGGCTATATGTTATACTAATTACAGTAATTTAAGTGAATTCCTTACTCTCCAATTACCCTGTAGCATGAAAATGATTATGTATGCTGGAAAAGGTATCAATCCAGTTGTAAAAACGGCATCAACAAATCCATGTATTGCCTGCTCATGTATCCCAAGCAATGGTACCACTGTCACAAATCAGAGGAACGCATAGGAAGATGCAAGCTCCTAGTTATTACAAATAAAGTGATGGTAACAGAGTGAAAATTCAACAACTTGCAACACAAAAGCATTTTGGGAACGTTTTGAAACTCCATGGAATGGCCAAGGGCAGCTTCTCTGGGGTGAGGGAGTCAATCAGCTGTTGTGAGATGGTCATTGGGGCGTAATGGGCACATGTTTGTGCAGCAAGTGGTACAGATGGCCAGCTACATGGCCACAGGAAAACAACAAAGCAGCTAGGAAAGCGGTTCAGGTAGTCTAAACACAGCAAAGACACAAGCACTGTGGGATGCAGGGGAAAGAGCAAGAAGGTAGAATGTCCAATCCCTTCACTGAAGATAAGGAACTGGATTTATTGTAGTGGAACCGACAAGATTCAAAATAGATCAGTCTACACAGGAAAACAAGCAGACTTGAGAGGTAAGAAGCGTCCCAACCATGAAATGAATGGTAAATTGCATGAGATTATTCTAAATTTTAACCTAAGGGAAACAAAGAGGTTATAATTATTCACTGACACATTTCCTATTTATTTTTTTTTTACTTCAAAGTCAAATTTACAGAGAAGGGAGAGACAGAGAGATGTCTGGTCCACTCCCCCAAATTGCTGCAACAGTCAGGGCTATTCCAGGCAGAAACCAGGAGCTTCTTTTGGTCTCCCTTATGGGTGTAGGGACTGATGGACTTGGGCCATTCTATGCTGCTTCCACAGGCCATTAGCAGGGAGCTGGAAAAGAAGTGGAATATCTGGGATAGGTGCCCAAAAGGGGTGCCAGTGCTGCAGGCAAAGGCTTACCTACCACACCAATGATGTGGACCCAAGATTTCTGATCATACTGTAAAATTCCATTTACAGATAGTTAAAAACAGGAGAGGCTAATTCAAGATGTTAGAGGACAGGCTAGCACACCATTTTAAACCCCAAATGCTCAAAGTTCATCTACGCAATCCCAGGTGGGAGACCCGGATGGAGTTTCAGGACTTTACCAAGTCCAATCCTGGCTGTTAGTCATCTCGGAGGGTAAATCCATGGATACACCTTTACCTCTGTAACTCTACTTTTCAAAACAAACAAATCAAACAAAATGTTTTAAAATAATAGGCTAGTAATTACTGTGGAGGGGCATGCTAACTGGATGGAAATACAAAGATGAACTTCTGTTGTGAGTAGTGTTGTGACATTGTTTTTTGACTACTGTATACATGGGGGGTTTAGTGTATGAAACTCACTGCATTATAGATACATATGTGTACTTAAGTAAGGTAAACTTCAAGGAAAAGTTAAAAAAAAAAATGAAAGGGACAACAGAGAAAATCTCTTTTGGCCTTCAATTTCTCATTTATAAAATGAGAGTATATGCTCAAGACATCCTTAAAGTCTCCAAGACCTCTGATTGGACAGCTCATAGGCAAAGAGATACCCAAACAGTCTAACCTGGCCAAACATAAGCCAAACAGATGTTTCCAATGAAGAGAAACTACAACAAACTTGTATCTACCCTAGCACTAGTGTTTCTCAAAACTCTGCAAGTAGGGAGTGGCAGAGAACAGAAACCTTACATGGAACAGAAGAACTCTAAAACCAGGTTGCGGAAGCAGTACTGTGTCCTCTCACTCCTTGCAGATGGTGGGCACTTGAAACTGGGTGTGAACTGGTTGACTTTTCTAAGGGTCTATCCAAATCAAACAAGTAAATTCTATTGAGGAAAGAAACTGCTTTTGATGTAGAAGGGGAGAAAAGGAAAAAGAATTTTTTTAAACTTCACATATGCATGTTTGGAATGCCTTAAAATGCTAAATTAACACAAAGTGGAGGAAAATAACATTTTCTTGTCTTCTTAAATATGTTGTACAGCCGATACTATGTTATAAATAGAAGAAACCACCCCCAGAAAAGCTGGCAGATTGGAAAAAAGAAAAAAAAAGCTATTTTAGGTATCCTCATTCCTTTCAGTCTGTAAAAGCAGTGGGGTGAGGTATGCACATAAATCTTTGTCTTAAAAATCACAACTATTTCAATCTGGTAGAAGTTACCACAGCAATAGTCCAGGCCAGGACAAGTTCCCCAAGCAAGTGAAAAACAAAATGAAGGCTCAATCCCTTAGACGCAAAACTGTTACTTGGATCTCTGTAGATCTCCCAAGCTGAATAATACAGCTGATTAGAACCAGGAGAGTCACCACTCAGGACCTGATGTACTCTTTCTGTCATCTTCCCCTTCCTTGTGAAATTCTTAACCTAGAAATGCCATTCAAGGAAACAGTTATCTCCTACTGGGAGCAGGGCTCTTTATACTAAATGTTCCCAATTAACTAAAAACAATACGACCATTCATGGCAACAGACAGCACTGGAAAATGGCTGTTGGGGGCAAACCTTGGCTTTGGTCGCAGCTGAGGCGAGAGCAGCTGCTGCAGCTGTGGCAACATTTCCTTCAGAAATCTCATGTTCTACTTTCTTCTTCCCAATCTCATTTTCTTTTTCTCTACACGCATCAGGGAGTTCCTTCTTCTCTTCAGTCTCTTTCTCATCTGAAAATATCAGAAAGCTTTATGATCATTATCCCCAATCTCAATAACCCATCGTCCGTCTTATTTTTTTGCCTTATGACAAGCTAGGACAGAAGTTAGAAAACATCTCACTGACGTTATCCTCATCTTACGAATTTTGTTCAATTTTTTCTAAGCTTTGTGTCTATTTCTATTTGGAAAATATTTTCTATAATGTGTGATTAATCTTTAGATTCCTCTAAGTTTCATGTATAGTGTCTTTGGAAAGAACAGAAAAAAAATTGAACAGAATTGACATATGCATTGGTCTCTCAGAGAATAAATCCCAGTGAAAGGAGGAAATGAGTTGCTGAAAACATAGTAACTTCCGCAAGCCTTGGAGACAGGCACAGAGGAGACTTTAGCAGCTGACACGGAAAATAAACTGGCAAGCCACTTATTCATCTACACACCACTGAAAAGAGGAAAGCACATAGCAGTACTGCTTGGTATATAGTTGCTAAACAATACTCAAACTCAAACGTATATTTACTGTTGCTAAAAAACAAAACAAAACAAAACAAAAAAACAATTGGGGGGGGCGCGCAATGGCTCAAAAGGCTAATCCTCTTCCTGCCAGTACCAATATCCCATACAGGCATTCATTCCTGTCCCAGATGCTTCACTTTCCATCCAGCTCCCTGCTTGTGGCCTGGGAAAGCAGTTGAGGATGGCCCAGTCTTGGGACCCTAAACTCAAGTGGGCAACCAGGAAGCAGTTCCTGGCTCCTGGCTTCAGGTTGGTTTCCGCTCTGGCTGTTACGGCCACTTGGGAAGTGAACCAGCAGATGGAAGACCTTTCTCTCTGTAAATCTGCATTTCCAATAAAATCAATAAATCTTAAGCAAAAAACATCTTGTATGTCAGTACATCACATCTGGGCTTGTTCTGAATGTGTGAACCACATGATGGGAATTTTTCACAGTCAGCATGTTTCTGTTTTCTAGCAAACATAAAGTCTGCTTTGTGGCGCTCCTCCAGTTCTTCAGTCACTACAATACCATGGGACAGAAGCTGATAAGCAGGTCAGACTTTTGTGCCAAGGGTCCTGGAAGAGTCTGTGTGCCCCACGAGCCTGCCTTCGGGGGTGGGGCAGGGGGTGGAATTTGGTAAATGTCGGGATCTTGAGCCCTTTATATGAAGAGTTCATGGTTGGCGGGCATCAGTTCATTATCTTTTTCTATCCTGATTCTCCACCTGCGAAGGTTTACTCTTTCTTGGCAGTCTATGCCTTTTTGCACTTCCAGGTAATAAAACTGAAGGAGTTGCTTCAGAGTACCTGATTTGGTATCCTCACTAACTTCACTGTCGGGCTCCTTCTCATCATGTTTCTCATTTTCTCCATCTTGTGTTTTATCAGCTTCATCCACTTCATTTTCTACTTTGCTTTCTACCTGAAAGGGTAACAAAAGAAAAGGAGAGAGTAGGGGAAAAGTGGAAGAAAGAAAAAACAATCCTCTTATATTTGATGTTATATTAGACTAACACCTGTCCCCCCACTTTTGGCAACAAACACTATTGAAGGGTCCTGTGGAGAACTAAACAAGAAATAAACAGGTATTGGTATTAAGGCATACTGAGTCATGCTACCACTTGAGATGCTTCCATTTTATACTGCAGCACTGGTTTGAGTACAAACTTTTCTGCTACAAATTCCTATTTCATCTGATATGCCTGGGAAGGCATCAGAAAATGAATCAAGTGCGTGGGACACTATCATCCACATAGAAAGACTGGATCAAGTTTTGGCTGTTGTGGGCATTTTAGGGGAATGAATCAGAGGAAAAATCTCTAGTTAACATCCCCTACTACCAGTCTCTGATTGCTATTAACAGCATGAGAGATCTCAAAACTGTAATGAGGTTTTACAGTCCTGTTCTAATACATTTTGCATGCATAGTTTTGCAAAGCAGGACTGGCCCACCAAAGACATGCATTTTGACACCATCTAAATATTAGTCTTATATCTCCACCCCCTTCAACTGGAATCTGATGATCTACCCTCCACTTTCACCTTTTTGTTACTCCATTTGCATGGTAAAACTTGTCTCAAGTGTCAGCTTTAATTAATTATTCTCTAAATATTCTCTTCCCAGTTGTGAACCCTCCTAGAAAACTACTTCATATTCTCTAATTTTCTTTCAGCACAAACATACCACTAAACCCTGTAATTCACTATTTACAGGAACTGTAATTTTCACATACAGATTCCCAACTGTATGCCTGAAAGATACACAGAAATAGGATATGTAGGAATCTTCAAGAAAGAACAAATAAAAAATGTCCTTTCTGATACTTCATGAGAATGGTACATTATACCAACAAAGTTCATGTTGCTGATAAAACTATGTATAGTCCCCGTGCAAGCTTAAAAGGTTTACAGAAAGCTCAACAAACTACATTCTAAAGCCATGTTCTCTGAGGCTTTTCTGATGGGAGACAATTCAGACAGTACCTTCTCAGGCTGCTGGCTGTCTGTATCTGCTTCCATTTTCTCCTCTTCAGCTCCTTCTGTAAATAAGAGTAAGAACAGGTTACTACATGTGGAAAGATTAAAGACTGGTGTCTCATGTAGCTTCAGTGCATATGAAATGCAGCCAACACACAGCGACATGCATGAATCTTATATCCACAGGACTGAAAAAACTCAGACATAAAACAAAATATACCTTATAATAAATAAGTAATAATATGGTGTTAGGATTCAGGCCAGGGCCTAACTAGAAAAGGACAGGAATAGACAGAAAGCAGGTTCAAGGAGATGTTGTGGCACACAGAAACAACACAGTGACTGCAAAGCTGGTATCCTATATGAGCATCAGTTTAGTCCCTGCTATACCACTTCCAAGGCTGATGCCCTGGAGAGCCAGTATGAGGAGGACCCGGGTCCTTGGGTTCCTCTACCCTCTCAGAAGCCTGGAGGAATTTCCTGGCTCCTGGCTTCAGGGCAGTTCAGCTCTAGTTGTTGTGGCCATCTGTGTCAGCAGATGAACAATCTCTCTTTTTAATTCTACCTTCCAAATAGAATATAACAACCTGCCCTCCCCCATTTTACAAGTGTCTCATGAAAGTCAGTGTCACCCATAATAATATCCTGAAAAGAAAAAGTTTGTGATGCACAAGAAGAGTGCTATAAAAACCCAAATACAGGGTCCGGCGGCGTGGCCTAGCGGCTAAAGTCCTCGTCTTGAAAGCCCCAGGATCCCATATGGGCGCCGGTTCTAATCCTGGCAGCTCCACTTCCCATCCAGCTCCCTGCTTGTGGCCTGGGAAAGCAGTTGGGAAAGCAGTCGAGGACGGCCTGAAGCCTTGAGACCCTGCACCCGCGCAGGAGACCTGGAGGAGATTCCCAGCTCCTGGCTTTGGATCGGCGCACACCAGCCGTTGCGCTCACTTGGGGAGTGAATCATCGGACAAGTATCTTCCTCTCTGTCTCTCCTCCTCTATGTATATCTGACTTTGCAATAAAAATAAATAAATCTAAAAAAAAAAAAACAAATACAAACTATATTGTTCACTGAGATAAGCCACCTAGTAAGGTGATGATGCCTGTATTACTATTTCCTTTCAATATTGTAACAAAGCCAATACAGTCAACTAAGAAGGTTAAATTGAAGGGATTATACTGGAAAAAAAATACCCAAATCCATAGGCCCCTGCATACACAAGGGAGACCATAAATGCTGGGCCTCGGACTGGCTGACCTCCGGCCACTAAAGGCATTTGGAAAATGAACCACCGAATGGAAAAATCTCATTCCTTTTCTGTAACTCTACATTTCAATTAAGTAAGTAAGTAAATAAATATTAAAAAAAACTAGTACGTAAGATTTTTAAAGAAAAATTCCACAGTAAAGCACGTAAAAAAAGTTACTATTGGGCCCAGCGCTATAGCCTAACAACTAAAGTCCTTGCCTTGCACACGCTTGGTTCCCTTGTGGGCAACAGTTTGTATCATGGTGGCCCCACTTCCCTTCCAGCTCCCTGCCTGTGGTATGGGAAAGCAGTCAAGGATGGCCCAAAGCTGTTGGACCCTGCACCTACATGGGTGACCTAGCAAGCAGGCTCCTGGCTTCTTGCTCCATATCAGCTCAGCTCTGGCCATTGTGATCACTTGGGGAGTGAATCAGCGGACGGAAGATTTTTCTCTGTTTTTCCTCCTCTCTGTCTATCTGACTTTCCAATACAAATAAATCTTTTTTTAAAAGTAACTGCTGGAGGACTGTGGACAAATTGGAATGAGGCCACTGCGGGCTAGTTTGACATGTAAAAAATAATTTCTAAGGGATCTGAAGGAACAAGTTCCTGCACCTGCACGTAACTGAGAGGGCTCAGACTAAGGACCTGAAAGGACTGCCTGGATCAGGTCAAGGCACTGACAGGCACAATTGAGAGCCGGGCTGGGGGCAGACCAGGTAAGGTTACACCGCACCACTTCAAGCTGCTCACAAGAGCTGCATTTAGGGGTGGATCTGGTAAGAGAATTTTGGGCTTGACTCAACTAGGCTGCTGCACCTTCTGGCACATGCAAAAGTCAGTTCAAAGGACAGGCTGGGCTGAGGTAGGCCAAAGTACCCATCATTGAGAGCTGAGGCTGGGAGCGGGTTGGGTGGGTGCTAGATCTGGACATGGGCCTGGGAAGGATTCTGTGTGGTCACCCTGACTAGGTCACAGCACTGAAAGGTACACACAAAGGGCTGGGAGTGAATGGGGCTGCACAATTCACTGGCACACGTGACAGCAAGGTCTGAGGAACTTTCAGGCTTCTTAGGGAATTCCCCAACAAGACTACCATAACCTGTAGCCTATCCCTGACCTCAGGGAAAATCACATAGATACGAAGTCTGATCCTGAAGCACATGTTCAGGACTGGGCCAACTCAGCTGCTGACCCTTGTCAAGTATGGGAAGCATATCCAGATGCACACAGCCAACTCATCTGAGTCAAGAGAAGACTTCAAGTATCTCTTCAAGGATGGAAAGAAAAACAAGCTGAACAAAACTCCAGGTCAAGCTCTATAATAAGCACGAAGGTGTGTGGGCACATAGAGGTAGGTAAGCATAGCTAAAACACCTTAGAAAGAATGCTACCTCTGGTTCAATGAGGTCAACATCTCCTCAGAACAATCAGGCCCATTCAAGTAACATTCTTGGAACACTATTCTTCATTAGGGTCTCTAAGAGACATTTATCAAATGACTGCCTCCATCCAAGGTGATGAAGTCTCACAGCAAAGAGGGTACATCCCCCAATCTCAACCAGTGGACAAAATAAGAAAAACTGAAACACCAGAGCCCGGCGGCGTGGCCTAGCGGCTAAAGTCCTCGTCTTGAAAGTCCCAGGATCCCATATGGGCGCCGGTTCTAATCCGGCAGCCCAGCTTCCCTTCCCATCCAGCTCCCTGCTTGTGGCCTGGGAAAGCAGTTGAGGACGGCCCAATGCATTGGGACCCTGCACCCGCGTGGGAAACCCAGAAGAGGTTTCAGGTTCCCAGCATCGGATCGGCGCGCACCGGCCCGTTGCAGCTCACTTGGGGAGTGAATCATCGGTTGGAAGATCTTCCTCTCTGTCTCTCCTCCTCTGTGTATATCTGGCTGTAATAAAATGAATAAATCTTTAAAAAAAAAAAAAAGAAAAAGAAAAACTGAAACACCATGTACCAACCACCTTCCTGGCTCCATGCTAAGCCCATACCCGCATTGATCTGTAACCCCCTCAACACTGTAATAAATATCATTAAAAAAAGATAATATACTGAAATTACTTGTTCGTAATGAGTAATTTAAGATGAGAATGAAATGCCATTTGACACTTGCCATCAGCAGTGAGTCATTTAATACCAGGCAGTGCTGAGTCAAGTGTTGCTGGTCAGAGAGCAAAGTGGAAGGCATACTTCAGAAACAACACAGAATTTCCTAAAAAAAGAAACTAAACAAATAAACCAGATTTTTAAAATATCCCCAAAACCTCCTGTGTCACTGTGTTTATAAAAAGTACTTTTAAAACTATTTTTTAAAAGATAGAAGATTTATTTAATATGCAGATTTTACAGAAAGGAGACAGTGAAACAGATCCTCCATCTGCTGATTCACTTTCCAAATGGCTGGAATGGCTGGAGCTAAGTTGATCCAAGCCAGGAGCCTGCAGTTTCATTTGGGTCTTCAACCTGGGTGCAAGGGCCCAAGGATCTTGGCCATTCTCCACTAATTTTCCAGGTCATAAGGAGGGAACGGCACAAAGTGCAGCAGCCAGGACTGAAAATGGCACCCCAAGCGGAACACTAGTGCCTGTAGGTGGAGGATCAGCCTACTGCACCATGGCACCAGTGCCAAAGGTCGCTTTTAATTGAATATATAATAAGCCATTCAGATTAAACTAGCTAGTATTGGAGAAACGCTGTATTAAGTTATAAAAAAATATGTATTGGGCCTGTCACAATGGCCTAGTGACTAAATTCTTGCCTTGTAAGTGCTGGGATTCAATATGGGTCCTGGTTTGTGTCACAGCTGCTCCACTTCCCTTCCAGCTCCCCGCTTGAGGCCTGGGAAAGCAGTAGAGGATGGCCCAAAGTCTTGGGACCCTGCACCCATGTGGGAGACCCAGAGGAAGCTCCTGATTCTTAGCTTCAGATCGGACTGGCTCAGTTCCAGGTGGTGCGGCCATTTGGGCAGTGAACCGTAGATGGAAAATCTTTATCTCTGTATCTCTATAAATCTGCCTTGCCAGTAAAAAAACAAAAACAAAAACAAAACAAAAAAAACCTCTTAAAAAAGAATTATTTATTAGAAAAGCTAATGACAGAGAAATCTATCATCATTCACTCACTTCCCGATGTTCCAATAACAGGTCTCCCACATGGGGCAGAAGCACCTAAGCACTAGCAAGTGCACTTAGCAGGGAGCTGGATCAGAAGTCAAACAGCTGGAACTTGAAATGGAAATCTCATACGGGGTGCCAGTGACATAAGCAAATGCATAATCTGATGCACCCATACCAGCCCGTAAGATACCTACTTTGGAAAACATCGTCCATAGTTCTACATTCAAAAAGGATTACAAACACTCTCGATGGCAAGCAGTAAAATCTTTAGCAACTTTTGGATTAGTATGATAAACAGCTACACAATGTTAACATCTATTCATGCAGTGACTGTACAGAGGCAGACACTCTGTTAACAGGAGAAAAGAAATCAAGTTGAGACAGTGTTCAAGCTTTAAAGAAGATGCCTAGTCATAGTTTTACCCATGTGCAGAGGGTTTTCAAGATGTTATATGGAAAATTATGTAAAGTGGTTTTTATTTAATAAAATTCATTTTAAAAGACATTAACCATCAATCCATATGGGTGCCAAGTGGAGACCTGGATGTTCCACTTTTGAATCAACTCCCTTCTATATATCACATCATCTAAAGAATTGATTCAACATTGAAGTCATTTCAATCCTGGCCAGTTTTTATAACCTAAATGCCCAATTATGAGTTGCTCAGAAGCTTAAGCTTATATTTCAATGTCTTTTGAGATACACACACACACACAAAGGAACTCCACATTCTGCAAGCCTGATGATTAAATATGATCCCACTGTATGCCTCAGCATTACTTGCCCAGTCTATTTTTATATGTTTTGTTATAGAGGTGCCCGTTTTTAAATAATGTTGTGGAAATCCTCACTGTGAGAAATGTTATCTATTTAGAAGCTTTGATTAACATATGAGGGCAAGATTTTAACAGACACTTCCAGGTTCTATGTTTCTAGAAAGTGACCTTTCCAATATTATTGTATATATTGTATATATTATGGCATAAATATATATATCCACACACATATATAGCTTTGTAATATATAGCATATATTATGACACATATATAGTACACATACCCACAGAGGTTTTATATATATTGCAGATATTATAGCTTTTAACCTTCTGAAAACAGGATTGAGTTCAATTAAACAGAGCTGACACCTGGCTCAAGATGAGGTCTTTGAGACACTGTATTCCAAGGTTTGAAGGGGTGCTCAGTGGACAAACCACTCATCAAAACAAAAGAACCTTCTCTAATCATCTATGGTTCACTTCCTCAAAACACACTCAACTTTAAGAAAAACAAAAATAAAATGCAAAAAACAAAGACCTTAATCTCTTACATTTCTCCAAAGCAGAATTAGAATTCTGAAGTTAATCTACTCAGAATTTCACAAGGCTATTTTATACAATCCCTTAAAAGCTTAACTGCTTTTAAATAAAAGCTTTAGTGACACAGTAAATTTCCTTTTACATTCAAATATATTACCTGAGTAATAAATCAACTTTTAGTTGGATATTCATTTACACTGAGACTTTTCAAATATAAGACAACTAAAATATTCATTTGATGCTTCACTGCAGCTTAGAGAAATCCCTAAAATTTTATTAGGGCCAACCAGCAGCTGCTCTGACCTCATTCGACCATCTTTTTGCAACAATCCAGGCACTCCTAACAAGCCTTCTTGTGTAGACTCCTTCCCCGGGGCCTTTACTCTGCCTCCTCCCCAGACCTGGAACACATTTTCTGCAGATGTCTCCAGGGCTCTATTCTCGTCTTACTTGCATCTTTCCTCAAATGCCACTTTCTCATTGAGATATTCCTTCATCTTTTGAACTTGCAATTCCTGACACTTAATTCATATCTTTCCCATCCTTGCTTTATATTTCACCATAGCACTTGCGTAAACACTTGATGTACTTAAACAGGATTTACACACTGTAAGTTGTATTTACTGGATTACACTGATGTCTATTTTACAACCTTAAAATACAAAGTTCACAAGCACAAGAACAGATCTGGATTTACTCTGTTCATCAATACCCAGCACACAGAATTGAAGAAAATGATTATGCTGACATTCATCTATGAATGCTTCTTACACATGAAATCACACGAACAATTTTGGTGCAGTATTTGTTGCCATTCATTTACAGATATCAAAAAAGCACTGAAATTGTCTGTTGCATCTTGCCTCTTCTCCTTGAGCAGTTGCAGCTCCATGGAGAGTCCGTGTTATTTTCTAATTTGTTAGCTGTGTACTATATATAACAAAGTACAGGGGAGGGCATTGAGGCGTAGAAGCTTAAACTGACACCTCAGATGTCCACATTCCCTATCACAGGGCCTAAAACAAAAGCCACTCGGCTTCAAATACAGCTTCCTGATAACATGCAGCCTGGATTTAAGCAGGGGATGGCTCAAGTTTTGGGGTCCCTGAAATTTAGGGAGACCTGGATAGAGTTTCTTGCTTTAGCTTAACTCAAATGATGTAGGCATTTGAAAAATGAACCAACAGATGAAATAGTCTTTCCCTCTTTTGCTAACTCTCCATTTCTCTTTGAAATGAAACAGAAATAATCCAGAAAGAAAGAGGCTGCTGGCGGGATTGGGGTGGGGAGATAAATAAAACAGCCTACAAAATTAGAGAAATCAGCAGGTCTCAGTGAATGACCAAAGCCAAAGTACACAGTCTAAGCAAAGCCTATCTCATTAGCTAATACTAATTTCCTAAATAATTCCTATTAAAAGTCATGTTTCATAAATAATCCTGAAACTCACACTGTAATTTTACCACTGCTAATGTGTATGAAATAGCATGGCAAATTAGCTATCACAACAAATATTACCAACAGTTTATTACCCAAGCATATCATTACCTTGTTAAGTAAAATCCTATCTCATTATATTTCAAATCCATGTGCTATGTAATAAGCTTGCCTTTATTATGTTAAATATAAAAGGTAAAACAGTTGACTTCTCACTTCAATTTGCCTGAGCCAATTCCCAAGTGAGAAACATTTGCTGTTTCTCAATTTGTTCCATTAGTCACAGCCCAATATTAACTGAATTGTTCACAACTCATTCAGAAATATTTAAATTATCTCCTAGTATAGAGTTCTGGGTAAATTATAAAAGGATCCAAATTCAGTAGCTGCAACTAGTTAGTACATACCATACTAGAGAAAAGTTAAATGACAGGTTACTTCAGATACTGCTGTGAATTAAACTGCTCATGCCCCACAGAGAACACACCATGCAGTTGGCAGTAGCCTGCTTCCGTAAACTCTTACATTTGAGCTCAGTGACTACTATGGCTGATCCGTATTTACTTTTTGGTTTAGAATCCTGCTAAACTACAAACAACTGAATTTATGAATTATTTCTTAGCCAATAACGCTCTAAGGGACTATCCACAAAAAAAAAATCTCTGTACAAGATTACATGTAAAAACATGCTTGTAAAATGCAGAAATTTCATTGAATCAAAGAGGAAGGTTCTGTCAACTTTTCAAATCCATGACCACAGTCGAAAGACCCCCAAATAAATCAAAACCACACACACACAAAGTAGGGGAAAGTAAAACACAGGCCTCCGTCAGGACCAGGTTATCCCTGCCTAAGTTGGCACAGCTTTGCAGTGCATAACCAACAAAGAATAGCCCAGCTGTGGCATTGCCTGTTCATCTTAGCCTCCACCTAAGAAAAATAAGTAAGTGTTCCGAGTAAGAATGAATACAGAGAACCTCAGACTGCTTTTTAAACCAATGGCTTAATCCTCCATTGATTATCAATATTCAGAAAAATCAGGGCAATAGTTCTCTCTGAGGGCTAGAGTGAGTAAATAAATAAATAAATAAATAAATAAAAACAGGCTCTGTATCTATAAATGAGACTAGCAAATGGTAACCTTAAAGAAGCTAAGTCCTTGGTAAGTTCAGGAAGACAACATCAATTTTTCTTTTTAAGATTTATTTATTTTTATTGGAAAGGCAGATATACAGAAAGGAGGAGAGACAGAGAGGAAGATCTTTCAACCGATGATTCACTCCGCAAGTGAGCCGCCATGGCCGGTGTGCGCCAATCCGAAGCCAGGAACCTGGAACCTCCTCCAGGTCTCCCACGCAGGTGCAGGGTCCCAATGCATTGGGCCGTCCTCGACTGCTTTCCCAGGCCACAAGCAGGGAGCTGGATGAAAAGTGGAGCTGCGGGGATTAGAACCAGCGCACATATGGGACCCCGGCGCATTCAGGGTGAGGACTTTAGCTGCTAGGCCACGCTGCCCGGCCAGACCACATCAAATTTTACTCAAAACATTAAGTATACAGTTCTAGGAGCTCATTTTACATAATTTCACAATAAATTTCTTCTTTATGAGATTAAATGAGATGACTGGTGTTGTGGTATGCTATATTAAGATATTGCCTGCAAGACCAGAACCTCATATGGGCAGCTCCATTTCCTACCCAGCCTCCTGCAGCAGAAGATGGCTCAAGTGTTTGAGTCTCCACAACCTAGCAGGAACCAGGGCAAAAATACTGGGCTCTGGACTGGCCAGGACTTGGCTACGGCAGCCATTTGGTGAGTGAGTGGATAGAAAATCTCTTTGAAAACCAAGTGGGAGATCAAAGATGCTGGCTTCAGCCTGTAATAAACCTAGCTGCTGTGGCCTTTTAGAGAGTCAATTAGTGGACTAAAAAACTAACTCTTTCCCTCCCTCCCTCCCTCCCACCTTTTCTAATTTTCCTTTCAAATAAACAAAGGGCTATTATATTTAAAAGATTAAGGGCCTGGTACAGAAGCCTCGTGGATAAAGTCCTCGTCTAGATGGTGCTGGGATCTCAATTGGCTGCCAGTTTGTGTCCCAGCGGCCCTAATTCCTATCCAGCTCCCTGCTTGTGGCCTGGGAAAGCAGTAGAGAATGGCCCAAAGCCTTGGGACCCCATACAGGATCCTGGCCCTTGGAGCTAGAGGGTTAGCATTTGAGCTATCTTGGTGGGCTCCATAGCATTCCTTTCAATGTTGATGAAACAAAATTATTTTATAAAAGATTTTTATTTTTCATCGTGAGGTCAGATACACAGAGAGCAGTAGAGATAGAGAGGAAGATCTTCCATCCGATGATTCACTCCCCAAGTGGCCAAAATGTTGGCAGTGAGCAGATCCGAAGCCAGGAACCAGAACTTCTTCCAGGTCTCCCACATGGGTGCAGGGTCCCAAGGCTTTGGGCCATCCTTGACTGCTTTCCCAGGCCACAAGCAGGGAGCTGGATGGGAAGTAGGGCCACTGGGACACAAACCAACACCCCTAAGGGATCTCGGTGCATGTAAGATAAGGACTTCAGCTGCTAGGCTACCATGCTGGGTCCAACGTTAACATTTCAAACCAAACAGCTGGCTATTTTCTTTAATGATGAGAAACAAGTATTGGCAACGATGCACAGAAATCAGAAATCATACAGTACTGATGTAAATGTAAAATAGTTCTGTGATTATGGAAAGAATTTGGCAGTTTCTCAAAAATTTAAACATAGGATTAATGCATGAATCAGGTATTTCCTAAGTGCATACCCAAGAGAACTGGAAAAGCTCTAGTCACTACAAATATTTGTAGCATCATCTGTGACAACAGGATAAAAGTTGGAAGTACACATCAGCCATGAAACAACCAGAAATAATGTGATACAGTTATTCTGCACAGAAAGGAATGAGGTACTGATTTATGTTATAAGGTTGATGACCACTGAAAACATGCTAGGTGAAAGAAGCCAGAAACAAAGGTCAGATATGGCATGATTTCATGTATATGAAATGTTCATAGGGGTGTAGACAGCAACACCTTTCCACGGCCAAGACAAAGAAATGGGGAAGAGAGACTACACACAACAGTTTGAAGATTTCCTTGGGGTAATGACATTCTGGATTCAGACACTGGTGACAGACACACAATATGTGATTATCCTAGAGGTTACTGGATTACATACCTTGAAGTGGTAAAAACTGGGAATTTATATCCAAAGAATTTTACCTCAAACACACACACACACACACACATGCACACAAAGAGCAATGGTCAAAGCCATTTAGCAACATGTAAATTAAGCTAATCTCCAGTAAAAACCAACATCTAAAAGCAGCCAACACACATGAGGCAGTCTTTCTAGTCCTAGACACCATGAAGGAAATGAGAGGAAAAAACTCATACACTGAAGTTAAAAGCCAAATTATTTTTCACCATTTTACGCAGATGGGCAACGATGCATGTTTACCCTGTGACTCACCCAGCTTCTCCGGCTCTTCGGGCCCCGTGCCTGCAATACAGCTGCTCTCCAGGCCATAGGTGGGATCTACCTTCCCAGAGACACGGGCTGCCTCCTGTACTTTTTTGACATGAGCTTCAACCAATTCCAGTGGTACTTCTTCCCGAACGCGAGAAAACTCCTCTGAATCAAGAACAAAAATGTAATAAAAATGACCTTCTGCACAAATGTTGCTTTCAAGGTAAAATCAATACCAAATATTCAAGTAGCCAGATGAAATGAACAGTAATGAAATTCCATGATTCTGGGTTTTTTTCCCCCTAAATATTATAATCTCTTTCTAAGCAAACTGTCTTTAACAATCAAAATTACAGTCCTAATATTTACCTAACTCTAGGTGCCTAGACTGATACTCAAGAAATGAAGCAAAGCAACAGTGACTTGCATACTGCCAGCAAGGTCTAATAATATTAACATAACAGAAAAATATTACATGACTTTGGTTATATAAAATTCCAAATTAATCACAAAATATACCATATAAGGGCCCAGCAGCTGAAGTCCTCGCCTTGAACGCCCCGGGATCCCATGTGGGCGCCGGTTCTAGTCCCGGCAGCTCCACTTCCCATCCAGCTCCACTTCCCTGCTTGTGGCCTGGGAAAGCAGTTGGGAAAGCAGTCGAGGACGGCCCAAGGCTTTGGGACCCTGCACCCGTGTGGGAGACCCGGAGGAGTTTCCTGGTTCCTGGCTTCGGATCGGCGCAGTGGCCCGTTGCGGCTCACTTGCGGAGTGAATCATCGGATGGAAGATCTTCCTCTCTGTCTCTCCTCCTCTCTGTATATCCGGCTTTCCAATAATAATAAAATCTTTTTAAAAAAAATATATACCATATAAAATATCTGTATGTTCCTCCAATTCTTATAGCTGTCAATTTTGAAGTTAAAATATTTTAATAACACTGTTATGAAGTACATATTATTTAGAGTTACAATCTCTCTCTCTCTCTCTCTCTCTCTATATATATATATATATATATCAACGCCCGTAATAGCTGATAACATTTAAATTTAAGATCAAATTCTCTGTAACTCAGCCTTTCAAGTACGTGAAAAAAATCTTTAGAGGCACATTTAGAAAAAAGTGTGTTCATCTTTTACACAAATGGCTTGGAAGGTCCATACCCAAAGCTGCTTTTGCTGCAGCAGATGCCACACGAGGGTCCACCACAGATGCCAAAAACGCCACAGTGCTCATCACTGGATTTCCCGACTGACTAAAGGGGACAGGCTGGTAGGCCAGAGGCCCCAAAGAAGCATCAGAGTTTTCAAGGTATGGGTCTTCAATGGGAAGCCTCAAGAAGTGGAGAATGCACTCATCCTGAGTGCGACTTCCAACATGTTCCGACACTTTGTTCCAGTCATCTTTATACATCTCCAGAGCCTAAAACAGAGAAAAAGCAAACATGGAGCTTTACAATCAGGGAACAATGAAATAATAATATGTAGCAACTTCAGAAGCCTGTGACCGTTCTTTGCAGTTTTTATTTTTTAATAACACCAATTTCTACTAAAACTGACATGATCATAAAGAATGTTATGGAAGCTACAAAAAAGGTGACAGACATAAACAATTGAGCTACTTATATAATAAAAGAGCAACAGAAAAATACTACATTTCTATATATAACAGCAATGGGAAATTGTAATATTTAAAACAGCTAAGAAAATTAAGAAATATATGGGCTAGGGTGATGGCTCAACTTGCTACTCTTGCGCCTATAAGTGTTGGGATCCTGTATAGGCACCAGTTCCTATCTTGGTTTTTCTACTTCCCACCCAGCACCCTGCTTGTGGTCTGGAAAGCAAACAAGGATGATCCAAAGCCTTGGGATCCTGCACCCACATGGGAGACCCGGAAGAAGTTTCTGGCTCCTGGCTTCAGGCTTCAGAATAACTCACATCTGGCCACTGTGACCGCTTGAGGAGTGAACAAGCAGATGAAAAATCTTTGTCTCTGACCCTCTTTCTCTCTGTAAATCTGCCTTTCAAATAAAAAAGTATTTATAAGTACATAAAAAAGAAACATATATAACAAAATATTTCAGATGCCAGCATTCCACATCAGAGTGCTATTCAAATCTCTGCCATTCTGCTTCCAAATCGACCAGCTGTCAATGATCTAGACAAGGCAAAATATAGCCCAAGGACCAGGCAACAGCCACCCACACAAGAAACCTGGATGAAATTCTTGGCTTCTGGTGTCAGCCTGGCCCAGCTCTGGCTTTTTGGGGCCATTTCAATGAAGCAGAAGATGGAAGATCTTGACTATGTTACTATGCCATTCAAATAAAGTAAGACAAATCTTTAAAAATCAGTCAATATGGGCCCGGCGGCGTGGTCTAGCGGCTAAAGTCCTCGCCTTGAAAGCCCCGGGATCCCATATGGGCGCCGGTTCTAATCCCGGCAGCTCTACTTCCCATCCAGCTCCCTGCTTGTGGCCTGGGAAAGCAGTTGAGGACGGCCCAATGCTTTGGGACACTGCACCCGCGTGGGAGACCCGGAAGAGGTTCCAGGTTCCCGGCATCGGATCGGCGCGCATCGGCCCGTTGCGGCTCACTTGGGGAGTGAATCATCGGACGGAAGATCTTCCTCTCTGTCTCTCCTCCTCTGTGTATATCTGGCTGTAATAAAATGAATAAATCTTTAAAAAAAAAAAAAAAAATCAGTCAATATGGTGGGAAAACAGAACACAGTGCAATAACAAAAAGAACTAAACAACCAGAAGATATGGGGTGTTCATTTATTCACAGTACCAACACTAGACATCAATTCTTTCCAGGTTGAACTACATACACAACATAATCTGCTTCAAATTCCAACCAGGCTTTTTGGAAAAATCAATACAGATTCTGAAATTTAAAAAGTATACAAGGCGAGGACTATAATCACTACGTTATTGCGCCGGGTCCAAACCCAAGCCTTCTGATAAAGGACACAGGCATCCCAAGAGCATTTATCACATCAGCCCACAGTAAGTTTTGAAAAAGCAAACATAGAGGTATTGTGGCACAGTGGTTCAAGCCATGACTTAAGAAGCAGCCTTTTCAGAATCCTGGCTGCTCTGCTTCTGTCTTGGGAAAGTAGTGGATTATGGTCAAATGTATGGGCCCCTCAAAATGGTGGAAGAGACATAAGAGCTATGCATTAATAAAACATCTTCTCAAATATAGTATTTTAAAAATAAGGGAGAGTGCCCAATGCAATAGCCTTGTGGCCAAACCTTCACCTCACATGTGCCAACAAGATCACATGTGGTCAATGGTTTGGGTCCTTGCTGTTCCATTTCCCATCCAGCTCCCTGCTTGTGGCCTGAGAGTACAGTGAAGGACAGCCCAGGGCCTTGGAACTCTGCACCCACATGCGAAAGATACTCAGAGGAGGTTTCTGGCTCCTAACTTCAGATCCACTCACCTCCAGCCATGTTGCCACTTGAGGAATCAATAAGCGGACCAAAAAAACTTTCTCTCTATGGATGTGGCTTCCTAATAAAAATAAATGAATCTTATAAAGGGGGTGGGGGAGTCCGGCGGCGTGGCGTAGCAACTAAAGTCCTCGCCTTGAATGCACCAGGATCCCATATGGGCGCCGGTTCTAATCCCGGCAGCTCCACTTCCCATCCAACTCCCTGCTTGTGGCCTGGGAAAGCAGTCAAGGACAGCCCAAAGCTTTGGGACCCTGCACCCGCGTGGGAGACCTGGAAGAGGTTCCTAGCTTCGGATCGGCGCAGCACCGGCCATTGCGGCTCACTTGGGGAGTCAATCATCAGACGGAAGATCTTCCCCTCTGTCTATCTGACTTTGTAATAAAAAAAAAATAAATCTTAAAAAAAAAAAAAAAAGGGTGGGGGGACAGCTATGGTGGCTTAGCAGCTAAAGTCCTCGCAGGGATCCCATATGTGCACCAGTTCTAATCCCGGCAGCTCCACTTCCCTGCTTGTGGCCTGGGAAAGCAGTTGAGGATGGCCCAAGGATTTGGGACCCTGCACTCGCGTGGGAGACCTGGAGGAAGTTCCAGGCTCCTGGCTTTGGATCAGTGCAGTACTGGTCACTGCAGTCACTTGGGCAGTGTCTCTCCTCCTCTATGTATATATCTGATTTACCAATAAAAATCTTTAAGAAAAAGAGGAGGGTGGGTGGGAGAGGGAATATTTCGTGCAACAATTAAGGCACTTCTGGGATGCCTAGATTCTATGCTGACAAGCACTAGATACATGTTCCAGATGACCACCCTGACAGATAGGCAAGGATGCCTCATGTAGTTGGGTTCCTGTCAATCCCAAGAAAGACAACTAACTGAGTTCTAGGATCTTGGATTCAATGGAAGCAGCCACGGCTGTTAAGGGCATTTGTAAAATAAAACAACGTTTAGAATCTGTTTGAAATAAAAGCAAGCTGTTTTTATTTATTTATTTTTTAGAGACATAAAAACAGATGGTCTCAGGTCCAGTACTGTGGTGCATTAGTTCAACCCAACAGCATCCAATGCTGGCAACCCAAATGGACACGGGTTTGAGTCACGGCTGCCCCACTTCGACCCAGCTCTTTGCTGATGCCTGGACGGGCAGCAGAGAACGATCTAAGTATTGGGGCCCCTGCTCTTGGGGGTGAGAAGCAAGAGGGAGGCCTAGAGGGAGGCCTGGATGGAGCCCTGGTTTGGGAATTCAGCCTGGTACAGCCAAGAGTTGCAGCAAAGCAGGGAAGGAACCAACAGATGGAAGATCCCTTGCTCTCTAACTCTACTTTAAAATAAAATAAATAAATAAATAATTAAAAAAGGAAAAAATTTCACATGTTCTGAAGATCAGAAACATCTGCAAAGATGCCTACATGATATAATTTTCTAAGAAGATGTTAAGATGCCTTACTGGAAACATAGACCTCAATGAGTATACTGGATTTATCCATCTATCAAAGGAAAATTGAAATTTGTTCCTTGTTATACAAGAATTTAAAATTTTTCTCTCCTATTAATTGCTCTAAATAAACATACAAATGAAAGATGTTAATGGTAAATAATGTTGTGTGGAAACCTCTTATTACTGTTTGTGTAAATGCATGCAACACCTGTTGAATCAACTGTATGACTGAAGGAAATGGAAACTGCTGCACAGATTCCACCTGCATGAGACAAAAGGCACTATTGTGAAGGAGTGCTATGGTTAAACAGAAGGTCACAATTATTCTTACCCTATTCTGTGTTTACTATCCACAAATCTTAAACGGAAAAAAGGAGGAAATTTTGAGCACCAAAGAACAAGACAAAGATTCGTTGTTTTCAGTTACTACTGTATAACTAACCTTCCCCCTGCAAAGCCCAATTTAAAAAAACAGGAATACTAAAGCATGTTTTATTCCTTCACATACCTTAACAACATCACCCATGACAGATTTGGCTAAACAAAACAGTCATTAAATAAATACAAAATATGTCAGAAAAAGAAGCTGTCTCCATATCACCAATATTCAATAGGTAAAAGAGAATAAGTTAACTTGGTGGGAAAAAACCATACAAAAATTATTTTAAATTCTGATCATAAAGAAGACAGAGAACATAAGAAGTTGAAAAAGGATATAATAAAAAATTAAATATATAATAAAAAAGTAAAGGGAAAAATTTAATATACTACCAAAACTTCTAAACACGCACACAGACTTTCTCACTCAACAATTGTTTTAAAAACTGAAGAATTCAAACTGGGGAGCTGCAGTTGCGGTGTGGAATGATAAGTAACTACCTCCAGTTCCAGCATCGCATATGCTTGGGAAAAGCAGCAGATAATGAATGGGCCAAGTGTTTGGGGTGCTGCATCCATAGGGGAGACCAGGATGAAGTTCCTGGCTTCAAACTGACTCAATCCTGGCAGTTGTCCCCATCTAAGGAATGAACCATCAGAGAAGATCTTTCTCTCTGCACCTCTCTTTCTGTAATTATTTATAATAAAAAAATTTGAATAGGAGCAATACAGGAACCAAATGCCACGAGGCTCCCAGACTCTCCAGGTAGAGTCTGATGACCCAGCAAGCACCAGACTGTGAAGAAGTACAGATCCATGCAGCTAACTGCCCTAACGTAACATGGCCTTCTTTATTATGCTGATATTTGCCATCAAAGCTAGTATATATATTTTTATGTAGTAGACATATCTTAGTACTAACAAAAGTAGTAACACCATTTCAGTAATCATTTCTTCAATGCTAGAATAACAAAAAAGCCATTTTACTTAAATGTTCTTATGAAAGAACTTAAAAAATTATAAATTTATAGTCCAAAAGCAAAGTACAGATGTTTCTAATATCTGATGCTGTGAAGTGGAAGACACATGAAAGAACAAGGTATCAAATACTGAATCTCAATGGCTTACTAAAGGAAAAGCACTTTTACCAATGTTAAAGTTATAAGCTCAACTATAGACGTTTTAAAGTGAATACTTCAGATACATATCCCGAACGTGGATGAAGTGGTTTCACTATTTATCCACTTACCTCCAGGAGTAGCAGGGTCTCCTGTTCTGTCCACTCCCTTCCAGCACTAGCACCTTTACTCTAAAGGAACAAAATTATTATTAATCATTTGATCATTAAAAGACAGTACGGACAGAGCTCAGCAGCAATCACTTCTTTTAAAGGAATTCCTTTTCACAAAGTAGTCTTTCAGGGATCATTTCATGTGAATCCCCAATCCAAAGCACTAAATAATGAGAATTAAAGAACCCAAAAAACATTATTTCAGAGATTTCCTGCTGTTAATCAAGGACTCATGAACATTTAAGAAATGAATGAACAGATGGAAGATATTTGTCTCTCCTTCTCTCGGTAAATCTAATCTGCCTTTCCAATAAAAATACATAAATCTTAAAAAACAAAATTAGCTTCCTTGTGGGGCTGCCACCATGGTGAGGTAGGTTAAGCCATATGGGTGTTAGCTTGAAACCTGCTACACACTTCGATCCAGCTCCCTTATAATGTTCTGTGAAAGTAGCGTTAGTTAATCCAGGTCCTTGAGTCCCTACACCCAAGTGAGAGACCGGAAAGAAACTCCAGGCTCCTGGCTTCAAAAGGGCACAGCTCTGACTACTACAGTCATCTGAAAATGGAAGATCTGTGTTTCCTTTTTTTCTCTCTGTAAACTTTCAAATTAAAAAAAATTTTGAAACAAAACATAAATTATTTAAGCTATAATTAGTTGCCCTGAGTCCATACTTTTGTTCAGTTTCTAAAAAATGCAAAATTTATAATAACATAACTAGCTATATTAAAGCAGAAGGAAATGGCTATTTTTGAGATCCCCAAATATTATCGACTCCTTGCTCATGGCTTTCACTTAGCTCTGCCCAAGGCATTATAACCACTTCGGGAGTGAACCAGTGGGAAAAGTGTCTCTTCTTATCTCTCAGTAATTCTCTGACATAAGTCATCCTTAAAAGGTGGGAAGGACAGGCCCAGCACTCTAGCCTAGCTGCTGAGGTACTCATTTGCATTCATGGGATTCTCATGTGAGCGCCAGTTCACATACCAGCAGCTCCACTTCCCTTCCATCTCCCTGCTTGTGGCCTGGGAAGGCAGTGAAGAGGGCCCAGGTTCTTAGGAGTGAACCAGCCAATGAGAGCTCACATGTGCATACTCTCCTTTTCTTCCTGTTACTTTCAAATAAACAAATTTCAAACAATAAAAGGAAATTACATTTCCTAAAGAAATTTACACATCTTAGAAAGACATGCTAGATTAGAATCCAGGAGGTATGTTTAGAAAACATTCCTTACCTTTGCCAATGTCTTCTTGGAGTAAATGTCAGTACGAAGACCAAAATTCTGCAAATCAATTGGTTTTTCCTTGTTCTTCTCGGGAAAATTTAACATCTGCTGAGCAGCAGGGATCTATGAGTCAAAAAACGATAAATGGTTATATTAGCTTCTTCAAAGTAAACAGGATCAAAGTTATTAAAATGGTAACAACAGCACGTAAATCACTTTATACTTTTTCTACAAAACAGATAAAAAGCCACCAAAAAAAAAAAAGCTCATAACTCCATACTATATAGAAACATTTTTGGTGCCTCTTTAAGTCACAGAAACAATAGAAAACAATAAACATTCCTTAATATGCTCCTTTATTTCAAACTGGAGATTCTGAGCTTAGGTTTCAATACAAGGCCATATACAATCTACTTGATATAACAATAAGTCTTTACAACTTTGCATCTACAGAAATCGATTTTCCAAATCTTGACTTTAGAGATGAAGATTTTGTAGTCCACATTTTGTGGACACAAGCTAAAAACAGTGGAAGGTGGTTTTGTGTAATCTGTTTGCTGATCCATGTCTGATAACAGAAGGATAAAGAAGTTCATATACATACGAAATAAATTTGTAATTTGATGGATTAAGGCACAATTTTGAGCCTATTAAGACTCATTTAATGTAGTCCATAGATCCATAGGTTCTATGGACTCATTATTTACAATAGGAAAACAGAATTCACATGCACACAGAAACCCTCAGCTAAGAAGCAACACTACCAGTGACACTCTAACATTACAATCACTGTTTTTGAACAAGAATGCTCTAAGGAGTTATCCAGTTACCAATTGTGGCCAAAGCAATTTACCTGAGGTGATCGAAGGTGCAGAGGTACAAGCCCTGAGGGAGTATCAGCTAACACATTGAAGTGAGGAGTTGGTGGAGGCCCCATTGCCATAGGTCGGCTTTCTGGATCAACTTGGTAATTAACCAGTCCCCACTGCTCTAAAAAGGCATGAACCCTAAAGGGAAATAAACTTAACTTTAAGTTGAAACTTAAAGTCTAGAGAATCAACCATATGTTCTGTGTAACCATCATGCTATCATGAAAAACAAACAAACCAGGTAAACATGTTCTTTACAAACATGGATCACCATCAAGTATCTGACTATAAAAATGAATATGTAAACTGTAAAATTTGGAAAACAAACACTGAAAGATAGGTGTCAGTAGGAAAACGTACAGTTTAATCAAACATCAAATAACAATGCCTTTCCCAAATGCACATGGAGGATATGGTAGTCCATTAGGGTCTGCAAAGAACATCTGGTATCATAGCAGAGGAAGGAGAGCAGAATAAATTGATCAATACTCCAGCTAAGCATTGACAGCAAATATCTGGGAAAATGGAAATTCTAAGGTGGACTCTGTCAGTCAACGGACCTTGGAAGGATTTCCTCATCCTTGGATCGGCGACATCAACAGCATGTCACAACTACAAAAACCACTTGGTTGGGTGTAGCTTCTTGCCTTATCTCTCCCTTTATCCCATATACAGGGGGAAGAAAATGAGGAAACAATGGTTTCACCCACCTTGCCCTAATCCTCGACCCTTCCCATCGTGAGCAACTATGTACACATCACCCAAAACAAAACAAAACAAAACAAAACAAAACAGCAGCAATGCCTAAGTAACTACCACTGGTAACCTGTCTAAAAAGAAGCCAGAATCATACCTCATCACAGCACATACATCTCCAGTCAAATTCCTCCGACATGCAGTGCTGGTTAAGTATTCTTGGGGATTTAGGCGGTATGTGTCAATCATAAAATTTCTATATGCCAAGTATCTGAAAATGAATGGCAGAATTCACAAGGCAGAGAGACATGCATCATTTCAGAAACAGTAATAGGGACAAAAATTCAACAAATATATATAAAGTACTGAATATTCAGTACTGACAGAAGTCAGAACCTGCAGCGCACAAACCAACCGTTAACTTATATCAGAGGTATCTGACAATCTTAGCATTAAGTAACCTAAGTGCAAACTTGGTCCTGCAGGTGAAGAGATAAATTTATGACTGCCTACAAAAGCTACTACTAGCGTAGATAATGAGTCCTCTCCCAAGCATTTATCACATGCCAAGCACTGTTCTAAGCAAAACCTATGCTACGTTCCGACAATCTCTCTGTAAGGTAGTCTACTTCCTTCCAATTTTCAGATGAGAAACTGAAGTATGGTTGCTAAAGCATTTCTTCCACATACATGGTTTGCTAAGTGATGCAGCAAAATGGAACAAAGGCAGTGTGGAGGTTCTGGTACTTGTGCTTTTATCCTCTGCTCCATCTCATTCGTACAGTCTCCCATAAAAAAAAAAAAAAACTGGGCCCGGCGGCGTGGCCTAGCGGCTAAAGTCCTCACTTTGAATGTGACAGGATCCCATATGGGCGCCGGTTCTTATCCCGGCAGCTCCACTTCCCATCCAGCTCCCTGCTTGGGGCCTGGGAAAGCAGTTGAGGACGGCCCAATGCATTGGGACCCTGCACCGCGTGGGAGACCCGGAAGAGGTTCCAGGTTCCAGGTTCCCGGCTTCGGATCGGCGCGCACCGGCCCATTGTGGCTCACTTGGAGAGTGAAACATCGGATGGAAGATATTCCTGTCTGTCTCTCCTCCTCTCTGTATATCTGACTTTGTAATAAACTGAATAAATCTTTAAAAAAAAATGGAAAATTAATTAGTAAATATGAACTGATAATAGTCTGTCCACGGTAGTTTCAGTTTACATATCAAAGATAATTTTTTTTTAAAGATTTATTATTATTATTGGAAAGGCAGATATACAGAGAGGAGGAGAGACAGAGAGGAATATCTTCCGTCCGATGTTTCACTCCCCAAGTGAGCCGCAACGGGCTGGTGTGCACCGATCCGAAGCCAGGAACCTGGAACCTCTTCCGGGTCTCCCACGCGGGTGCAGTGTCCCAATGCATTGGGCCGTCCTCAACTGCTTTCCCAGGCCCCAAGCAGGGAGCTGGATGGGAAGTGGAGCTGCCGGGATAAGAACCGGTGCCAATATGGGATCCCGGGGCATTCAAGGCGAGGACTTTAGCCATTAGGCCACGCCACTGGGCCCCAATTTTCCATTTTCATCACAATGTTTCATGTAGAAAACTACCGAGGTTGATTCTCCCTTAGTTTGATCATGAGACATATACTTATGCAGTCAGATACAAAAAGGAAGAATAACACACAAATATCACAGACACTACTTACATCATGATAGTTATGAACTTAGGAAGAAATGCTCACAGGTATGTAAACTAAGCGGTCATAAAGAAAATACGAACTTTTAGGCAAATTTCTACCTTCTAATAAAAACTGTCCCATTTTCAATGTAAAAGCACAAAAAAGCATTATGAAATTAGGTAAACTGGATCCAGAACAGTAGGTGCAGTGGCTAAAGTCCTCGCCTTATGTTTAGGATCCCATATGGGTCCCAGTTTGTATCCAGTTGCTTCACTTCCCTTCCAGGTCCCTGCTTGTGGCCTGGAAAAGCAGCCAAGGTTAACCGAAAGCCTTGGGACCCTGCACCCCCTGCACCCATATAGGAGACCTAGAAAAAACTCCAGGCTCCTAATTACGGATTATCTCAGCTTGGGCCTTTGCAGCCACTTGGGGAGTGAACCATTGAATGGAAGATCTTTGTCTGTTTGTGCTTGTCTCTGTAAATGTGACTTTCCAATAAAAATAAATTTTAAAAAATCAGGTAAATCTTGCTGTATTCTTCAGCCATACCACATTGACTTAATCAGTAGTCACACTTTAAGTAGGTAAGATAATGACTTAATTTTCTCCTGGGTCATTATGCATGACTGCATACAATCCGTAACACATTGTACACAAAAGTTAGGAGCTGTTAGGAGAATACTGAATATGTCTCAGTTATCACCCATTAGATAATTTAATCTTTAATTCCACCAGCTGATGTGTTTATATTGTAAGCTTTAGCAGGGACAAATATGCAGTTTCCACTGATGCAAAGAACTCTGAAAAATTATACACATAGTTCGAAATGGAATATGTGCAAACATCTAAACCTCAGAAGCAATAAACTTATGACAGTGTCCTCTAAGAACCTTTGCGATTTACACACAAATTAGCACGTTTTCTAAAACACTGGCCTCACATTTCTGGAGTCTTGGATTTGTTCTTTCCGTTGAAAAACTCCGGAAGAGCACGACGTTCAATCACATGAATACTGAAAGGGAGGGAGAAAAAAAGACCGGAAGTCTTCTTCTGAAGAAAAAGATTTTAATATTTGAACTAAACTCATTCAGTTTCCATTGTATACCTGATAACTTCAAACACTGAGCACAGACTGCCAAAATTAGGTGGCATACACAAGTTCCTATGTGTTAACACCTATAATGGTTTTTCTTTCTGTAGTTTTCCCATTTTCATATTCAAACTGAAGTACTTCTACCATCACAGTGAAAGCTAATTATTTTACGATTCTCTCTGTATAAACAAATCATTACTAAATAACAAAACAAGATACAATGAGTTCTTGGAAACTGGCTGACAAAGAAAAATCAGTGTAATCATCAAGGCAGTAAGCTGATGAAAACCAAAAACACAGTCAGGAGACACATGAATGTGTTCCTGACCAGCACCTCAGACTCTTAACATCAATGCACCTTTTCTCAGTCCTCAGCAACAGTGCATAAGATCATTTTCCAAAAAAAATCTCAGTGATCAACTGCTTTTAATAAAGCAACTGAAAATCACTGATAACTTTGGTATGGACGCTTTTGGTAACTCGGTCTCTGCAGTGGAACCTTCAACCAAACTATCACAAACAATGAAGGGATGGATAACTGTCACAAATAATTCATGCATTATTTTTCACATTTAAATTAAACTGAAGCTATACGCACAAATGGTATAGAAACAAAGAATTAGCTAAAAACTTCTAGGAAGATCATTTCTAACTTGAGTTAATGCTATATAATGCAAACAAAAGCCATAGGCAATCACATAATGGCTTCTGTTTTCATGCTACAGGTTAGGAACAGCCCAGGAAAAAATACATATAAAACTTCTATAATATTAAACACAATATGTAATGATAATTGCATAATCATATGTTGCATTATATGAACTTACAGTATAATACATAGTAAAATAAGATAAAATACACATTTTTCTATACGATAGAACACATATGAAAACATCTATCCTCAAAGAATAACATACAATTGAGAACAAAGTATCCACACGTGTCCCAAAGATTTCAGAAATGGCAATTCCATAGAATTTAACTACATAGAATTAATTCTATATAGAATTCTATAGAATTTCTGACAAATTTAGTTGAGAGAGTAACTTGTGGCACTTAAATTTAAAAATGTTAAATGTTGGGCCACTGTTGCACTTGCAGCACATTACCCTAACTCTTGTGATGTCAGCAGCCCATGTACGAGGCTCATTGGAATACCTGCTACTCTGCTCTTGATCTAGGTTCCTGGAAATATGCTTGGGAAAGAACTAAACATGGCACAAGTATGTGGGCCTCTGCCACCTATATGGGAGACACAAATGGAACTCCTTCTTCCGGGCACAAGCCTGGCTGTTGTGGCCACTTGGGAAGCAAATCTAAGCATGGAAGATCTCATGTTGCCTATTACTCTGTCTTTCAAATAAATAAATTATTTTATATTGATCTTGTAAACTTTGTAATAAATAATAATGCTAATCAGAGAAAAAAGAACAAAACAAAGAGAGAGGGCTTCCCATCTAATGGTGGACCCTCCAAATGGCTGCAATGAGATATCCTCTACTGTTAAGCAGATGCATTAGCAGAGATCTGGATCAAAAGAGAAGCAGCCAGGACCTGAACCACAACACTGGCCACACAGGCCCAGCGCGATAGTGTAGTGGTTAAAGTGCTCGCCTTGCACACCTGGGATCCCATATGGGCACCGGTTCTAATCCCGGCAGCCCTGCTTCCCATTCAGCTCCCTGCTTGTGGCCTGGATAAGCAGCTGAGGATGGCCCAAAGATTTGGGACCCTGCACCCACGTGGGAGACCTAGAAGAAGCTTCTGGCTCCTGCCTTCAGCTTGGCTCAGCTCCAGCTGTTGTGGAAGCTTAGGGAGTGAATCATTGGACGGAAGATCTTCCTCTTTGTCTCTCCTCCTCTCTGTATATCTAACTTTTCAATAAAAATAAATAAATCTTTCAAAAAAACAAAACAAACAAACAAAACCACACTGGCCACAACCAATAAGAACAATAAGAAAATCTGGGGGGGGGGGGAATTGATTAAAGTCAGCCTTTTATGAATTAACATCTCCTAAGCAGTCAGTAAGGAAGGTACTTTGGACTAGCTCCAAACACCTTCCCAGGACACCACTGCTTCCTGCCAATAGCAGGCAGGATGCTAAATAAGAACGTGTTTTTGTACATTTTAACATGCCAGGGTTTATACTGCTAAAGTCTTCTAATATTAAATATTTTCTGATAAAATAAAGCTATCATAACATAAAATAAATCTGTCACTGGGTATGAGAAACTTATTTATATATTTAAAAGTCATAAAAACATATAATAAATCTTACTAAATAAATACTGAAAATAAATTACTAAATAAATACTTATAAATACTGAAAATCGGGGCATAGCATTGAATGAATCCCATATGGGTGTCAGTTCGTGTCCTGGATGCTCCACTTCCCATTCAGCTCCTTGCTTGTGTACAAGGTAAGCAGTGCAGAGGGCCCAATGCCTTGGGAACCTGCACCCACATGGGACACCAGGAATAAGTTCCTGGCTCCTGGCTTCGGATTGGCTCAACTCCAGCTATTGCAGCCACTTTGGGAGTGAACCAGTGGATTTAATTTCTTTCTGTCTCTCCTTCTCCTCTCAAATTAAAAAGAAACACTCAAAATTTGCCTATCTGAACTAAAACTGATGCTGAATTTAAAGCTTAAAAATACCTTAATTGCAACAGTCCTACTTCTGCCTGTAAACTGTTTCAAAGAACACATTTTATAGAGAAAACTCACTTTCCACCTCCTTTGAAATAGGGAAAATTACTGACAAGAGACTTGGATAGAATGACACAGCCTGATTTCAGGGACACTTCTCCAATACTTCAGCACCATGCTCAAAGAGGGAAAGAGTCTACTCACTACTCACCAGTTGTAATCAAACCATGATGCATAGCTAGGAATAATGATGTGATTGGTCTGCTCTGTCACATTATCTTCACCAGGGTCAACTGATCGACTTGGATCACCTTTGCTGGGATCGTCATCTTCCTACAAAAATGAAACCAGAGTTCAGGCACAGAATTATAGGGATAAATGTGACAGATCTGAAACTTCTGATATTAGGTCTAATAAAATGAAGGTACAGGAATAAATTTAAAGGACTACGAAACTAATTTGCAATAAAAACAACTTTCTAGAACTTGTAAGGGACAACACAGACAGGTACCAAGGAGTTTACTCCTGTTCTTCAAGCATGAAGGAAGCGTCCTAGAAAAAGTATTGAGCATTGGGCCCGGCGGCGTGGCCTAGCAGCTAAAGTCCTCGCCTTCAAGGCCACAGCAGTTGAGGATGGCCCAATGCATTGGGACCCTGCACCCGCGTAGGAGACCCGGAAGAGGTTCCAGGTTCCTGGCATCGGATCGGCGCACCAGCCCGTTGCGGCTCACTTGGAGAGTGAATCATCGGACGGAAGATCTTCCTCTCTGTCTCTCCTCCTCTGTATATCTGACTTTGTAATAAAAATAAATCTTTAAAAAAAAAAAAAAGTATTGAGCATCAGGTCGTTGGGTCCTTGCACCCACGTGGGAGAATAGGAAAAATTCTTGGTACCTGGCTTCAGATCAGCACAGCTTTGGCCACTGCAGTCATTTGGGGAGTGAATCAATGGATAGAAGATTTATCTCTCAGTAACTCTACCATTCCAATTTAAAATAAATAAGTAAGAACCCAGGTAATTTTTGTATTGGAATTTCTTTGCATTGATTCCATAATTTAATTTTTGTTGGTTACTTGATTCAACCTAAATTTCCCACATTTTATATTTTGAAATGAGGATATATTATCACCTCTATACATAGAACATTAGTTTAGCAACAAGCATTAAAAAACTAAACTACGGAAACACCAAGAACTGAAGTAGTTACCTGCATAATATTAATTACAACTGTGTTATTACTAGTGACAAAGACTTTAAAAATCACCAAAAATCATGCAAACTAGCAAAAACAATTTCAGATTAATGTTTTTTAGTTTGACATATCTAACAGATATTTGAGGTATAGGTTTTAAAAATCTACTAGATGACAAATAATTCCTACATTCACATAAATTTAAAAAGATTTAATGAATGCTGAAAATATAAATTGGCTTTTGTTTAAACTCCAATATATTAATTTATTTTACTTTATTTACTTGAAAGAGAGACAAAACCGTTCTATACACTGGTCACCTCTAAAGCATACACAGTTGACCAGGCTGGGCCAGGCTGATAATCGGAACGGGGAACAGGATTCCATTCTCACCCTTGGGTAGCAAGGAACTTCTCCCCCACCACCACGGGAACCACCAGCTGTGTCCCACCAAGGACGGGGTGAGCAGGAGCCAGGAGCAGAAGCAGCGTAGAGCTGAACTCGGGCCCTCTACTGAGGAACACAGGTACCCCATGCCAGGTTGTTATTACTATGTTATCTATCTCAAATAAGAAAATGGCCAGGATGATGCTGTAGAAGGACCCAGAGAATATCTAACCATTTTTAATTACCTGAGACTGACACAAGGATTTAAAATTGCTCTTGCTCTTGGCATTTAAGAAAAAACACTAACTTTACAAGGAAGTTTTACTTTCAATTTAGATCTTTCCAAGCTCTAAAAATCCCTCCCCGGCCCCATTGGTAGTCCACATGAGCGCACATCCCTCTGAATGATGTAAAATCATCAAAAATAAAATGATTATTATTATTAAAAAAAAGTCTGATCAAAGAATCAGCTAAGTCTAAGACTCAAAAAATACTGAGAATGATCTGAGGTTTATAGGTTAAGGCTGCAATCAATAAAACCAGGAGTAAGAAAATTAATACAAGGGCTGGTCCTGGCTGCACAGTCCGATAATGCCACAAACAACACTGCTGGGTTTGACTATTAACTACTAACAAGGGAACCAGGGACTCAGAAATGTCACCAAACAAGGGTCACAACGTAAGATGATAGAAATTTTCTCTCTAGAAAACTTTGGGAAATAGTCCACCATTGTGACAGAGCCAAGAAGGCCAAAATCCCATTTGGATGCCAGTTCCTGTCCCTGTTGCTCCATTTCTGATGAAGCTCCTTAATAATGGTCTGAAGAAAGTGGCAGAAGATGCTCCAAGAACTTCCCACACATACGGGAGACTGCATAAAGCTACTGGTTTCTACCTAGCTCAGCCTTGATAGTGAAGCCACCAGAAGTGAACCAGCAGATGGAACAGCTCTGTGACTCTAACATTCAAAATAGAGAAATAAAAACAGAGCATTCTGAGGGAGCCAAATGGGAAATGAATCAGTAGACAAAGGATCTCTTTCCTGGTGTCTCCCACAACTCATTCTGACATTCAAATACATAAAATAAATCTTAAACTAAGAATACAATAACAAACCATGGGTCTAGGGCCCAGCACGATGGCCCAGTGGCTAAATAGTTGCCTTAATCCCATAACCATTTTGTGTTCTGATGGCTAAACTTCCCTTTCAGCCCCCAGCCTGTGGCCTAGCAAAGCATTAGAGGATGGCCCAAAGCCTGCACCCTGCGCCTGCTTGGGAAACCCCAAAGAAGCTCCTGGCTCTTCGCTTCGGATTGCCTCATCTCCAGCTGTTGCAGCCGTGTGAGGAGTGAACCAGCGGACAGCAGATTTTTCTCTCTGTCATTCCTCTCTGGTTCAATAAAAATAAACAAATCTTAAAAAAAAATAAAAAATAAAAAAAAAAAATCAACGGGTTTCAAAATGGAAGAATTATAAAAAAAGCTTATTTCACTCTTTCCAGTTCTCAATACACAGGATTTCTAGAGAAATTATTCCACACCAGGCTTCAATTGTTACCTTTCCTCCTGTTGTAACTGTTTCTTCATCCTGCTCATCTGCAAAATTTAAATATAAAATTTATTTTACGAACAGGTAAATATTATTTGGATTATAAAAAAAAATTGTTTAGGAAGTGATGATACTAACCATTAACAGTAACAAAATAGACCATTAATAAAATATTACCACTGCAGGGCCTGGTGTAGTAGCTTGGTCCCTAAAGTCTTTGTCCTGCATGCACCGGGATCTCATATGAGTGGCTGTCCCACTTCACTTACAGCTCCCTGCTGTGGCTTGGGAAAGCAGTTGAGGAAAGGTCCTGGGCCCCTGCACCCATGTGGGGAGACCCGAAGAAGCACCTGGATCCTGGTTTTGAATCAGCTCAGCTCCGGCCATTGCAGCAACTTGGGGTGTGCACCAACAGATGGAAGATCTTTCTGTCTCTCCTTCTCTCTGCATATCTGACTTTCTAATCAAAATAAATAAATATTTAACAAAAATAAAAAAGAGTATACAACTTCTCAGCCACCAGTTTCCTGTAAGTGGTAAGAAAAAAAAAGGCAGACTAAACTAATCATTCTCCTTTAGTGTTTATGTGTAATCAGAAGCACCACGAAATTTAACAAAACTATGTCACATACTGAAGAATATAATTAAAATGAAGTAACTGTGGACTTCTTCACAGCAAGTAGAGAAGGAAGCCTCAAGAAAAAGGTGACAATTAGCTGAGAAGAGAAGGAACAAAGGGATAATTCCACAGAGAAAGCAGCCAGATGAAAGCGCATCTAGAGGGGATGCATTTGGACAACACTGCACAGCAGCCACTATGAGCGTGAACAACAGTTCACAGGAGAGCATTCATAACGGCAGAGGCAGCTCATGACCTGTGGTGGTTACCAGAAAAACTGAAAGAAAACAACTCTCCAAAGAAAAATACTGAAGGTGCTGCTGCATTCAAGTGGAAAAAACTGATAATTTCACTGTATACAAATAATTATGATATTTACCTAGATCTGCTACAGTTCCTCCTTTAACAGGTGTATTTTCACTATCTTTCTTTGGGTTTACTATTAAAAAAAACACAAACACACAAAATTACATTTTAGAAGAGAAATTCTATAATACTAAAGAATGAAACAGGACAATTTCAAAATAAAAGCATCTCCCTAAAACACCAAAATCATTCACTATTTACCCTCACTATAAACACAAGCCCATCTGCAAAATGTTAACGTTTAATATATTAGGCAATATTTTTAAATTAATTTCCCAAGCAGTAACACCTTTTCATCACCAAACTAAATACAGAAACATTCAAAGCAAAATATGAGAACAGCCTTTCAACCCTGCTCCAGGACGTTTTCTAATCAATGCTTTTCAAGATTTGATCTGATCCTATTTCTCTGTTATTCATTCAGACAGGTAAAGTCAGGGAGAATCAATACCCTTTATATGCCAACAGGGACAATGAAATAGATCCTATAAGCTTGATAACATCACATAAATATCACTGATGCCTTGTCAGTGTTTCACTGGGATTTTTCACGTAAATACTTTGAACTGCATCACGTTAAATTCATTATTAACAGGTTCACTGTGTCCATGAATGGACCAAATGTTAATTATCACAACATCAGTGGAATTCAATCTGTTCTCAGCATTTTACTATTCTGTAACCAGCATTCCTTTACAATTACTCTGCATGTGCCAGTAATTGTTTAAGATGGGCTCTAACAATAAAAATGGTGATTAGATAGATTTATTTTTTACAAAGGATTTTTTGGGGGCTGATGGCTCAACTGGGTAATTCTGCACTTCCAAGAGTCAGTATCACATATGGGCACTGGCTTGTGTTCCGGGGCTGCTCCACTTTTGACCCAGATCCCTGTTTAAGGCCAGGGAAAGCAGCAGACTATAGCCCAAAGCCTTTGTATCGTGCAATCGTTTGGGAGACCCAGAAGAAGCTCCTGTAAGTCTGCCTTTATTTCTTTATTTGAAAGGTAGAGTTATAGAACAGAGATTTTCCATTCACTAACTCCCCAAATACCAAAAATGACTTGGGCAAGGCCAAGTCCGTAAGCCTGGAACCGCATCTAGCTCTCTTATACAGATGCTTTCCCAAGTGCACTAGCAGGGAGCCGATCACAACTGAAGAATCAGGGAATCACTATGGGAATCCAGCATCATAGGCAGCAGCTTAACATGCAGCCACGCCTGTAGATTTAACATTTTAAAATTTGTAGCAGATACTGCTAAATTCTATTAAGTGAGTTCATTGATTTTTTACTTCCATCAATAGCATTTGAGAGTGCTCATTTCTCAAAGCAATTACAACTTTCCATTTATATTTCAACCTTTGAAAATAAGATGAAACCTGGTTAAATGAGGTTGACACATATTCAGTAATTGGCTCTGTACACCTAAAAATTAGTACATTATACTTTGCTTTTCATTCTATGGCTTCAGAATCTTACTTAGTTTACACATACTTAAGAGGCTAATCTTTTCTTTTTACATATGAAAGGCAGAAAGAGTAAAGACCTAATGTAGACACGGATGACAGAAGTTTCATCTGCTGTACACTTCCCACTAGTGGTAGGCATGGGCTAAATAAAACTCAGATCCTGGAATACAAATCTAGAAGGTAGAAGACTAGAGTGGAAAGAAAAGAAATGGAAGGCCTCTACCAGTGAAACACTAAAAAGCAACTGAAAAGCTAAGTTGGAAAACTACACAAAAGAAAGATGTCATGCTCATACAATGTAAACACAAAATGCTGAGAACTCCACTCCAGTAAAAACACTGTGAAATCAGTAACATTACTATCAGCGAATCAGTAGATATTTTGCGAAAACTGACAGCTGGTTGCAAAAAGTACACAGAACATCATCATTGTATCGTACTAGGTTAAGCATTTGCCTGCACTGACAACATCCCATATGGGTCCATAATGGATGGAATCGATTCTTATTTGAATATTAGGACTCTAGACTCAGGGCAAAAAAGAAATATCCCATGGCACTGCTGAGAATGATCACATTACATCGAACGCCCTCCTGCAGAATACACACCATTTTTGGGAAGCACTACTTCCTCTATATTGGGTACAGGTGTTGGGTCCTCCATGTCCTTGGTAAGATCTTCCTGCTCATCATCATCTTTCTGATTTCTGCGCTTCCCATAAAGACTAGCTTGGCTAAAATATAAAAGAGGTAGATAATAGCTGCCTATTATTAGAATCTATGCTCAGAAACAATTTAAAAGTCAAACAGTAATCAAACCACAAAACAAATTAGACACACTCCTCCAAGTACATCTAATCAGAAAAAAAATTAGCTTAAGAAATGAAGCTATGTTACCTTTTAAAATGATAAAAATTTTCTGAAAGCAAGTTAAAATTTCTGTAATAAACCACATAATAAGGAAATACGGCAAAAATAAAACAACAGATAAAAAGGAGATATGGCAAAAAACAAAACAAAACAAAAAATTCAGATTATAAACACTCAGCTACATAAGGAATTCTCTGAGATACTTCTATAAGGCCCGGCACAATTGCTTAGAGGCTAAAGTCCTCGCCTTGAACGCCCCGGGATCCCATAGGGGATCCAGTTGTACTCCCTGCAGCTCCACTTCCCATTCAGTTTCCTGCCTGTGGCCTGGGAAAGCAGTCAAGGACGACCCAAAGCCTTGGGACGCTGCACCATGTGTGAGACCAGGAAGATGTTACTGGCTCCTGGCTTCAGATCGGCTGAGCTCCAGCCGTTGCAGCTGTTTGGGGAGTGAACCATCCAACAGAAGATCTCCCTCTCTGTCTCCTCCTCTCTGTATACCTGCCTTTCCAACAAAAATACATAAATCTTAATATACGTAAAAAAACAAATACATATACCATGTCATTGTATCACCATCAGGGTGTGTAAAAGTAGAAATATTGAACATGGTTACTCATTCTTTATTTTAATAGAAATTGGATTGTTCATTCACACACAATGAAAACAGATCATTTTATTTCAACTATTCATATTAGCAGAAGCCTAAATCAGAAATAAAAATGATTCCTTATCCTCAAGAATTATAAGGAACAAGGTAAAAAATCATAAACTACACAATGCAATGAAAACTAATAAAAAATATAATGGAAGTATCAAAGTTCAGTGCAGAAAAACGGAGAAATTAATAATGGTGACAAACAATATACATCAGGATCAATGTTGTGGCACAGCATTGCAGGTCCACTGCCTGTAAAGGGCAGTGGTTCATGTCCAGCCAACCCCTCCTTTGGAATAGTTCCCTGCCAAAGCACAAGGGAAAACATGCCAAGGATGTGGACCCTTGAGGGAGAGACTGAAATGAAGCTCTGGGCTCCTGGTTTTGTCCTGCCACAGCCTGGGCCACTGCAGGCATCAGGGGAGTGAATCAGTCTTTGTTTCCTCTCTCCCTAACTCTGCTTTACAAACAAATCTTATAAAACAAAAAATCACAGTTTGTAAAGATTGATAGTGACAGTTCTAGGGGACTTTGACAATTATGAAACAATTCACTAACAAAAGTAAATAATGTTTCAAAATGAAGAGTAAAAAGGCCAAGGGAAGAAAGGTAACTTCTTGGAGAAAAAGGCTGCAATAACCCAGATCAGACTAACAAACCACTGAGAAGGCAGGCAGTGACCTGGGGTGCTGGCATCCCATAAGGGTGCCCTCTGGAGTCCTGGCTGCTCCACCTGAAATCCAGCTCCCTGGTAATGGCCTAAAAAAGTGGCAGAGGAAAGGCCTTGTGTTTAGGCCCCAACATTCATGTATGAAATGCAGAGGTTCCAAGCTTCCAATTTCAGACAGGTTCATCAGTGATCATCTGGGGGAATGAACAGTGAACTGAAGATCTTTTTTCTCTCCAACTTTGACTTTCAAGGGCAATAAATAAATCTATCTTTTGCAAAAAGATGCATCATGTAGCTGTGGACACTCCATCTGGCTGCCTTGTACTCAGAGGAGTAGGTGACCAACAGCACCACTGTGAGCCTCCGGGACACCTCACCTGGCTACCATAATTAAGAGTGCCCAGGCTCCATTTTACCATTTCACCTTAGGCCACAAAGACGTAAACTTGATATGGCTTTCCTACCAAAGCTCTCAGCAGCTCTTCAATAGAATTCACATTACAGTAAGATAAACTTGGGACCACTGTTGTAGTACAGTGTCTTAAGCTGCCATTTACAATGCCAGCATCACAGATGGTTGAAGATTTATTGTCCTAGCTGCTTCGCTTGCAATCCAGCTTCTTGTCAATTGCCTGGATTATGATAAGCAATAGAACTTGTTCCAAGTACAGAGGTCCCTGCACTCACATGGAAAATCCTGGTTCAATCCTCACCATTGGCAACAACTATCTGGGGAATAAACCAGGAAGTAGAAGAACCATCCATCTTTCTCTGCAACTGTAACTGTAAAATTAGCAAACTTAAAAAATTTTTTAAATTTATTTTTGTGGGAAAGACAGTTTATACATAAGGGCATACAGAAAGAAAACATCATCTATCTAGTGGCTCACTCCACAAACAAAAACAAAAGCTGAAGAGCTGAAGCTAAGGAGATCCGAAGCCAGAAGCCAGGAGCTGCTATCAGGTCTCCCACATGGGGTGTCAAGGCTTTTGGCCATTCTCAACTGCTTTCCCAAGACACAACCAGGGAGCAGGATGGAAAATGGAGCAGCCATGACATGAACCAGAGCCCATAGGCGAAGCCGGCATCACAGTTCCGCAGATTAGCTTGATATGCCTGCTGTCCCCCAATCAAAGACCATGTTCTGGTTCCAGGACCTAACTTCAGCCTCCTGCCAATGCAGGCACTAGTCAGAACTACGTTCCAATTCTGGGATACATGTATTTAGTTTACGGTGCTAGGCTTTAGTTGTGGAAACTAGGCATTTCAGAGGTAGGAACCAGAGAATGAAGTTGCTTCTTTTGGTCCTATGTATTCTTCTTTCCCTGTACTTTTTTTTTTTCAAAGATTTATTTACTTTTATTAGAAAGTCAGATATATAGAGAGGAGGAGGGACAGAGAGGAAGAGCTTCCATCCAACCGGCCAGAGTTGAGCCAATTCGAAGGCACGAGCCAACAGCTTCTTCCCCGTCTCCCACGCGGGTGCAGGGTCCCAAAGCCTGAGGCTGTCCTCGACTGCTTTCCCAGGCCACAAGCAGGGAGCTGGATGGAAGCAGGGCTGCCAGGATTAGAACCAGCGCCCATATAGGATTCTGGGTGTGCAAGGCAAGAACTTTGACCACTACGCTATCGTGCCGGGCCCGCTCCCTGTACTTTCTAAATAATTTTTTTCTTCAATTTTGGCTATTATTATTGCCTATTTATTAAGTATATATTTCATGTCAGACATTAATCAGACTTCATTCCTGCAAAAACTGCTCAGCAAGAAACAGGATCCTCCCTCAAGGAAGGTTCATAAAGTAGGAACATGGGGCTTCAACCAAGCTCCACTGCTGTGCCTTACTGAACATCCGACAGCCACAGCTTTATTTCCCTCCTGTGGGAGATGGTCCAACTAAGGCCGAGACACTACCTCAGCCTGAACTCAGGAGCCAGGCTTCCGGAATGTTAACATAGAAAAACAAATTCTATTCTGGGGGGCCTGGTATGATGGCCTAGCGGCTAGAATCCTCACCTTGAATGCGCCGGGATCCCATGTGGGAGCCAGGTCTAGTCCTGGCGACTCCACTTCCCATCCAGCTCCCTGCTTGTGGCCTGGAAAAGCATTCATTGGGACCGCCCAATGACTTAGGACCCTGCACCCACGTGTGGGAGACCTGGAGGAGCTCCTGACTCCCAGCTTTGAACTGGTACAGCACCTGCTGATGCGGTCGCCTGGGGAGTAGATTGTTGGATGGAGGATCTTTCTGTATCTCATCCTTTATATATATCTGACTTTGCAATAAAAATAAATATTTTTAAAAATATGTATTCGTGTCTGTATAAATGCAACAGAAGATGCTCCTAAGATTACATCTCTTAACAAGATAAACTCTCAATGCCAAAAGCTTCCAAACAAGTCATGAGCAAGTAATTTACAAACAGAAGAAACTTCAATGTAAAATTCCAGACAGCCCTTTCACATTTGTTTTAATGCCTTTTGAATCACACGGCAGTTCTTACCCTTTCTTCCCACTCTTTTTCCGGGACTCAGTGGGTGTGGGAGGGGGAGGTGAAGGTGAATGTTTCCTCTTACGAGCACTGGCTGATGCTTTTCTATCTCTTCTTTCTGGACTTCTGACTGGCTAGGAAGAAGTAAGCGGAAATAAGTATCAGCCAATTCTGCAGACGCCTCAGCTTCTGCAAACTTGTCCAAAAGGCCAGATTCCAAAAATCAACATACCACCAAACTCATGAACTGATACAAATAAAAGTTCATTGTGAGGTCACATGGAGGACCAGCAAAGAGATGTTACCTGACATTTCTGGTGACTCAATGGAAACACCAGCACAATCCCACGGATATCCCACCTCATTACGACACAGGCCTGCCCAGGGTTCAAGCAGAGCTAAATGCAGTTAAGGCTCACATTCTGAACTATCAGGTACGGAAGGCACTAACTCCTTGTAGATAAACATGAAACACATCACTACACTGTGTAAAGCAAAGACAAACAGAATGATCCTGTGACGGTGCACTACAGGAACCACTTTTTAAATCAGCCAATAAAGGACATAAAAGAGGAAACTTTACACACAAAACATGTTGTCAACCTGAAGAAGTACAATTATAGTCACTTGCCAATAACACAAGAAATCCCAAGGTTCAATTTATACAAGACAATCTGTAGATAATAATTAATAATAATACAAGCATCTTAAATAATCCAAAGCATTGGCTTTAGTAAAGCAGATGAAGTACAGGGCAAAAACAAACAAAACATAAGGGTTTGCCACTGTGGTGTAGCAACTGAAACATTCACCTGCAGAGCTGGTATCCCATATGGGTGCCAGTTCAAGTCTCAGCTGCCCCACTTCTGATCCAGCTCCCTGTTAATCTGCCTGGGAAAGCAGTGAAAGATGGCCCAAGTCCTTGAACCTCTGCACTCATGAGACATCCAGGTTCCTGGTTTCAGACCAGCCCAGAGACAGTTATAGTGGCAATTTAGAGTAAATCAATAAACAGAAAATCTCTGTATCTCTCTTTTATTCTTTTTATCTAGCAAATAAACACAAATATTCTGCAAGGAATTTTATCTGAACAATCATAAAGCTGAAAAATAAGTATGAATGAATAGAAGCTTCTCCATGAAAATAGTTCAGTGTTTCAGTTTCAAAAGAATTTTTTTTAAAGATTTTTATTCATTTTATTACAGCCAGATATACACAGAGGAGGAGAGACAGAGAGGAAGATCTTCCGTCCGATGATTCACTCTCCAAGTGAGCCGCCACGGGCCGATGCGCGCCAATCTGAAGCCGGGAACCTGGAACCTCTTCCCCGTCTCCCACGCGGGTTCAGTGTCCCAATGCATTGGGCCGTCCTCAACTGCTTTCCCAGGCCCCAAGCAGGGAGCTGGATGGGAAGTGGAGCTGCCGGGATTAGATCCGGCACCCATATGGGATCCCGGGGCTTTCAAGGAGAGGACTTTAGCCGCTAGGCCACGCCGCCAGGCCCTCAAAAGAATTTTTAAAAACTAAAATATGACAGACTGGACTTGCGGTGCAGCAAGTTAAGCCACCACAACTGTGACACCAGCATGTAACATCTAAGCTCCCTGCTGATGTACCTTGGAAGGCAGCAAATGATGATGTTAATACTTGGAACCCTGCCATCCACCTGCGAGATATGGCTGGAGTTCCTGGCTCCTGGAACAGGCCTGTCACGTGACCCATTTAGACAGCGAACCAGCAGAGTTTTCCCCACATATCATATGTCATTAGACTTTGAAATAAAAACATTATTTGAACATTAACCTTGAAATTATCCTAACTTCGTCAGTACTACCAGTCATATTTTTAAAATATTTATTATTTTTATTAGAAACTCAGAACCCGGCTCAATAACCTAGCAGCTAAAGTACTTGGCTTAAATGCGCTGTGATCCCATATGGGCTCCAGTTCTAATGCTGGCAGCCCTGCTTCCCATCCAGCTCCTGCTTGTGGCCTGGAAAAGCAGTTTAGGACAGCCCAAAGCTTTGGGACCCTGCACCCGCATGGGAGACCCGGAAGAAGCTCCAGGCTCCTGGCTTCAGATTGGCTCAGCTCCAGCCTTTGCAGTTGCTTGGGGAGTGAATCATCGAACGGAAAATCTTCCTCTCCATCTCTCCTCCTCTCTGTATATCTGACTTTGCAATAAAAATAAATTAATCTTTTTTAAAAAAGAAAGAAAACTCAGATTTACAGAGAGAAAGACAGAAAGATCTTCTGTCCACTGGTTCGCTCCCCAAAGTGGCTGCAACAGACAGAACTGAGCCAATACAAAGCCAGGAGCCAATAGCTTTCTCCAGGTCTCCATGCGAGTCCAGCGTCCTAAAGCTTTGGGTCATTCTCTACTACTTTCCCAGGCCACAAGCAGGGAGCTGGAAGTGAAATGGAACAGCCAGGATACAAACACACGCCCATAGGGTACGCCAGTACACGCAAGGCAGGGATTAAGCTGCTAGGCTAACGCACCAGGCCCTTAAGTTATATTTTTAAAGAACTAAATAAAAGCATTGTGCATATTAAACCAGAAGCAAAATTACATAAACCTGCAATATTTGGCACACAAAACTGAAACTCATATCTAATAAAAAAAAAAAAAAAAACAGATGTTCCACCACAAAACTGACCAGTGTAAATCCTACTGACACATTAACACTCTCTGCTCCTTTTGTGGGGACATGCCGATTCCTAAGATGCTATTACAGACCCTTGAAATTTTACGTCTACTTTGTTTTCATGGTTTTTTGCCTCAATTGTTTGTTAAAATTTATTTTTTTTTATTTTTAAGAGTAACAAAGAGGAAAAGACAAGAAACGTTTTTCATGCAGTGGATCACTTCCCAAATGATGTAATACCAACCCCCATGTTTTGTTTTTTTTTAAACTTCTATTTGTTTATTTAATGGTCAGATGAACAGAGAAAGAGATGGAGAGCAATCTTCCACTGGCTCACTCTGCAAATTGCTACATGCTTCATCCAGCTGTCCCACATGGGTAGCAGGGGCCCAAGCACTGGGGCCATGTCGCACTGCCTTAATCCCAGGCCCTTAACAAGGAACTGAATAGCACAGCAGCCAGGACACAAATTACTGTCCAAATGCCATGCCAATGTGATAAGGCTGTATACCAAGTACATCAAAAAACTGGCCCAAATATGTACTTTATCAAGAATTAAACAAAAACTAATGCACCTCGCTTTGTTTGCAACAGTTTACCAATGAACATTTAAAAACATCTAAGCTAACAGAAAACAGAAATACCTAGTATTTAAAACAGTAACAAATGAAATACCTCTTCATTCTTTGTTGAAATTCGCTGACGAAAGCTCACTGGCTTCCTGTTCTCATCCACCTCATAATCCTCCTCATTCATCCATTCATTGAAAACGTCAGTGTCCAAAATCCATTTCACATGAACCTAAAGAAGTCACAAACACAGAAACACAAAAATCACTCAAACTTTTAAAGCATTCTAAAAACAAAGCATATTTCATTTATTAATTTATTTTCAATTTATTTGAAAGGCAGAGATACATGTCAAAGTCCACTGGTCACTTGTAAAACTTCTAAAATACCCAGGGCTGCATCAAGCCCAAGCAAACAACCTGGAACTCCTCTTGAGTTTCCCATGATGATGGCAGGGACCCAAACCCTAGCCATCTTCCACGGTATAAATTAGCATGAGGCTAGGCTCCGACCACACAGAGCCAGGACTTGAATCTTGGCATTTCAAATCAGAATTGAGTTCCAAATATCTCAACAATACAACACTTCCGTTTCATTGTCTAAGCCTCAGCACGAGCACTTATATGCAATCACAACCATTTCAAATCCCTTTAAAGATTTATTGATTGATTTCTAAGTCATATTTATAGACAGAACATCTGCTGGTTCACTTCCCTGGTGGTCACACTGGCCAATGCGGGCCAGGTGAAGCCGGAGCTTCTTGCAGGCCTCTGAAGGATAACAGGGAACTGAATTGGAAATCCAATACCTGGGACTTGAAATATCACCCACATGGGATGCCAACACTATATGCAGTAGCTTTATCAACTACATCAAAATGCTGGCCCCTAGACTCTTGATTATACTGAGTAAAGAATAGCACAGGGCCAGTGCCCTCGCACAATCACTCCGCAATGTGTAAATGGTCCCAGGCCATCTCCTGCCAGAGAGCAGTCCATCAGACTCTCATCCCTGACTAATAGAACCCTTCACTTGAACTTTAAAAAAATATTAAAAATAACAAAGTATAATTGGTTTGGTTTAACATACAATTTTGATAACCATGTCATTATATCTTCATAGAAATCACTGATAAACAGTCAAGAGCACAGAGCTGCATATACTCACTGCACTAGGAAAAAAGGAAATCTAGTTCTACATAACAACACCCTACACATTTATACAGATCCTTCCCCTAGCTCAGTCAGGTATACACATCAATCCTTGGAGAGCATTTAGTAATGATCAACGGCGGGGTAGGTCTGGGAAACAGAATCGACGCTGGGCTCCTCCCATCCTTTATACAATCATGCCTCTAGCTGTGGCAGGAAGTACCGAAGGGAACTATTCACTAGATGTGCAATGTACTTGTCAATGTATATGGCTACTTTAACCACAGATCTAGCCTATGCATATTCTATTTTGCACAGCACTGTTTCTCAAAGGGGACACAACTGGAATTGAGCACCAGACAATTCTATCTTGTATGAGATGGCTGTTCACATCTCAAGTCATAAGGAGTGGCAGAGAAGGGGTTCCCCTGGCCATGTCTGGTCAGAAGAAACAAAAAGAAGAATCACAAACATGAAGCTCAACTAGAAGACCACAAAGGCAAGACATAATATGGCAATCACTGAAATACAACATGAACTTCCTAAAGAAAAATGTTCAAGCAGGATAAATTTCCCAAAGTCCCTCATTTAAAATAAGCAAAAAGTATATAGGAAGCCTCAAGTTAATAAAGAAGAAAAATAAAATCAGGTTTAAAAAAAAAAAGAGGGTCAATTAGCTCAGTGGTGAGCCACAAAATACAGAAGAGGCAAAAGTGCTTTCCAAAATTTGGAAACCTTGTACTTACATTGTAAATGACACTGTACATCTTTTATCCAGAAAGCTTTGAAATAAATTATTTGAGAAAGCTTATTAGAAAAGCATGTGACAACTGTGTCATGCTCTATGCCACATATGTAATGTCTCATCTAATCGACAGCATAATGAAACAAGGCTGGCACTTGCTTCTCTAGCTTTCCAGATAGCCAACTGGAAAACAGATGTTTTCCAGCAGGACGCCTACTTAACACACATAATGGAAGCAACCCTTACATTTCCCAAGTTCTGTTTGACTATTAAACCATCCTGGTCTCTTAAACATGTTGTGCTCAAATGACATCACAGGCTACGGGACCTTGTGCAAAATCACCTAACTCTGAAGCCCAGTTTGCTAACCAACAGATAGCGCTAGTAACTTCTGCAATCAAATCCACTTTAATGTTCTAAACTTCAGGGAAATAAACATCTAGAACACCTTTGGTAGTTCTTTGCAATATTGTCTAGCGCACTGGTCCTATAATTTATTCCATTAGTCTACAGGTTTTTTTTTTGCTCTAGGCATGACTTACTCTGTTCTGACTAAACACATGAAGAAAATACCCAATCTGACTACAGCCTGATCTAGCCTTGGCCATTGTAGTCTTTGAGGAGTGAACAAGCAGGCAGAAGGTAGCTCTTTGCCTTCTCACTCTGTCTTTCAATTAAACAAACAAACAAACAAACTGTTTCTTTTTTAATGACCTTGGTCAAGCTGTCAAGAGTACCTAGTTTCAGTAGCCCAGCACAATAACCAACTGGCTAAAGTCCTCGTCATGCATGTACTGGGATCCAACATGGGCGCCAGTTTGTATCCCGGGTGCTCCACTTCCCATCCAGCTCCCTGTCTGTGGCCTGGGAAAGCAGCAGAAGACGACTCAAAACCTTGGGACACTGCACGGACATGAGACCCATAGAGGTGCCTGCTCCAGTTGTTGCGGCCTCTTGGGGAGTGAACCAGCAGAAGGAAGATCTTTCTGTGTTTCCTTCTCTCAGTAAATCTGACTTTCCAATAAAAAATAATTTTAAAAAAATTTAAATGAGATTCTTGTGCTGGGAATGAACACTTTCATACCCAAGTGAAACTGGCACTGCTCCAGGGCTTCTTCAATGACAGCATCAAGAGCCTGACACCCCACTCTCAACTCTCTCAAAACCCACTCCAATCTAGCCTTTGAATTCTCCTCAAATATCACTGTATACATTCCATGCATTACCTAGACAATGAAGCCTTGGCTGTGGATACCTCATCAAGAGAAATGGAAAAGGGAGACCATCATTCTTTAACGAGATTATAGCAGAGAATAACAGAGGAGAGCTATTAGACAACATATATATTTTTTAATCATTCACCTTCCACGGCTTTTCTGGAATGGGTGGATCCTCAATTTCAGCATCAACATCATTACTATGCATCCAGGTATCATAGCTAAAAAGAAAAAGAAAAAGACAAGTTAGAAGCACTCATTGAAAACACGTATATCAAACAATAAGAATATATTTTATAACTACTATTATAACAAGGTATCAGACTGTTTTTACTCTTCTGGCAATAACACTCATTGGAGGCCACCAGGAACTTTTTTTTGCTAAACATAAATAAGCCTCAGAGTAGGCAAATTTTAATATTCAATTGTGCTCTCGTCAAAGTATCTTCCTCACCTGGCGTTGAGGGTTGGTACCAATCACCTGGTACTGCTTCTGGTCACCAGCCTCACTTGAGTTTCTGTTGTCAATTAATAGTCTTTACCCAAAATGTCTTCAGCATCTAAAGGGCTCAGGACTCAGCTGCAGGTACAATCCTTTAATGCTAAGATATCTGAATTAACCCTATGACCTTAAATATATACTAATGACTTGAAATCCTGTACCTGTTATCTTCTCTAAAGTCATGAATCCAAACCTCATTATGTGTAGCAGGATTCCAAACTCAGCACAATCAAAGCTTGGCCTACAAACCCACTCCAGGTCAGTAATATACACAATTCAGTAAATCACAACTCCCTATTTCCAGTAGTCTGGGCAAAAACCATCCTTTATTTTACCATGACTTTACTTTGAAACACATACTAACATCAAGTCAGCAGCAAATTTGATAGCTCTACCATCAGAAGCATTGCCCAGAATCCACTTCCTAACCTGACCTTCTGCCAGTGGCTTCCTTACTTCTATCAATGGCAGCTCAACAGTCAATTTTCCACACAGATGAGAACATTTTTTCTGTAAATCAATTCATATCACTCTACCACTAAAATCTTCCAACAGCTATCTAATCAAAATAAAACTCTCAATAAAATGACAAAAAGGACAACACCAATTAACAATGTTGTCACACTTGAGAAAATAAAATTACAACTGCTTTTAACTCTCAACTCCCTGTGATTTAAAAAAAAAAAAAAATTTTATTCCAGATTTCACGGCACACCAACATTACCTGTCCGGATAAAATCCCCAATGCACTAACACCTGCTTGTCCTTCCTCATCACCGGCCTCAACCATTCTTCTGAAAGTGTAAAAACAAACAAAAAACAACTTTAAAAAGACAAAATAACTGGATAAACTTTGATTTAGCATTAATTTTTACGTGGATTTTTTAAAAATAGAAATAATAGTCATTAGTTCCAAAATTTCAAGATCACTGATAATACAAAAAAGAAAATGATAGTTTAATTGACCCTGTGATAAACAGATGACAAATAATAAAATCTAAGAAAAACACAATTAAAAAATCAGAGACCAACAGAAGTCATATGCAACAATTCTGAAGAATTTATTTTGAAAAATTAGATGTGGTGAGAGAGAGAGATTTCATCTCCAGTTCACTTTCTAAATGGCTGTAATGACCAGGGCTGGTGTGGAATGAAGTGAGGAGCCTAAACCGCCAATGAAGTCTTCCAAGTGAGTGGCAAGGGGCCACACACTGAGGCAATCATCTTCTGCTTTCCTAAGTGCATCATCAGGGAGCTAAGTCAGAAATGAGGCAGTGGCATCCAGCTCCCTGCTTGTGGTCTGGGAAGACAGTCGAGGACGGCCCAAAGCCTTGGGACCCTGCACCCGCGTGGGAGACCTGGAGGAGGCTCCTGGCTCCTGATCAGCGCAGCACTGGACTTTGCAGTCATTTGGGGAGTGAATCATTGGACGGAGGATCTTCCCCTCTGTTTCTCTCCTCTATGTATATCTTACTTTCCGATAAAAATAAATTAATCTTTAAAAAAAGATGCTCCAGGGCCCGGCAGCGTGGCCTAACAGCTAAAGTCCTCGCCTTGAACACGCCGGGATCCCATATGGGCACCGGTTCTAATCCCGGCAGCTCCACTTCCCATCCAGCTCCCTGCTTGTGGCCTGGGAAAGCAGTCGAGGACAGCCCAATGCATTGGGACACTGCACCCGCGTGGGAGACCCGGAAGAGGTTCCTGGTTTCCGGCTTCGGATCAGCGCGTACCGGCCCGTTGCGGCTCACTTGGGGAGTGAAACATTGGATGGAAGATCTTCCTCTCTGTCTCTCCTCCTCTCTGTATATCTGACTTTGTAATAAAAAAAGATGCTCCAATATTATTTAAAAAAATTGCATTTTACGGGCCTGGTGCCATAGACTACTAGCTGAAGTCCTCGCCTTGCCTGTGCTGGGATCCCAAATAGGCGCCAATTTTAATCCCGGCTGCCCTGCTTCTCATCGAGCTCCCTGCCTGTGGCCTGGGAAAGCAGTCGAGGGTGGCCTAAAGCCTTGGGACCTTGCACCCACGTGGGAGACCCAGAAGAGGCTACTTGCTCCTGGTTTTTGAAGCATTCAGCTCTTGCTGTTGCAGGCGGTTGGGGAGGGAATCATCAGATGGAAGATCTTCTGTCTCTTCTCCCTTCTGTATATCTGTCTCTCGAATTAAAATATTTAAATAAATATTTAATAAATATTTAAATAAATATCCGAAGCCAGGAGCCTAGAAACTCCTCCAGGTCTCCCACACGGGTGCAGGGTCCCAAGGCCTTTGGGCCGTCCTCGACTGTCGTCCCAGGCCACAAGCAGGGAGTGGGGTAGGAAGTAGAGCTGCCGGGATCAGACCCAGAGCCCAAATGGGATCCCAGCGCATTCAAGGCAAGGACGTTAGCCGCTAGGCCACACCGCCTAGCCCAAAAATGCAATTCTTTTTTTTTTTTTTAAAGATTTTTTATTATTATTGGAAAGCCGGATATACACAGAGGAGGAGAGACAGAGAGGAAAATCTTCCATCCGATGATTCACTCCCCAAGTGAGCCGCAACAGGCCGGTACGCGCCAATCCGATGCCGGGAACCAGGAACCTCTTCCGGGTCTCCCACGCGGGTGCAGGGTCCCAAAGCTTTGGGCCGTCCTCAACTGCTTTCCCAGGCCACAAGCAGGGAGCTGGATGGGAAGTGGAGCTGCCGGGATTAGAACCGGCGCCCATATGGGATCCCGGGGCTTTCAAGGCGAGGACTCTAGCCGCTAGGCCACGTCGCCGAGCCCAAAAAATGCAATTCTTAAAGAAAGAAAAAATTTCAAATCTCAAGAATTTTAGAGCACTCATTTTGGAGACACTGATTCAGCAACACAGAGCTATCTACCACTTCCATCTAGTGGAAACGGGTTGCTACTACATTAACAACAGTTGAAGAACACCGAATTAACTGTACACACTAGATGCTGAGTAAGGTTTTTCATGTTATAAAATGACAAACCAATGAGTTATTAGACTGAACAACAAAAAATTACAGGCAATCCACCCTCCCACTCCACTCCCATAGAAGGATTAACTTATGATTGCTTTAAAGATGTCTGTTGGATCTGTAGTAATGTCCCCTATCCCTTTCATTCTTGACTTGTTTTCCATTATTATAATTTATTTCAGAGGCAGAAACAAAGAGAAAAATGCAGACAGCAGTTTAAAACAAAGCTAAGAGCAGGAAATGCAATCCAGATCTCCCACATAGGTGAAAAGAATCCAAAAACTTCAGTCTTTTCTGATGACAACCAAGGTCTAATTTTCAGTAAGCCACATTCATAAGATGGAGCCAAGGCAAGAATCCATAAATTCTGATGGAGGATACTGGGGACTGAACAACCGGGCCAAAAGCCTGCTCCTAAGTTATCCTGTTACTTTCTACCAAATCTGTATAAAGATTTTTTTTTTACAGTATTATTAGCAAGGCAGATTTACAGAGAGAAGGAGAGAAAGATCCTTCATCCACTGGTTCACTCCCAAAATACTACAATGACTGGAGCTGAGCTGATCTGAATCTAGCAGCGAGGAGCCTGTTCCAGACCTCCAATGCAGGTACACGGTCCCAAGGCTTTGGGCTATCCTCCGTGTTTCCAGGCCACAAGCAGGGAGCCAGATGGGAAGTGGGGCAACCAGGAAATGAACCTGTGCCAATATGCGATCCTGGCAAGTGCAAGGCAAGGATTTAACGCTGAGCCTTACACACGGTCCAATAATTCATTTCTTAAATTTCAAAAGTATGAGGATTGTCTAGTTATATTTTTACTGTTGGCATCTACCATTATCACATTGCTCAGGAAAAGATCACTGAGGAGTCAGCAGCACAGTACCGCATTGTTCAGCCACAGCCCGCTATCTCATGGATACTGCTACGAGTCCCAGCAGCTCTATGTCCAATCCCACTCTCTGTGAACACACCTGGGAAAGCAGCCCCACATTGGCCCTGGGCCCAACGGCAGACTGAGAAGCTGCTTTGGATCCTTGTTTCAATCTGGCCCAAAACTGGTTGTCATGTCCATTTGAGGAGTAAACCAAGGATTGAAAAGTTTCTCTGTCTCTCCTCTCACTGTTACCCTGCCTTAGAATAAATCTTAAAAAAATTTTTTTTTAAATAATAGTAGGATTTCAAATACATTGTTTTTTAAACCCAGTTCGTGTCCCAGCAGCCTGCTTCCCACCCAACTCTGAGCTGAAAGCCTAGAAAAGCAATCAAGAACAGCCCAAGGGCTTGTGACACTGCATCCACATGTGAAAGAAACCAGGAAAAAGTTCTTGGCTCTAGGCTTCTGATATGGCCACTTGAGGGAGTGAACCATCAACACAAGAGTTGAACGAGAAATAGACCAGCAGGGATATGAACCAGTGCCCATTTGGGATTCTGCTGTGTAGAAGATAAGCACTTTGGCCACTAGGCTACCATACCAGGCCGTTCATTTTCTGTTGCTGTTCTTTTAAGATTTCTTTATTTTGGGCACAGCGAGGTAGTTTAGTGGCTGAAGTCCTCACCTTGCACATACTGGGATCCCATATGGGTGCCGGTTCTAATCCCTGCGGTGCCGGTTCTAATCCCTGCAGCCCCGCTTCCCATCCATCTCCCTGCTTCTGGCCTGGGAGAGCAGTAGGAAAAGCCAAACGTCTTGGGACCCTGGATCCGCATGGGAGACTTGGGAGAGGCTCATGGCTCTGCATCCACTCAGCCCGAGCCATTGAGGCACATGGGGAGTGAACCAGGGGAGGGAAGCTAATTCCTTCTGTATCTCCTCCTCTATGTAAATTTAATCTACCTTTCCAACAAAAAATAACATATTAAAACTAAATAAATAAATAAGAAATGAACATACAGGTCTTTTTCTGTTTTACAAAGCTTCTATATTATTTTAAACTAGTATAAGGAAACGTATGAAGTTACCACTTCACAATGAAAAAAACTGACTTACCATCCTCTTGTGAGGAAAGATATGGATAAACATGGTGGGAAGCTTTTGACTTTTCATCAGTAAATGTCCCCTGGAAAACAGATGAACATAAAAACTGTCAGTATAATACATACGCCAACCAGACTGACATGTTAGATAAAAATTCTTTAAGAATACTGAGAGCACTGGTTTATTTATTATTACTTTAAGTAAAGAAAAGGGACATTAACAAAATACAAACTCAAATCTGTTTTTTAGAGTTTATATTGTGGCACAGAAAAAAACAGAAGTACATCGTGCCAATTTATAAATCCGATTATACTTGACTTTTACAGTTATTACAAAACAATCACAGACTATCACAACAATTTTGGAGGTTTACAACCTGCAGATTTAAACAAAAAAGAAAAAGGTTTATTTCAGACTTACAAAGAGGAGAGACAAGAGATAGAGATTTCTCATTCACTGGTTCACTCTCTTCTACATGGCCATAATTGCTGGAACTGATTCAACTCAAAGTCAAAACCCAGAGGCTTTTTCCAGATCTCCCATGTGAATGCAGCGTCCAACAGCTTTGGCCCACCCTCTACTACTTTCCCAAGTCACAAGCAGGGAGGTACATGGGAAGTGGAGCATCTGGGATATGAACCAGCACCCATATGGGATCCATGCAAGGCATAGTATTCAGCAATGACCTATTGTCCAGGCCCAATCTATTTACTTTTACTGGAAAGTCAGATTTACAGAAAGAAAGAGAAGCAGAGAAAAAGATCTTCTATCTGCTGATTCACTGCCCAAGTGACCACAATGACCAGAGCTGAGTTGATCTGACACCCTAAGTCAGAAGATTCTTCCTGGTCTCCCAACAAGTACAGGGTCCCAAGGCTTTGAGCCACATCCTCTACTTCTTTGCCAGACTGTTTGGCAGGGAGCTGAAATGGAAATTGAGCATCTAGGACTAGAATGAATGCCAATATGGGATAGTGGCCCTGCAAGAAGTGAATTGAGCCTGATGAGCCACAATACTAACTTCACTCTTGACACATTTGAATTCAGATGCCACAAAGATCAAAAATTGCTCATTTCAAGTATCATAAAAATGCCATGAAGCCTTATATCCAGGTATTAAAAAGCATCTTAATTCTCTGAATTTTGATTAGACAATGAATATTTCCTAATCATTATAGTCAGAAAAACATACTAATTTATTTTCATAATCAGAGTTAATGCTAAAATACAAAAATTTTAACTATCTGAAAATTAACTGGCTACCTCATTAAGGAAGGATTTCTCCATCACGGTAATGCTGCATAGAGACTTAAAAGTCAATGTCAATAGCCAGTGAGTGTGGGTTCAGTCTGAATGCTAAGAGCTTTCTGCTCCAGCTTCTGCTGAGATACAGCAGCAACAGAAAACACCTATATAAGCATCTGGAGCATTGGCCCAGCCCAGTAACCTAGCAGCCAAAGTTCTCTCCTTGTATGCGCCAGAATCCAATATGGGTGACAGTTACTGTCCCAAAAACCCCATTTCCCATCTAGCTCCCTGCTTGTGGCCTGGGAAACCAGGAGAGGAATTTGGCAAAGACCCAGTTGATTCATACAATGAGCTGGAAAGAGTGAGAGGTACAATCGCACTAGGTTGTTAACATATCTAAAATAAACAGGAGTGGTTAGCACTGTGGTTACTGGGTAAAAATGCTATTTACGGTGCCAGTATCCCATATTTTGACACTGGCTCAAGTCTTAGTTGTCCTACTTTCAATCCAACAACCTGCTAATGTACCTGGGAGAGCAACAGCAAATGGTGAAAGCCCATGCACCCCTGTATACATGTAGGGACCAAGAAGAAGGTCCTGGCTCCTGGCTTGGACTGGCCTAAAAATAGCCACTGCAGCCACCGGAGAGTGAACCAACAGAGGAAGATCTTTGACTCTCACGCTCTCTCTGCAATTCTATTTTGAAATAAACAAATCTTAAAGGAAAACAGTTAGCTATGGGCATTTGGCCAAACCACTGCAATGCCCACATTCTAAACTACAATCCCTAGGTTCAAATTCTTGCTCCAGCCATTAGCATAGCTTCCTACCAATGGGCATCCTGGAGGGCAGCTGTGAAAGCTGCAGTACAACGTTATATTGCTCCCAGAAGAGATAAGGGTTAGGGCTAAATGAGTTACCAGCAACTGGGATAGACCAGGGAAAAACAGGAAGACTGAAACAACAGATGGGAGACCTTCCTCTCAGATAAATAAAACTCAGGGACCAGTACTTTGTTATGACAGGTTAAGCAAATGATTGCAGCAGAACAGGTTAAACCACTGATTGCTGTGCAAGAAATTTATCTGGTATCAATTCAAGACCCAGATGCTAAATTTTTAAAAAATTATTTACTTTTATTGCACAGACAGATTCACAGAAAAAAGGAGAAACAAAGAGAAAGATCTGTTGATTCACTCTGAAAGAGCCACAATGACTGGAGTTGAGCTTATTCAACCTAAATCCCGGTACAAGAACTTCCTCCGGGTCTCCCACGCAAGTGCAGGCTTTGGGCCATCCTCGACTGCTTTCCCAGGCCACAAGCAGGGAGCTGGATGGGAAGTGGAGCAACCAGGACATAAGGCGGTGAATATATTGGGTGATGACGGCTGCAAGGTTTAGCCACTAGGCCATTGTGAAGGGCTCAGGGATGCTACGCTTTGGATCCAGTTCCCTGCTACTGTGCCTGACGAAGCAGCAGAAGATAGCCCAAACATTTGAGCATCAGCACTCACCACATGAGAGACAAACGAAGCTCCAAGCACCTATCAAGCCCATCCCCAGAAGTTGAGAACATTTAAGGAAAGGGTAGAACATTAAGAATATTAAGAGAACATTAAAATAAAGGGAAGAATTTCCCAGCTCAATAGTCTTCAAAAGGTCATGAAGGAGGTTGCTGGGTCTCCTAGAGTTAGAAACATTTAAAAACTGCAGGATGGATGGGGGACTGGCGGTGTGGCCTAGCAGCTAAAGTCCTCACCTTGAACGCGCCAGGATCCCATATGGGCGCCGGTTCTAATCCCGGCAGCTCCACTTCCCATCCAGCTCCCTCCCTGTGGCCTGGGAAAGCAGTTGAGGATGGCCCAATGCATTGGGACCCGGCACCCGCGTAGGAGACCCGGAAGAGGTTCCTGGTTCCCGGCATCGGATTGGCGCGCATCGGCCCGTTGCGGCTCACTTGGGGAGTGAAACATCGGATGGAAGATCTTCCTGTCTCTCCTCCTCTCTGTATATCCGGCTTTCCAATAATAATAAATCTTTCAAAAAAAAAAAAAACTGCAGGATGGGAAATGTGTCTGGGGTCATAAAGTAAACCTCTGGATTTCCCCATTTCTCAGTTAAAAAAAAAATAATTAAGGGGGCCTGGCACGGTAGCCTAGTGGTTACTTTCCCATCTTGCACACATCAGGATTCTAAGTGGGCACAAGTTCATGTCCCCACGGCACCTACTTCCCATCCAGCTCTCTGCTTGTAGCCTGGGAAAGCAGTCAAGGACAGGCCATAGCCTTGGAACCATCCACCCACATGGGAGACCCGGAGGAAGCTCCTGGCTCCTGGTTTCAGATCGGCTCAGCGCTGCCAGTTGTGACCACTTAGTGAATAAGTCATTGGATGGAAGATCTTCCTCTCTATCTCTACTTCTCTCTTGTTATAATTGTTCAATAAAAAATGAAATAAATCTTATAAATAAATAAATACATAAATTGGGGGAGGGTGAATAAAGAATCCACAGAGAAAACATCACTTTCATGAGAAGATGCAGAAATTCGAAGACATTATCACTGACACTTACTATCTCACTGCTGCACAATGCTTCTGAAGTGATCATGTCTATTACCTGATGTCGTTTGATGATATCTTTCAACTTGTTAGCCAACTTCAGATCGATGTCTGGAATGAGGTAGATGTTGGGTCTGTTGAGACAATTGTTCTGAAAAAGAAAGAATAAAGTGAAATTCTCTTCTAAGTTTTTCAAAGCAGAATAACCTGCTACACCTTATTTACAGATTACCCAAATAACACAAGCAAATACTCCAACTTGTAGTTTTGAAAATCGGAGGATATAACACCAATAGTAATAATTTACCTTTGTGGATAGGGTTCAGAAATAATGCTTCCGCTTCTAGTCTCTTTTCTTTTTTTATTACAAAGATCTTTCATCCTCTGATTCACTCCATAAGTGACCACAATGGCACAAGGTGATCCGAAGCCAGGGGCCTAGAACCTCCTCCAGGTCTCACACAGTGGCGCAGAGTCCCAAGGCTATGGGCCATTCCTTACAACTTTCCCAGGCTACAAGCAGGGAGTTGGATGGGAAGTGGAGCAGTTGGGATTAGAACTGGCACCCGTGGGCCCAGCAGCGTGGCCTAGCGGCTAAAGTCCTCACCTTGAATGCGCAGGGATCCCATATGGGCGCCGGTTCTAATCCCGGCAGCTCCACTTCCCATCCAGCTCCCTGCTTGTGGCCTGGGGAAGCAGTTGAGGACGGCCCAAAGCCTTGGGACCCCCGTGGGAGACCTGAAAGAGGTTCCTGGTTCCCAGCATCAGATCGGCGCGCACAGGTCGTTGCGGCTCACTTGGGGAGTGAAACATCGGATGGAAGATTTTCCTCTCTGTCTCTCCTCCTCTCTGTATATCCGGCTTTCCAATAATAAAAAAAAATCTTCAAAAAAAAAAAAAGGTTTGGGCTTGGCAGTGTGGCCTGGTGGCTAAGGTCCTCGCCTTGATCCCATATGGCCGCTGGTTCTAATCCCGGAAGCTCCACTTCCTCTCTGTCTCTCCTCCTCCTCTCAGTATATCTGACTTTGTAATAAAAATAAATCTTCAAAAAAAAAAAAGAACTGGCACCCATATGGGATCATACTGCATGCAGGGCGAGCACCCCAGCCACTAGGTTACTGTGCCAGGCTCCACTTCTATTCTGAAGAGTGGCATGTGGGGGCCTGGCGGCGTGGCCTAGCAGCTAAAGTCCTCGCCTTGAAAGCCCCGGGATCCCATATGGGCGCAGGATCTAATCCCGGCAGCTCCACTTCCCATCCAGCTCCCTGCTTGTGGCCTGGGAAAGCAGTTGAGGACGGCCCAATGCATTGGGACACTGCACCCGTGTGGGAGACCCGGAAGAGGTTCCAGGTTCCCGGCTTCGGATCGGCGCGCATCGGCCCGTTGCGGCTCACTTGGGGAGTGAATCATCGGACGGAAGATCTTCCTCTCTGTCTCTCCTCCTCTGTGTATATCTGGCTGTAATAAAATGAATAAATCTTTAAAAGAAAAAAAAGAGTGGCATGTGGGTAACATTGTGGTGTAGCAGGTTAGGATGCCAGTAGGAATGCTACATCCCACATGGGTTCTGGATTGAGCCCTAGTTGCTCTGCTCATGTTCCAGTTCCCTGATAATGTAGCTAGGAAAGCACAGCAAGGCAAATGCTCAGACCCCTGACATCCACAGGAGACCTGAACAGACTTAGTTTCACACTTTTGCCTGGTGCAGGCCTTGCTCTGTAGCCATTTAGGAAGTCCCTGTCTAGACGAAAGATTCTGCATTACTTTCTCTCCCATACTTGCAAAAAATAAATGAATCTTTAAAAAAAAATGGGGGGGGGGGCGGTATGGTGGCCTAGCAGCTAAAGTTCTCGCCTTGAACGCCCTGAGATCCCATATGGGCACCGGTTCTTATCCCGGCAGCTCCACTTCCCTTCCAGCTCCCTGCTTGTGGCCTGGGAAAGCAGTCGAGGACGGCCCAAAGGCTTTGGGACCCTGCACCCGTGTGGGAGACCCGGAAGAGATTCCTGGTTCCTGGCTTCGGATCAACACAGCAGCAGCTGTTGCAGCTCACTTGGGGAGTGAATCATCAGATGGAAGATCTTCCTCTCTGTCTCTCCTCCTCTCTGTATCTCTGACTACGTAGTAAAAATTAAGAATAAATCTTAAAAAAAAAAAAAGAAGAAAAGACGCCTAAAGCAAAGGCAATCAAATCCAAAATTAACAAATGGGACTACATCAAACTAAAAAGCTTGTGTACAGCAAAGGAAACAATTAACAAAGTGAAGAAGCAACCAACAGAATGGGAGAAAATTTTTGCATACTACACAAGTGATAGAGGAATAATATCCAGGATCTACAAAGAGCTTCAGAAACCAAGGGACAGCAAAAAAAACACCCCTGTAACAAAATGGGCAAAAGAAATAAACAGACATTTCTCAAAAGAACAGGTTCAAATGGCTAACAGACATATGAAAAGATGCTCAGGCTCCCTAGCCATTAGAGAGATAAAAATGAAAACCACCTTGAGGTACCACCTAACTCCAGTGAGACTGGCCTACGTTCAGAATTCGAATAACACCACCTGCTGGCGTGGATGTGAGGAGAAAGGTACCCTCCTTCACTGCTGGTGGGAGTGTAGGCTAGTACAACCACTGTGGAAATCAGTATGGAGAATGCTTGGAAAATTGCAAATAAACCTGCCATATGACCCAGCTATTCCATTCCTAGGAATATACCCAAAAGGAGTGAAATCTGCATGTGAGAAGGGGATCTGTAACCCTATATTTACAGCAGCACAATCTACAATAGCAAAGACATGGAAACAAACCAGATGTGCGTCCAAGGAAGAGTGGTTAAAGAAACTGTGGTACATCTACTCCATGGAATATTATTCAGCTATTAAGAATGAAATTATTCTATTTATTACCAGGTGGTCCCAACTAGAAACCATTATGCTCAGTGAAATGAGTCAAACACAAAAGAACAAATACCATATATTCTCTCTCATATAAGGAAGCCAACATGGAAAGTGTAACTCCAACAGTCCAATCTATACTGTTTTTTTTTTTTTTTGATTATTTGTTTGCTTTTTTGGCTGTATCCCCTTTGATTTGATATTTTTATTTCAGTTTGGTTGCTTCCAAATAATCTCTTTCCTCTAGTAGAATTCATTATGTACTCATGAAGTATACGATGGCATCATTTTTCCCAAGAGACTACTGTGTTTCCTTTTTGTCACGCATGTGTTGGTTACTCAGTGGTGCGTTATTTTTTCAGGGTGATATAATTTGTTGTTGTTGTTGATGTGGCTGTTATGAAATGATGTCAATCCGAAAAACAGTAATATTATTTCAATCCCAAACAGCTTGTATCTCATGCAATAAGATATTGTGAAGTAACTAATGAACCAACAATCGATATGAGTCAGACTGCTTAAGATCTACATCAAAGAATTGTACAACCTAATATACTTGTAAGGCCCTGTGCTACTCAGAAATGGGGAGGGAGAGCAAAGAAAGCTTACATCACCCTAGAAGGTGTGAGGAAGACGGGAAGTGTAACCTATCAGGATCATTACTGGTAACTCATAGACACAGACTCGAATCAGCATTAGGCAATAGCAAAACTACAAAGGCAAATGGGGGGAATCAGGAGTGATCCTAACAGCCTCTTAACAGGAGGTCATATGCACAAAGCAGGGGGGACCCCAGAGTGGAGCAGGCAGATAGAAGGAGGCTTGTATCCCAACCCTGAAGACTCCCTGATCCTCACCAAGGACTATCAGTACGAGCACCGAGAACCACATCCCAACTGCCAAGGAGACCACGGGGAACTGGAGTGCCTTCAGAGGCCGAGAACTCTGAGGTCACCCACCCCCATTTGGATCTACCACATGGGATGGAAGAAGCCCAAATCCTGCCTTACAGGATCCGAGGTCATCGGAACGACAACCAGGAGCACTGAGCGGTCTGCAGAAACAGAACAGTAAACTTCCTTCAGGATTAGGGAGAGGAGCTTTCTCTGGTCCTTGCCTGGTTCCAACTTTGGGTCCCCACCCTCTCTCGTAATGACCATCAGGATTGCTCCAGAAACCCCTCAAAACAAACAAACAAATAAACAAAAAAACTAGAATAGACAGAGAACAACAAGGAAAGCTTAGAAACAGACAGGAAATGGTCAGCAGAGATGAGTTTATAATTCACTGGGTGGGACACAAAGATTAGTTACTCCTCACTGGGGTATTGAAGATTTCTCTGCACACCCATCCTAAAACTGTTCACCTAAACCATTGACATATGTCTTGTCAGAGTTATAGAGTTAGACTACCCAAAAAACAGCCAGGTTCAGCAAAATCATGCTTCAACGCTATGAACTGCTAAATACTAAAATTAAAATAGACATGAGACAGCTGAATAGTAATCTATAGCCATTTTAAGGTGTATAAAACCCGGTTGTATATAAACTAATAATCGAAATGTCAACGTAGAAGTCACAGGATGTGGTTAAGAACTTGCATTCTTTTTTTTTTTCCCTCTTTTAACATATTGGTTACTCAATACCATGTCAACTAATTCCATAATGTTATAAATGGTTACTGATGTAATGTCAGGGCTTTTAATTGATCTGGATGATACTCTGCCAGCTCTACCTTCAGACCAGAGATGGTCTCCCCAGAAACCGTTGAACTTATCTGGACAATAAGATGCTGGACTTTATGCCTGGTAGATGCTTGCAATGAAAGAATCTCAACTGAATTTGAACTGTGGCAATGCAACAAGGTGGAGGAATCCACCATGGGGGGGTTTGGGCAGGGGTGGGGGGAATCCCAGTGCCTATAAAACTGTGTCACATAATGCAATGTAATCAATAAAAAAAAATCTTTCCCTCTGTATCTCCTTCTCTCTGTATCTGCCTTTCCATTATAAAGAAATCTAAAAAAAAAATGAGGATTGAAGGCAATTCAAATAATAGATTTAATAAAAGTAATAGTAATTTCTTCAAATTTATGATCATCTTAAAATGACAAGATTAATCATAGGTTTAATACCCACATATTAACTCATTAAGACAGTGAAACAATTAAATTCAGAATACTATCCTCACTTTGATCTTCTGGCAACCTAATTAAACCAATCTTGGAGCTGAAAGCAAATTGATGAAAAAAACTAATAACTTAAGTGAGTTACCTGCACCAATGTTTTCTCAATGTTCATAAACATTTCCACATTACGATCCATTCGAGATGGATTCTGTAGGTCAAATCGTCGCCTAAAATAGAAAAAAAAAAAATCATAAACTTTGTTTCCTATAACACAAGTGAAAACTAAGTCTAAGAATTCAAAACAAATGAGTATCTGGAAATCAAAATAGTACTACCCAAGATGTCACAGGGTATTCCCACAACAGTGCAAGAAAATGAAGTGCTGGGTACTGGATATGGCACAGTGAGTAAGGCCACTAATTTCCACACCAACTTTCACACATATGGGCACCAGTTCAAGTCCTACCTGCTCCACTTTTGATCCAGCTCCCTGTTAATTAAAAAGCAGATGACATCCCAAGTATTTAGATTCCTCCCACTCATTTAAGAGATAAGAAGTTCCTGGCTTCTATCCAGCATAGCCCTGGTCACTGGGGCCATTTAGCTGGTGAACCAGCACATGAAAGATCTCTCCATCTTACTTTTACTTACTTTACTCAGGAAAGAAGATTTAGAGAGAAGGAAAGAGACAAAGTTCTATCTGCTGGTTCATTCCCAAAATGGCCACAATGGCTAGAGTTGAGCCAATCTGAAGCCAGGAGCTAGGAGCTTCTTCCAGGTGCCCCCACATGGGTGCAGGGTCTAAAGGCTTTGGGCTGTCCTGCTCTGCTTTCCCAGGCTATTAGCAGGGAGCTGGATGGGAAAGCAGAACAGGCAGGACATGAACTGGCGCCCATGTGGGATGCCAGCATTTTCAGGCTGAGGACTAGTCAGATGAGCCATCACATCAGCCACGAAACAAATATTTAATATACAATGCCAACAACTTCAAATGAGAGAGAACCCTGGGCTGTCATTATGTCCTAACAGGTAAAGCCTCTTCCTGCAGTGTCGGCTTCCCCTTTGGGCACTTGTTCAAGTCCTAGCTACTCCACTTCGGATCCCACTCCTTCCAGTTGGTGCTGGAGTCTGGCCCAGTCTAGTGTGCCCAGCACCAGTCCACACTTGTGCCGAGGGATATCCAGCCATATCCAGCCCAGGATGCAGCTCCCACTCCGGCCCCTGCACTCACCAGTGGGAACCTCAACCCAACCAGGATATAGCCCTTCATTTGCCTTGGCCTTTGCCTTAGATGCTGTATCCTGGTCTGATCCAGCCTGCCCCTGGCCCCACCCGTCCTGACTCTCACTAACAGGAGCTGGAACCTGGCCCTGCTCAGTCTGCTCCCATCCCTGGCTCATGCAAACCAGTAGGTATGATAGCCTAGCCCAGCATGACCTTTGCTCCAGCCTGGTTTATGCACTTGCTGGTGAGCTAAGATTTGCTCAGCCCTACCCGGTCCCTTCTGAAACAAACCCACACATTAGCCAACAATTGGAGTTACTTTGCCCAGCTTGCCTGACCCCCAGGCCCGGACCACGTGACCACCAACTGGAGTTATGACCCACATTCCCCAACTTGGCTTGCTCCCAGGACCAGATCTCATACATGCCAGCAGCAGGTGCTAGGCCTTTGCCCAGCATAGAATGACCCTTATTCTTGGCCTTGTATGAGCTGGTTAATGTTGCAGTCCAGCCTGCCCCACACCCTGTTTTAGGATGCTCATGCACCATAATCAACTATGTAAAAATCCTCCAAAAAAAAATAATAAAATTTGAAAAAACAGTAAAATTTGTAAATCTACCCTTCAAATATAAATAAATCATGAAAAAAGACAGAAGATACCCTTTCAAAATCAGGAAACTTTGGAGCCAGCTTTGAAGTGCAATTGTTAAGCTACCACTTGTGTGGTTGGCACCATGGCATAGACAAGTTGAGCTGTCCTTTTAACTGGCATTCCATTTGAGCGCTAGGTAAAGCCCCAGTTGTCCCACTTTGGTTCTGACTTCGGTTCTGTTAATGCTGTCAGAAAGCAACAGAAAATGCCCCAAGTGCTTGGACACTGCCACCTACTTGGGAAACAGTGAGGAAACGCCTAGAGTCAACCTGGCGCAGCCTCAGCTGCTGTAGCCATTTGTGGAGTGATCCAGTAGATGGAAGATTTTTATCTCTCCTTAAATCTGATCTGCCTTTACAACAAGAATAAATAAATTTCAAAAAATTCTGCCTTTGCAAATCTGGCTTTCAAATAAATTTTGAAAAAAGGGGGTGGAGGGTAGGAGTGCCTATCAAGACAATCCTCAGTTGGCAGCACTAGCATCCAATATGGGCATCAATTAAAAGTACTGGTTGCTCCGATTCTGATCCAGCTCCCTGCTTACAGTCTGAGAAAGCAGAAACAATAGTCCAAATCCTTGGGCTACTGTACCCATTTGGGAGACACAGAAGAAGCTCCTGGCTCCCAACTTTGGACTGGCCCAGCAATGGTTGTAGCAATCATATAGGGAGTAAACCAGAAGCAGATCTCTCCCTAGGTCTCCCTCAAGAAAAAAAAAAAAAAAGAAAGAATTTTAAAAACACATAACAACATCACTGTGATGCAAGCATTCCCTGTCACGGTGTATAGGATTGGTTCCAGCTCTCAATTCCACCTTCTGGCTATCACACGCCCTGGGAGCCAGCAACTGATGCCTCAACTATTTGGGTCCCTGTCAGCCATGTGAAAAATTTAAATTTACTTCCAGGTTCCTGGCGTCAGCCTGCCCAGCCTTGCTAGCCCCAAGTCAGTTGCACACCGAGCCGATGGAAACTGATCAGTAAAGCAAAGACTTGTATCTTTAGCTCTTTCAAACAAAAAATAAAAATTAGCGACTTTTCAAAAAACAATAGCACAGATTAGTTGTGTGCAGGAAATGCCCAAGGTGGTCTCAAATAAGGCATTCTGCACAATAAGCCCCAGATGTAAACCCTGAAGACCTAGGAGGACAACTTAGAATACCAAGGCTACAAGAAAAGTCAATAGTATGAAGATTATTACAGCTCAGACACAAGTATGCAGGGTCTGGCATGATGGCTCAGTGGCTAAATCCTCACCTTGCATGTGCTGGGATCCCATATAGGCACAAGTTCAAGTCCTGAGAACCCTACTTCCCATCCAGCTCCCTGCTTGTGGCCTGGGAATGTAGTGGAGGACAGCCCATAGCCTTAGGACCCTGTACCCACACAGGACACCTGGGAGAAGCATTGTGGATGTGGAGAGTGAACCAGCAAATGGAAAATCTTTCTGTCTCTCCTCTCTCTAAATCTGCCATTCAAATAAAAATAAATACATCTTAAAAAAAAAAGCATAAAAATAAAATAAAAATAAATATAAAAACAGGCATGCAGATATAGAAAGAAAAAAGCCAATTTTACCAAAATAAACTAAAAACTGTGTTCAACTAGCTGTATGAATCGAACAATAAGAAATAGCTGGCTGGGCCCGGGGTGGTGGGCTAGCAGCTAAAGTCCTCGCTTTGAATGCGCCAGGATCCCATATGGGCATTGGTTCTAATACTTGTGGACCCACTTCCCATCCAGCTCCCTGCCTGTGGCCTGGGCAAGCAATCAAGGATGGCCCAAAGCCTTGGGACTCTGCCCCCGAATGGGAGACCTGGAAGAGCTACTGGCTCCAAGCTTCAAATCGGTGCAACAACGGATGCTGCAGTTACTTGGGGAGTGAGTCATCGGACGGAAGTATATCTGACTTTGTAATAAAAATAAATAAATCTTTGGGCCCGGCGCAATAGCGTACTGGTCAATGTCCTCGCCTTGAGCATGCCAGGATCCCATATGCTCGCCGGTTCTAATCCTGGTGGCCACGCTTCCCATCCAGCTCCCTGCTTGTAGCCTGGGAAAGCAGTCAAGGACGGCCCAAGGCCTTGGCACCCTGCACTTGCGTGGGAGACCGGGAAGAGGTTCCAGGCTCCTGGCTTCGGATCGGCGTAGCACCAGCCGTTGTGCTCACTTGGGGAGTGAATCATCAGACAGAAGATCTTCCTCAGGCCCGGCAGCGTGGCCTAACGGCTAAAGTCCTCGCCTTGAACGCCCTGGGATCCCATATGGGCGCCAGTACTAATCCCAGCAGCTCCACTTCCCATCCAGCTCCCTGCTTGTGGCTTGGGAAAGCAGTCGAGGACGGCCCAATGCATTGGGACCCTGCATCCCCGTGGGAGACCTGGAAGAGGTTCCTGGGTCCCGGCTTCGGATCGGTGCAGCACCGGCCTGTTGCGGCTCACTTGGGGAGTCAATCATCGGACAGAAGATTTTCCTGTTTGTCTCTCCTCCTCTCTGTATATCTGACTTTGCAATAAAAATAAATAAATCTTTAAGAAAAAAAGATTTTTTCTGTCTCTCCTCTCTGTATATCTTACTTGTCAATAAAAACAAAGAAAAATCTTAAAAAAAAAATGAAATTAGGAAGCATGTTGGATGAACCAAAATGAAGAAATCGGCAAACCTTGGTACACAAGCCAGATACAATGTTTTCTCTTTTTCTTTCCCCTAATTAATTATTCTTATTTGAAAGGCAGTTTCAGAGAGAAAGGAGAGACAGAGAGAAATCTTTCATCTGTAGTTCTATCCCCAAATGTGCAGAACAGATGGAGCTGAGCTAGTCTGAGGCTGGGAGCCAGCAGCTTCTTCTGGCCTCCCACATGGGTCGAAGGGTCCAAGAACTTGAGCCATTCTCCACAGCTTTTCCAGGCTGTAAGCAAGGCGCTAGATCAGAAGTAGAACAGCCAAAACTGGAACCAGCACCTTTATGGGATGCAGGTGTGACCGCCAGAGGCCTAACCAACTATGACAGGTTGCCAACCCCCAGAAATGCAATCTCAAGAGTGAGGATCAACGACAGAACTCAAGCAAGGCACCAGCCTTATGACGCCGAGCGTTGGGTTGCCACCTAGGAAGCCTGCAATGGGGCACTGGTTCTAATCCTGGCCATTCCACAGGCAACAGCTCTAACCAGCCCCTGCTCGGGATACAGTTCCCTAACCACAGTGAACTCAGAATCGCTATCAGCAAATACCCACTAGTTCCCCATCAAATCTTAGCACATTAGGATGGAAGTCACAGAGTTCAAGAAAGAAAAATAGCACCAGAACAGCTGAGGCCAAAACATGGAAGAGGAAGAGCAAAGGCAAAAGAATGGAAGAGCAGCAGGCATTTCAATGTTATCACCATAGACACAAAAAAGACTATTTCCTGAGCAAGACTCCTGTCTTGTGTGTGTCCTAAAGATCGCAAACTGGATGACTCTGGAAGGCCTAGTTCAACACAACACTACACAAGGTTATCAACTTTATATAAAATGCACATTACAGCTCATAAACACATTTACTGTACATTTCATGATGAGCCTCGCAACTACCTAATGCATACTGTATCTGTTATCTATTTGTAATCACATGCAAGGAAAACTTGCCCAGTAAACATAATCACTTTTGGTATCCTTCTTGTATATAGGAATAAAGTAAATTAGTGCTTTTTACAAAATACAACATAATGTGCCCTTAATCAAGTTGTAATTCAGAACTTTCTAACAGCATACAAAGAAACAATATTTAACATCATGTTAAAATAGGCAAAGAAATACAAAACTTACCAGCCCTGCTCATTTTTATACTTGTAAGCAGCCCCAAGAATGTGACACAAGGTACCTCCAGCTTTGAAATCCATGAAACACTTAGCCTAAAAATGACACAATAGATGAGAAAATGGGTCCTGACAATAAACAACTGAACCTTCTAAAACACTTTCATCAATAAAAAGTAAAACTAGATTAAAAATGTCCTTCTGGGGCTGATGTTATGGTGCACCATAAGCCACTGCCTATAACGATGGCATCCCATATCAGTGCTGATTTCAAGTCCCAATGGTTGTCTCCCATTCCCATTCATTTCCCTGCTAATGCACCTGGGAAAAGATAGCCCTAGTACCTGGTCCACTGTCATTCATGGGTGGTCAGGATGAAGTTCTGTGTTCTTTGCTTTGGCTCAGCCTATTCCTGACCTTGTAGCCATTTAGGAAGTGAAGCAGCAGACAGATGTGTGTGTGTGTGCCTGCGCGTATCTGCTATTCTACTTCAAATCAATACTGAAAAACAATTTAAGCACCCAGTGTAATAGCCTGGTGGCTAAACTCCTTGCCTTGCACGCTCCACGATCCCATATGGCCACCAGGTTCTAATCCCAGCTGCTCCACTTCCCTTCCAGCTCCCTGCCTGTAGCCTGGAAAAGTAGTAGAGGATGGCCCAAAGCCTTGGGACCATGCACTCACACGGGAGACCTAGAAGAAGCTACTGATTCAGGCCCGGCAGCGTGGCCTAGCGGCTAAAGTCCTTGCCTTGAACGCCCTAGGATCCCATATAAGCACCAGTTCTAATCCCGGCAGCTCCACTTCCCATCCAACTCCCTGCTTGTGGCCTGGGAAAGCAGTCAAGGATGGCCCAAAGCCTTGGGACCTGCACCCTTGTGGGAGACCAGAAAGAGGTTCCTGGTTCCCGGCTTCGGATTGGTGCAGCACTGGCCGCTGCGGTAACTTAGGAATGAATCATTGGACGGAAGATATTCCTCTCTGTCTCTCCTCTCTGTATATCTGACTTTGTAAAAAAAAAAAAAAAAAAAATTTCGATCAGCTCAGCTCCGACCACTGCAGCCACATGGAGAGTGAATCAGCAGATGGAAGATCTTCCTGTCATTCCTCTCTCTATATCTGACTCTCTAATAAAAATAAATCTTAAAAAAAAAAGAAAGAAGGAAGTGGAACAGCCAGGACATAAACCAGTGCCCACATGGGAGGCCAACACTTGAAGGTAGAGGATTAGCCCACTGAATCATGGTGTTGGCCCCTCGGATTCATTTTCTAAATGCTCACAAATCCACGAAGTTTCCCATATTAACTTGAGTTATCACTTGCCATTTTCCCAGGGTATACACTAGCAGGTAGCTGGAATCAAAAGCAAAGCTGGTAGGCCAGCACTGTGGTGCAAGGGATTGAGTTACCTACTGCACAGCCTGCATCTCACAAGTACAAATTCAAGTTCCAGTTGCTCCACCTCAGATCTGCCTACCTGCAGGGATGTGTGGAAAAGCAGTGGAAGATAGTCCAAGTGCCTGGGCCCCTCCTACTCACATGGGAGACAGAGACGAATTTCCTGAATCCTGTCTTTGGCCTGGCCACCCCAGACTATTACAGACATTTTGGGAGTAAACCAGGGGAAAGGTAGGAGAGTGAGTGAGTGTTAGTGTGTGTGTGTGTGTGTGTGTGTGTGTATGTGTGTATGTGTGTGTAAGAGAGAGAGAGAAACCCCAGAGTTGGAATCTGCACACAGATCCCCTAAAGTGGTAGCCAGGCCTCTCAAATGGCATCTTAACTGTTAGGCCAAACACATAACACTGAAGTTAACAAAGTCTTACAATTAGCACTCTGTTAACAGAGGCCTTCACTGCTATAACAGTCTCACTCCTGGAGAAGACAAAAACTACCGCTGCAGATACATTATGAGAACTTTTCATTTTCACTTTTTTACACTATTACATTTACTCCTAACAACCTTACACGATGATTCTTTTCATTCACAGACACACTTTTTTTTTTAAACAATCATATACTTACCTGAAAGGCAGTTACAGCGAAAAAAATCATAGAGACCTTCCATCTACTAGCTCACTCCCAAAATGGCCACAACTACTGAGTTGTGCAAGTTGGAAGGCAAGAGCTTCTTCTAGGTCTCCCATGTGGGTAACAGGGGCCCAAATATTTGGGCCATTGTCCACCGCTGTCCTGGGCACATTAGCAAGGAGCTGGACTGGAAGTGACCTCACAGGCTGTAGCCCGATATGCCTCAATGCCACCCCCTTTACCCCATTTTACAAAAAAGAAAAATATTGCTGACTCCAGCATTATGGCAACAACCAGAAAAATCTTATAAACACTTAGAAATATCAAGGAACCTAACACACTACTGTAAATGAGAAGTCAAATTCCTAGAGAGCAAGTATATAAAAATAAGGCAAGTACAAAAAAGAAAACCAAAGCTGGGGAAAATGTCAAAACTAGTAACCTTCTGAGGTCAACACTGCAGCACTCAGATGAAGAGGTGGAAATAGGCAAAGCAGAAGAGATGTAACCAGCCCAGATAACCTACAGGTGGGCTGTACGCATAAACGGGAAAGGAATCAGAGCCCAAACCAGAGCAAGGGAGAGCAGTGCACACTGGGACAACCACCAGCCATATGGCCAGGAGGCCCAGTCTCCTGGGAGGCACCGTCAGAGAGACAATGGGCTAGACAAAAAACATCTACCAATAAGAAGCAGGAAAAATACCTCCCACCTCAAGGTAACTGGGGATTGGAACATAACGCCAACATTTACTAGGAAACCCATGGCAATTTAACAAAAACTGGTCCTGAGAGCCAGCATTCAGCCTCCTCCCTATAATGGAACATCTAGGTTTCTGTTGCATAAACTCAAGTGCTAGCTCAGGATGCTGAGTGCATGTTCTCTAAGGCTGATCCTGGGAGCAGCACCAAAATGGCTAGTCTTCACTACTGCCACTCCATCTACTGACCAGTCTCTAACACGCAGCTGTGAAAAAACATAACTCTATGTGACCTCCCCTAAGCATCAGAGGTGAAGACCATCCAGTGTTGAAATAATCTGTATTATACCTACATTTACAAGACAAAATGTTCAACAACCAGGAGAAGCCAGCAACCTACCTGTCATGCCTTAAAGCAAAACATTAAATCTCTACAATTTCTATGCACTGCTTCAGTTTTCTTTCACACTTTGCAATTTTCAAAATGACCCCAAGTGATCAGAACAGGAACACATTTTCACAAAATGAAAGGCTAGGGCACAAACATCTGGCTTATGGTCCAGGGCCCTACCCCAAAACACCTGGTCTCCAGAAACTTAAGAAGGCTTTACTGCTGCATTACTTCAGTTTAAATTTTTCTTCAGGCTTTTTATTTTCTTTTTCATCATTTTAGCAATGCATTGGTATTTTTGCAGCATGCTCTTTAACTTAATGCTGATAAAAACTTTTCGGTTTTCTCCCTGTTGTAGACTTAGGTGGATGTGTAAATGGACTAGAGACTGACATGTTTTGATGTGGAGATATATAGTGCAGTAAGTCTGTCTCTCTGCATCCAGACAAAAGATGGACTCCCAGTGAAACAGTTGAAAATATCCTGACAGAGGCCTGGCGTAGTAAACTAGCGGCTAAAGTCCTCGCCTTGCACGTGCCAAGATCCCACATGTGCGCTGGTTCATACCCCAGCAGCTCCGCTTCTCATCGAGCTCCCTGCCTGGGGACTGGGAAAGCAGTCAAGGACAGCACAAAGTTTTGGGACTGCACATGCATGGGACACCTGGGAGAAGCTTCTGGCTCCTGGCTTCGTGTCAGCTGAGCTCTGGCCACTGTGGCCACTGCATATCTCATGTTCCAATAAAAATAAATAAATCTTTCTTTTTTAAGATTTATTTATTTTTTTATCGCAAAGTCAGACATACAGAGAGGAGGAGAGATAGAGAGGAAGATCTTCCGTCCGATGATTCACTCCCCAAGTGACTGCAACAGCCGGTGCTGTGCCGATCCAAAGCCAGGAGCCAGGAATCTCCTCCAGGTCTCCCACACGGGTGCAGGATCCCAAAGGTTTTGGGCCGTCCTCGACTGCTTTCCCAGGCCACAGGCAGGGAGCTGGATGGGAAGTGGAGCTGCCGGGATCAGAACCGGTGCCCATATGGGATCCCAGGGCGTTCAAGGCAAGGACTTTAGCTGCTAGGCCACACCGCCAGGCCAAAAACAAATAAATTTAAAAAAAAAAAAAAAACCTAACACTTTATTTTTATTGGAAAGGCAGATTTACAGGAGCTTCTTCCTGGTCTCCCACACGAGTGCAGGGTCCCAAGGCTTTTAGCCATCTTTGACTGCTTTCCCAGGCCACAAGCAGGGAGCTGGATGGGAAGTGGAGCTGCCGGGATACAAACCAAAGCCCATGTGGGATCCTTGTCGAACCAAGGCTAGCATTCAGCCATTAGGCTATTGTGTCAGGCCCAATCTCACGTATTTTCACATGCAATCACAAGGTATTTCATATACAAAATATGGAAAGTCCAAACAAATAGCCCACTAGCCACAACACTTGAATGAGGAGCAAGAACAGGGATAAGAGGTATAGCATAAATTATCTCATACAGTGCCAGTTCAAGCTCCAGCTACTCCATGTCTGTGGAGGATGGCCCACATGTCCAGGCACCTGCATCCACATGGGAGATATGAAAGAGGCTCCGAGTTCCTGACTTTGGACAGGCATAGCTACAGCCATTGTGGCCATCTGGGAAATGAACCAGCAAACGGACTGTCTTTCTTCATAGCATTGCCTTTCAAATAAAAATAAATACTTTTCTAAAATTAAAAAATCTTCCTGTCTACAGCTGGAACACAATTATCAGGCACCATGGTGTAGTCAGTTAAGCTTCTATACCTGCAATGCTGGCAACCCATATGGGCTCTGCTTTGTATCCCACTGCTCCAATTCCCATCTAGCTCCCTGCTAATGTGCCTGGAAAAGCAGCAGAGGACGTCCCCTTGGGCCCCTGCACCCACAAGGGTGAGAGACCCAGAAGAGGCTCCTCACTCCAACTGTGGTGGGCATTGGAGGGAGTGAACCAGTTGATGGAAGATGTTTCTCTCCTGGATTGGAGGTAGAACAGCCAAGACTCAAACCACAACCCATATGGGATGCTGGTGCTGCAGGCAGAGGTCCATATCTAGCTCTGATCCCAGCACCTGCCTGCACATTCCTGTCAAGGTAAATCAAGGGAGGCAGTGGTGTACTCGAGGAACTAGGCTCCTCTCAGACACACAGGAAATAAGGACTGAGTTGCTTTTTCTCAGTTTCCACAGATGGGAGTCATATGTCTCTGCTTCTCAAACTTTTAAAAACATTTTAAATTTTCTTTAAAAAAAGTAATATTCTCTACAGCTGAAATTCTGTTGAGGTTCCTTTTTTTAAAATTCACATGCTAGTCACAGAAAGGAAAACAACTACTGGCTGCTTACAGAAACTTAAAACATCCCAGTATCACCACAAGCTGATGTACTTACAGGAAGTTTGGTGAAGGCCGGATTAGTGACATGCTTCCCAAAAGCATCTTCCTGGAACTGGAGAAGCTGCACCACCAGCCCAGCCAGCGTTTTATTGGTAGGAGCATCTGCATGAACATACTGCAAGACAAAGAGACAGATTTAAAAAATGGCACAAATACTGCAGGAGAGACTGTTACCTTACACCCTAGCATGCACTGTAGCAATGTAGCAAGCACTGCCATTGTCTTAGAGCAGATTCTAGACCGGTAAGACATGTCTGCTGCTCTAAGGAGCTTACAAAAGCAAATACATGCATAGCCACTTAAAAATGTCTGCAATGGGAATGCAGTTTCTGGTCAAGGTTAGGAAGCTGCTGGGGCACCTGCTATGCTACAGCACTGATCCCCACTGCCTATTTATTGATAGAGAAACTGAAGTCGCAGCAGGACAATGTCACGGCTTAGCAAATTAAGCCTCTTCCTATAGCACCAGCATCCCATTTGGGTGTTGTTTGGATCCAACACTTCCCATCCAGTTCCCCACTTATGACCTGGGAAAGCAGTGGAGGATGTCCAAACCCTTGGGACCCTGCACCCACATCAGAAAACAGAAGCTTCTGATTCTTGGCTTCGGATTGGTTCAGCTCCACCCACTGCAGCCATCTGAAGCATGAACCAGCAGATGGAAGATCTTTATTTGTCTCTCAATCTCTTTGTAAATTTGCCTTTCCAACAAAAATAAGTCAGTATTTAAAAGATACATGTTTTCCAGACCATACAAAAATCATCAAGTTAAAAATTAGACTGGTATACAGCAAATTTCTAGTCCTAGCAGCAGCCTTGGCAAAGCCAGGACAAATTTTGATGGTCCTTTGGGGACCGGCAGACAGAACAGCCCCTACTTCAGCCCAAACGAAAGGGTCCCTAGGCTAGTTAATCTTTCCATCCATCCAACAGTTACTGAGTACCTCCTAAGGATGTTCTGAAGTTGGGACAACAAAGAGGTTCTCTTTCATTTTCAAATCACCTAGGTTTCACAGACAGTAACCATCTTCTCCAGTAGATCTAAGCAAGTTCCTCTGAGGGAGTATGCAAAGCTAAACAGCCGGACTTTGGCACCCCAGGCAGCCCATGAATACCCTCCTGGCAAATCCTATAACCATATAACTTATAACTACCATACAGTACCACTATGAGAATTTTTTTTAAAAGATCTGTTCACTTTCCTGGTTCATTCTCCCAGTAGTAGCAACGGCTGGAACTAAGCCAAGACGAAGCCTGAAGCTAGGAACTGCTTCTTCCTGGTCTCCCACAGGAGTGCAGGGTCCCAAGGATCTGGACCATACTCGACTGCTTTCCCAGACCACAAGCAGGGAGCTGGATGGGATGGGAAGAAGGATAGCTGGGATATGAACCAGCACCACATGGGATCCCAGCATCTGCAAGGCAAGAATTTTAGCCACTAGGCTACAACGCCAGGGCCTGAGGATTTTTCTTTTTTAAGATTTTATTTTATTTTTGGGCCCAGCATCTAATCCCATCAGCCCAACTTCCCATCCAGCTCTCTGCTTGTGGCCTGGGAAAGCAGTCGAGGACGGCCCAAAGCTTTGGGACCCTGCACCTGCGTGGGAGACCCGGAAGAGGTTCCTGGCTCCTGGCGATGGATCGGCACAGAACCAGGTCTGAGAAGTCAAACCAACCCTGACTTTGTCTGGAAAGCCACAGGACCGAGTGTCCCCAGTATTCTAGTGACCTACCCACGGCCAGTGAGACCCACAGCCACTTTCCCAACCACCCAGACCTCTGAAGGGGTACTCAAGTCTGATACTGCCTCTTCCAGCTGCACCAGGATGAATCCTCTAAGCATCTGAAGAGGTCAGAATAACTTTCATTTACTTTTTTCCAGTCTTTCTTGTTATTCGAAGGAATACGATTCCTGGTTATTTGTTTTCTTGTCACATCCTCCTTGAAGTGAACCCCCAAAGAATTGGATGAGAAAATTATGATGTTAAAAAAAAAAAATTATGGGCTCGGCAGCATGGCCTAGTGGCTAAGGTCCTCGCCTTGATCCCATATGGCCGCTGGTTCTAATCCCTGTGGCTCCACTTCCTTTCTGTCTCTCCTCCTCTCAGTATATCTGGCTTTGTAATAAAAACAAAGTAAATCTTTAAAAAAAAAAAAATTATGACATCTTTGCAACACATGAGCCATTTCCTAAAGCTGTATGGATGGCAATATAGAAGAGAAAAAAAAATTTAGTCCCAAATTTGACTTAGGGAAATAGGTGGGGAGGTAAAGGTATCTAAAAACGTAAACCATAACCTCTCACTTCCTCCAATTTCAGAACAGAAAACTCAACAGTGTAGGGTCAGAAGGAACCTAATAGTCCTGCGCTCACCTAAGAGCTGTTGGGACTGGCGGGCTTCCTGGAGTTCCAGGCCCCAAACAGGTTCCTAGATCCGCACAGCCTTTCATCCAATAGAGAGTATGCACGGAGGACCTACTAAGGGCCAGGCACTAAGTGCCAGTGACCAGGCCTGACCACAGTGGGGTCCTCCCTGAGCGGAAGCACTCAGAGGTTAGTGGGCAAAAAGAGAAGGTTGCAAGCTTGGTTTCCTCAACCTTATAAGGCAGTTATTTCTGAGTATGTACATAAAGTGTAAAATTAAAGGGTTTAAAGAAACACATACAAGGGGTTAAGTCACAACTTCGAAAACCCATGAATTTAATTGCAAAAGCAGAAGACACAAAGCCAACAACAAAAACGTTAAGAGGAAATCAAAGGTGACACTCAGTACGATGCCCCACTATAAAGGTTGCTCCCCGGGAAGGCCTCGCTTCATGGACCACCAGAGAACCCACACTCGAACCCACAGCGTTACCAATACACGCTAGTACTATTAAAAACCGACATGTTTCCACCGAGTTCTATGCTACAATCAGCGACCCTGAGCTGCCCTGGGGAGGACCGGCTGGGTGCCGAGTTGGGAGAGAGAGGAGGTCATTGTTCGTACACCTGAGGCCGCTCAACAAAAGACAAGATGCTGCCGCCCAGCGACGGAGCGCCCCGAGGCCCGCGAGAGCTTCCGTCCCGAGCGCGCACGGCCTCTGAGGACCGGAGGCGCGCGCGGGACCCCGGGCGGCCGAGGCGCGGGGGCGTGGTGGCCCCGGCGCCGGCCTTTGTTGTCCCTCATGGCGCGCGGGGACCGAGGGGTGGGGGGCTGGAGAAGGAAGCGAAGGAGGGGCGGCCCCGGGCCCGCGAAGCTGCCCGCCCACCCACCCCGTCCCTCACGGCCGCGCGACCTCCTCGGTCCCCACGGGGGACGCGCGAACCCACCTTCTTGTAGTGCTTGCCCAGCCAAACGCGAACCGAATCTAGCTGGGACACCGTCTCCGGGCTCTCCCAGAACTTGCTGGCCGGACCCCCGTCCTTCCGCCGATAAACCGCCAGACCCGAAGCGGCCGCCGCTGTTCCCCCGGCGCCCGTGCCGCCTGCTGCCGCCCCGGGCCCGCCACCACTTGCCGTCGCGGCCATGGTCGCCTTCCGTCCTCCCCACCGTCCGGCCCGGCTCGGCCCTCGCAGCGTTTCCCGTTCGCACCCGCGCCTGCGCGCAGCTGTTACCGCCGCAGCCGCCGCCACCACACACCACCGCACCACCCACCACCACCACCGCCACCCACCACCACCGACAACGCGTCTCAGTCCCGCACACCCAACCCTTTTCCGGCGCCGAAGCCCAACCCCGCCCCGAGTCGGCCGCGGACGGCGTAACCGCCGCGAGCACGCGCGCCTGCGCACTGTCCCGCCAGCCACCGGCTCCTCCACCCGCCCCTTCCGCCGCGCCTGCCAACCCTCCTGTAAGCTCTGCCTTGGCCCGCCCTCGCCCCTGCACTGGGGTTCCTGCGCCCCGGCTGGTGTGCGTCCGTGGCGAGGGTCTGTGCAGTGTCCCGACTGGTGTGCAGCCGTGGCGAGAGTCTGTGCAGTGTCCCGGCTGCTGTGCGTCAGTGGCGAGCGTCTGTGCAGTGTCCCGGCTGCTGTGCAGCCGTGGCGAGGGTCTGTGCTGTGGGCCGGCTGGTGGGCAGCCGTGGCGAGGGTCTGTGCGGTGTGCTGGCTGGTGTGCGTCAGTGGCGAGCGTCTGTGCAGTGTCCCGGCTAGTGTGCAGCCGTGGCAAGGGTCTGTGCGGTGGGCCGGCTGGTGTGCAGCCCTGGCGAGGGTCCTGTGATTTGCCCCCCCTCCCACGCCCCGCGCCGAGAGAAAGCCTTGGGCTCTGAAGGACCTTGGAACGTGGGCACGGTGCTGCTGCGCCCCCATTCTGTCAGTCGTCCAGGTTTCTCCAAAGCCCTGCACAACTCCTGGTACACTTCCCTCGGCCTTCCCGGCCACGCGGTGTGCATTCCTGCATCCCGGCCTTTGCACTGTGGGACAACCTCCTAGATCTTCCCTTCTGACTACTATTTTTGTGTGTGCACATAAAATACATGTGAAAACGGATTGTGTTCGCAGATGTGTGTTTGGCGCTAAGAAGAGGACCTGTTCTGTTTAATATTCATTTGAAAGGTAAAGTTAGAACTTCCCTCTCCTCATTCACCCTCACCACCAGTCCCGAACCCTCAGACTACAATAGCCAGGTCTGGGCCAAGGAGAAGCCAGGAGCCAAGAACTCCATCCATGCCATGCACTGCTTTGCTGGGCTCATTAGCAGGGAAGTGGAACAGCTAGGACTGGAACCCACGCTTATGGAATGCTGGCAGCTTAACTCTCTGCACCACAATGCTAGCTTCCCTACTCCAACCCAATAGCTCATTAAAGTATGTTCTACAGTTACGAGGAAAGACTATCTAGTTTAAGATTGATTTGTGTATTTGAAAGAGTGATGGGTGGGCCCGGCGGCGTGGCCTAGCGGCTAAAGTCCTTGCCTTGAAAGCCCCGGGATCCCATATGGGCGCCGGTTCTAATTCCAGCAGCTCCACTTCCCATCCAGCTCCCTGCTTGTGGCCTGGGAAAGCAGCTGAGGACGGCCCAATGCATTGGGACCCTGTACCCACGTGGGAGACCCGGAAGAGGTTCCAGGTTCCCGGCATCGGATCGGCGCGCATCGGCCCGTTGCGGCTCACTTGGGGAGTGAATCATCGGACGGAAGATCTTCCTCTCTGTCTCTCCTCCTCTCTGTATATCTGGCTGTAATAAAATGAATAAATCTTTAAAAAAAAAAAAAGAAAGAAAGAAAGAGTGATGGGAGGCCCAGCATCGTGGCCTAGCAGCTAAAGTCCTCACCTTGAAAACACCAGGATCCCCTATGGGCGCAAGTTCTAATCCCAGCAGCCCTAATTCCCATCCAGCTCCCTGCTTGTGGCCTGGGAAGGCAGCCAAGGACAGCCCAAAGCCTTGGGATCCTGTACCCGCATGGGAGACCAGGATGAAGTTCCTGGATCTTAGCTGCGGATCGGTGCAGCACTGGCTGTTGCACTCACTTGGGGAGTGAACCATCGGACAAAGATCTTCCTCTCTGTATCTCCTCCTCTCTGTATATCTGACTTTGCAATAAAAATGAAGAAATCTTTTTTTAAAAAAAGAGAGTGATGGGGCCCGGCGGCGTGGCCTAGCGGCTAAAGTCCTCGCCTTGAAAGCCCCGGGATCCCATATGGGCGCCGGTTCTAATCCCGGCAGCTCCACTTCCCATCCAGCTCCCTGCTTGTGGCCTGGGAAAGCAGTTGAGGACGGCCCAATGCTTTGGGACACTGCACCCGCGTGGGAGACCCAGAAGAGGTTCCAGGTTCCCGGCATCGGATCGGTGCGCATCGGCCCGTTGCGGCTCACTTGGGGAGTGAATCATCAGACGGAAGATCTTCCTCTCTGTCTCTCCTCCTCTGTGTATATCTGGCTGTAATAAAATGAATAAATCTTAAAAAAAAAAAAAAAAGAGAGAGAGTGATGAAGAAAGAGATCTTGCATCTGAAGGTTCACTGCCCAAGTAACCACAATGGAGCCAGGAACCCAGAATCCCATTCATATCTTCTATGTTGGGCGCAAGGACACAATTACAGGAGCTGCTTTCATGTCTCCTATGTGGGTACAGGGTCCCAAAGCTTTGGGATATTCTCTACTGCTTTCCCAGGCCAGCAGCAGCTCCAGCCGTTGGAGAGTGAATCAACAGTGGAAGATCTTCCTCTTTGTCTCTCCTCTCTGTATATCTGCCTTTACAATAAAAATAAATAAATCTTAAAAAAAAAAACCCAAAATTCCTTGGAAAACCACCTAATTGCAGGGCTGGGGCGAGATGAGCACAGGATGAGTCTGGTTGATTTTGTTATGTTAGAACAGCAGAAAACATTCAAACAATGGTGGGGGTTCTTTCCAAAGGCCAGAAATGTTCAGCTTGAAGGGGGATCAACTGAGTATCAGTGGGGGCAGTTTGAACATTGAATAAGTAATGGTGGTAGTGGGCCAGAACCCCCTAAATAAAATAGAAATCTGAGGTGCATAATGATACAGATAGTGAGAAGGAAAAAAAATGCTTTTGTATAGTAAATTGCTATCAAACACACAAAAGTGATTGAATTAGCCCATTTGGGGGCTGGCATGTGGCACAGCAAGTTAAGTCATCACTTGTAATGCCAGCAGCCCCCCACTGGAATGTCAGTTTCAGTCCTTGTTGCTTAGCTTCTGATATGACTTCCTGTTAATGCATCTAGGAAAACAGCCAAAGATTGTGCAAGTCTTTGGGTTCTGCACCCCCATGGGAGTGTGGTTCCCAGCTCCTGGATTTGGCCTGGCTCAGCCCCAGCTGTTACAGACAACAGGAGAGTGAACCAGCAGAGAAAAACTTTGTCTCTTCCTGTCTTTCTGTAATTCTGCTTTTCAAATAAGTTAATCTTTAAAAATTTCAATCCCCCGGCCCGGCATGATGGCATAACTGTTAAGGTTCTTGCCTTGAACGTGACTGGGATCCCATATGGGCCAGTTCTAATCCCAGCAGCTCCACTTCCCTTCCAGCTTCCTGCTTGTGGCCTGGGAAAGCAGTAGAGGACAGTCCAAGCCTTTGAGATTCTGTATCCGCGTGGGAAACCTGGGAAGAAGCTCCTGGTTCCTGGCTTCAGATCAATGCAGCTCCAGCCATTGCAGTCACTTGGGGAGTGAATCATTGGAGGAAGATCTTCCTCTCTGTCTCTCTTCTTCTCTGTATATCCACATTTCCAAGAAAATTAAATAAATCTTAAATAAATAAATAAATAAATAAATAAAAATTACAATTCCTGAGAAATCTGGTATCCTAGTCCCCTTTCTAGATCTCTCTGGCAGTAAAATACATTCTTGGCAACTATTTTAAGTAGCTGAAGTTCTAAGTGCCAAATTAAAAAAAAAAAAATTGTGAGTGTTGGGCCCAGTGCCGTGGCCTAGCAGCTAAAGTCCTCGCCTTGAAAGTGCTGGGATCCCATATGGGCGCCAGTTCTAATCCCGGCAGCTCTACTTCCCATCCAGCTCCCTGCTTGTGTCCTGGGAAAGCAGTCAAGGACGACCGAAAGCCTTGGGATCCTGTACCCATGTGGGAGACCTGAAGGAGGTGCCTGGCTCCTGGCTTCAGATGGGCTCAGGTCTGGCCATTGCAGTCATTTGGCGAGTGAATCATCAGATGGAAGATCTTCCTCTCTGTCTCTCCCCCTCTGTATATATCTGCCATTGCAATAAAAATAAATAAATCTAAAAACAAAAAAAGATTGTGTCAATATGACAAGAAATGGTGGGAATTGTGTTTGGCCTAGCAGCTAAGACATTGGCTGGATTTCTGCATCCCAGAACAGAGCACCTGCATTGGTTACCTGCCTTTGGCTCCTGACTTCTGTTTCCTGCCAATGCAGACCCTGGAAATCAGCCATAATGGATCAAGAGGTTAGATTTTTGCTACCTTCATAGTAATAATGTATCTAGGGCTCTGTCCCAGCCCTAGCCATGCCTTGTGGAGGTCTCTTCTCCCTCTGAAACTGAAAAAAAAAAAAAAAAAGAAAAGAAAAGAAAAGAAAAATAGTAAGTGAACTGCTTATGTTCTGGATTATTCACAGAAGACCTGCAAATCCAATAGAGAAATACAGTAATTAATGTTCTTGCTGACTTCTAGTGCTTAATAGAAGAATTACAGTCCAGATTCAAAAGTCCTGCCAAACTCCCACTGGCTGGCTTATGATATTAGACATGCTTTCATACATTGTTACCAGCTTTCATTGGAAAGGTAGGCAGGGACAGAGATATCCCTTATACTAGTTTGCTCCCTGAATGCCTGCAACATCTTGATTGGGCCAAAGCCAGAAGCCAGAAACCAATCCAGGCTTCCTGCATGGGTGACTGGGACCCAAGAACTAAAGCTATCCCCTGCTGCCTCCCAGAGTATACATTAGCATGTAGCTGGGTGGAAACAAAGCTGTGATCACTTCTCTGTCTTTTGGCTAAGAGTCAGTGTGGAAACATAGCTGGGACTTTAGCCAGGCATTCTGTTATGGGATGCAAACACTCTAAACAGTGTCTTATCCGCTATACTGCATGCCTATGACTTCCGCATGTTTTCCCTTTATTCAAGATTTATTAAATTACTTGAAAGAGTTACAAAAGAGAGAAGAAGAGTCAGAAATTTGGAAACTACTCATTCACTGGCCAGAAGGCTGTTGAAGCCAGAAGACAGAAGCTTCATCTAGGTCTCTCAGAGGTGGCAGGGAACCAAAAGCCCAAAGACTGGAGCTGTCTTTTACTGCTTTCCTAGGTACAGTAAGCTGGATCGGAAGTGGTACAGGCTGAAATTGAACCGGCACTCATCTGAGATGCTGGCATTATAGGTGGTACCTTAACACAGTGTTACAGTGCCAGCCCTGATGATTCTCTTTATTTTCACATTTTCTTTTCTTTTTTTTAAAGACTTATTTATTTTTATTGGAAAGTCAGATTTACAGAGAGAAGGAGAGACAGAAAGGAAAGATCTTCCATCAACTGGTTCACTCCCCAAGTGACTGCAACAGTCAGTGCTGAGCCGATCCGAAGTCAGGAGCCAGGAATTTCCTTCCAGGTCTCCACACAGGTGAAGGGTCCCAATGCTCTGGGCCATCCTTAACTGCTTTCCCAGGCCACAAGCAGGGAGCTGGATGGGAAGTGGAGCTGCTGGGATTAGAACTGGCACTCATATGGGATCCTGACACATTCAGGGTAAGGACCTTAACCACTATGCTACTGTGCCGGGCCCTTTCAGATTTTCTTAAAAAGGTATTTATTGGGCTTGGCGTGATAGTGCCAATGCCCTACAATAAAAATAAATCTTAATACAAGCTCAATTTAAGGAAAAAAAATCATGGGCCCAAAAAGAGAGCCTAGTGGTTAAATTCTGACCTTTAAAGCGCTGGGATTCCATGTACACACTGTTTGGTGTCCCAGCTGCCTAACTTCCCATCCTGCTCTCTGCCTGTGGCCTGGGAAAGCAGTTGAGAACAACCCAAAGCCTTGGGACTCTGCATCCACATGGGAGACCTGGAAGAAACTCCTGGCTCCTGGCTTCGGATTGGCTCAGCACTGATCTTCCAATAAAAATAAATTAAAACAAACAAAAAAACTTGCTTTTAATTCCTTTGGGAATATACCCACAAGTTTGATCATTTGGTAATTCTATTTCTAACTTTTTCAGGAACTGACATACTGTTCTGCATGGCAGCTGTGCCATTCCACATTCCTCTGCCAGGACACAAGGTTTCTAATTTCTGCATATTTCTACCAACACTCACTTATTTATTTTTAAAAAATATTTATTTTTATTTTATTGGGAAGGTAGATATGGTCGCAACAGCTGGAGCTGAGCCAATCTGAAACCAGGAGCCTTTTCCAGGTCTCCCACCCGGGTGTAGGCTCCCAAGGCTTTGGGCCATCCTCGGCTGCTTTCCCAGGCCACAAGCAGGGGGCTGGATGGGAAGCGGAGCTGTTGGAATTAGAATCAGCACTTGTATAGGAATCCGGTGCGTGCAAGACGAAGACTTTAGCTGCTAGACTACTGCGCCGGGCCCTATTTTTTGTCTTCTTAATGGTGGCATGCTAAGAAATGTTAAGTGGTATCTTACTATGGTTTACATTTGCTTCTGTAATGATAGTGTGGTGTTGAGTTTTCCATGTGCTTAATTTCCAGTGGTATAACTTCTCTAGAGAAACTTCTACTGAAGTCTTTTGCTAGTTGAACCTTACAGGAGACAGGAAAACACACACAAATCTTCATTGGCTGGCTCACCTCCATGGCCCGAACAGCTGGGACTGGCCCAAACCAGGAATTCCACCTGTGTCTCCACATGGGTGGCAGGCACCTAAGTACATATCCTGCTGTCTCCTGGGCTCAGTTTCAGGAAACTGGACCCTAAGTAGTGGAGCTGGGCATCCCAAGTAGCAGTTTAAGTTGCTACTCCACAATCTGCAACCTCTGCTAGCCTATAATTTCTTTTTTTTTTTTAAAGACTTATTCATTTTATTACAGCCAGATATACAGAGTAGAGGAGAGACAGCGAGGAAGATCTTCCGTCCGATGTTTCACTCCCCAAGTGAGCCGCAACGGGCCAGTGCGCGCCCATCCGAAGCCGGGAACCTGGAACCTCTTCCGGGTCTCCCACGTGGGTGCAGGGTCCCAATGCATTGGGCTGTCCTCATCTGCTTTCCCAGGCCACAAGCAGGGAGCTGGATGGGAAGTGGAGCTGCCGGGATTAGAACCGGCACTCACATGGGATCCCGAAGCTCTCAAGGCGAGGACTTTAGCTGCTAGGCCACGCTGCTGGGCCCCTATAATTTCTTTGGAGCAGAGATCACATCTTTGTTAATGTCCCCAACAGCATTCCAAACATCATCTACATAAAGCTGAATCTTTTAACTTCTGTTTGCTTGTAATCCTGAGTGTCTAATCTTCCACCAGAATACAGATCTCCAAGTCATCGCTTTACATTCTTGTGAGTTGCCAGTTATCACCTTCTTTTTCTTTGCCATTTTTTTTTTCACTGATGAGCATAGTTCAATCTCTCATTTCCTCTTAGGATCCAATTCTATTATTTCCCCAGTCAATTCTATCCTACCATACCGTATTTTGTTCTATAAAGAATAGTTTTAGAAATATCAAAATCCCTTATAGAGCATTCTCAATACTTTTTTTTTTCCTGTTTCATCTCTAAAAGCCTACACACACACAGGCAGCCCTTTGGTCACGCTTAATGTCTGTCCGTTCTTGGATCCGCCCCTTGTTCCACGTGGACATCTGCGCCCACATGGTCCTTTCTCCTTGCTTTTGGAATTCACAACGTGGTGAGTTTGCAGGGGATATGGCAGCCATTCCGCAAAGATGACGGAAGGTTCTGAATTTCCGACCCCGCCTCAGAGCCCGCACCACTGCATCTCCCGCTGGGCCTCCAGCACAGCACCTCGGCGTGGTCATGCCCTTTTAGTCGCCAGGGGTGATGTGGCCGGAGGCGGGACCTCCAGACCCGCCCAGAAGCCTCCCGGCGACCAGAAAGTGCCACCCGGTGCCTTCCCTAGCGCCGTACAGTCCACTGCCGCGGCGCCACAACTTTGTGAGGAGAAAACGCTCACCTCCCTAACAATACGGGAAGATCTGAGGGGAGATGAGGAGAGAAGAGGCGTGGCAGCCGCCCATGGCGGGGGAAGGGGCCCAAGTTGGGGCAACCGTCCACGGCTCAGCCCCGACCCGGCGCCAGCGTGTGCGCAGAAGACACCAAGGCCCTCCCCGCGCCCTCACAGTCGGAAGCTAAGTCGCCGCCACAGTGGCGGCTGCGCGAAGCCCGCCCCCGACCCGCACGCTCCGCGACCCCGGAGCCGCTCGCCTGCCCGCGCCCCTCGCGCCCCTGCCGGAAGTCCCGCCCGCGCTGCCACCCCGCACCCCAGTGGGCCGGTTGCCCGGGGACTAAGCCGGACCTTGGCTGCTCCGCACCGTAAGCCCTGGGCAAGCCACAGCGAGCCCCAAGCGCGCCCTGCGTGACACGCTGAGGTGCGGGGGTCGGGCACGGGGCCAAGGCGCCGAAGGCGGGCAGTGCCAGGGAGGCCGGAGGGACTTCCGCTCCGGACCCGGAAAGGGCCGCGCCAACGCTGGTGGGAGTTGTAGTCCGGCCGTGATTGGGGGGGGGGGGGCCCGCGGCTCATGCGCGGTGCACCGAGGCTTGTTTCACATCTGTAACAACAGGTGAATTGGGCTTTTTATTCTCCTTTTTCGTGCACTTTGGGGGAGCCTGTCGCGGCCGGGGATGGTCCGTGCGAGGAGGGGACCTAGATCCGGCGGCCGGCCTCGGGGAGAGTGGGGCGGAGGAGTCGGAGGGCCCGAGGAGCAGGCCGGGCATCCTAGGCCTGCCCAGGAAGCCGGCAGGGCCCAGCCGTGGGCAACCAGGCCTCGGTCTGCCGTTGCCATGGAGCCGGGGCGGGGGCGGGGGCCAGACCGGTCCGCCGGGGCGGGCCTCGCTGCCTGGGGCTCGGAGGAGGCCGCGGGAGAGTCAGCTTCTTTGGCGCATCGACGCCTTCGCCTTAGTGGATGCTCTTTCCCCAAGGCAAGGCCTGGAGGAAGTCTACGGAGTGTCCCGAGACCTTTGTCTATTCCTTCTCCGTCCCTACCATGCCGGGCTGCCTGGACCGTTCGTCCTGATGGAGGCTTGGTGTACCCTGGCCTCCCTGGTGTACCCCTTTTGCATCGACCTTGTTGCCGGGGGAGGCCAAGGGGTGAGGTGTCCTTTGTTTGCGGAGGGTGCTTAGCCCCGTCTCGCAGGGGGAAGCCCTAATGCATGTTGGGTCCTTTGTTTGCAGTGCACTGGAGTCCCAGGGGTCGCGAGGGTTCCCCAAGCCCTGAGCATGGCGTCAGTGTGCTATCTAGCAGGGCCTCATGTAGCCACGTTGGTCAACTTGATTGATGTTTTGCAAGGCGGAGACTGCCCCACTTTAGGACCCCAGCCCGTGCTGGGGGGCTTTGCTGCACCCTGCAGCAGGGGGATTTGCAGGAAGGGCCAGTTGCAGGCTTTCTTCCTTGTTTCTGGTTGCAGCTTACTGGCTCAGATGCAGCAAGACATTGTCTGGTGGCTCCCTGGCACGTGTTCCTGCCCATGGTGGTGGTCTTGATTACATCTTGTAGTTTACTCTTCAATTTTGGAGTCTTCAAGTTTCCAGTAAGAAGAACTCTTTCTGATAGTATTTGAGATCACTGGTAGTGCTATTTTCTTAGGTATCTGTCTGATGTGCGGAAACTGCATTCTTGGTTGCATTTGTTTAAACATCTATACCCCTAGCAGATAATCTTCAGGTGTTTTACCTAGTCTAACTGTGGTCCCATTTTTGTATCAGCAGTTGAGCCCTTCTTGCCCCTTTGAAGAACTTTGAAGCTGTTGGTGTAGAAGGTTAGCTTGAGAAATAAGCCCTGGAATGTTTATGCAACAGCATGATGTATTGGGTTAGGAGAGTAGCACTGTGGTAGAATCACAGAGAACTTTAAAGTCAGAACAATTTAAGTACAGATTCCATTCTTCCCAGAGGCAGCTGTGGCATCTTGGGCAAGTTGCAGAACCTTTCCTGCTTTACATTTCCTTCCCAGTGAAACATTATCCCTTCCTCACGAGGAGGATGCATGGATTTGATGGGATAAAATTATGGAAGTACGATGGAGTCTTCAAGAAGTTCATGGAGAGAGTGCATGTAATGGGAAAAGCTATGAAAGGATTTCAGAATTTCTTGCACCCAGTTCATCATTTAACTCCATTTTGTATAAACTTTTTGGCATTCTCAAACACTCTGTTCCATGTAGAAATGGTATTGAGTTATGATTATTTTCCCCACCTGGGAAAGCATCCTCACTTCTTTTTCTGCCTTAGATAAATGGGTATGATAATCATTACAGGCTCAGAACTCCTAACTAAAAGCAAGCCTTTTTTTTTTCCCTCTGGGCTTGGAAAACATGTTTTTCAGGTTGACAAGTCCTTTCTTTACCTTGGTATCTCCTTCCTGGTTTCTGAGAGGTGCTGATATGGGTCTAGAATGGGTTCCGACAGGTCCTGAAGTCAGGCTGTTGAGTCCTAGGGATGTGTTTCATGGCGCTAACGTAATGTGTCCTTGCTCTTGGAGTCGGTAACTGAATTTCAGTGATTGGAGCTTTCCTATTTTCCCCCGTCGGGGCCAAAACGCCAGTGACCCAGCTTTGTACTTCCCAGCCTCGTGATGAGGAAGAGCAAGGAGAGACTTCAACTCCAGTTCAACAGCCTGCGAAATCTCAGGGTGCCACTGCTTCTGTAAGGTAAGTCGCTTCAGCCACCCCAAGTACAGCAATGGAGGATCTCCTGCCCAGCCACCTGGTAAAGCAAAAGGAATGACTTCAGTCCATGTATGGCTGTCATGGAAAGGACTGTTTTCAGCTAGAGAGTAGAAAATCTCCTTTCTTGGTATCATCCCCTAGTGAGTCCACCGGGAATTAGGTTCTATTTTCTTATGGAAAAAATATTTTTTTGTTTTGTTTTTGGGTTTCTATTTGAAAGGCAGATCAGATGTATGCAGAGAAGGAGAGACAGAAAGATCCGTCCACTGTTTCACTCCCCAAGTGACTACAACAACCGGAGTTGAGCCTATCAGGAACCAGCAGAGTCCTCCGGGTCTCCCATGTGGGTACAGTGTCCCAAGGCTCCGGACCATCCTTCACTGCTTTCTCAGGCCACAAGCAGGGATGGGAAGTGGAGGAGCTGGGACATGAAACAGTGTCCATATAGGATCCCGGCACTTGCAAGATGAGAATTGAGCCATTGAGCCATTGTGATGGGCCCAGAAGAATTTTTTTTCTAAGATTTATTTTATTATTATTTTTTTTATTGGAATGTCAGCTATACAGAGAGAAGGAGATATATAGAGAAAGATCTTCTGTCTACTCAACAAGCGGAGCTGATCTTATCTGAAGCCAGGAACCCCAAGCTTCTTTCAGATCTCCCACATGGGTACAGGTCCCAAGTCTTTGAGCCATCCTCGACTGCTTTCCCAGGCCACAAGCAGGGAGTTGGATGGGAAGTGGAGCTGCCGGGATTAAAACCAGCGCCCATATGGGATCCTGGCACATGCAAGACAAGGATTTAGCCACTAGGCTACTGTGCTGGGCCCACAAAGAAATCTTTTTTTTTTTTTCATTACAAAGTCAGATATACAGAGAGGAGGAGAGACAGGAAGATATTCCGTCCGATGATTCACTCCCCAAGTGAGCCGCAATGGCCGGTGCTGCGCCGATCCGAAGCCGGGAACCAGGAACCTCTTCCTGGTCTCCCACGCGGGTGCAGGGTCCCAAAGCATTGGGCCATCCTCGACTGCCCTCCCAGGCCCAACAAATCTTGATGTAATAGGATTTTACTTGTCTGTGAGCTAAAGGGTCACTGAACCAAACCAGGGACTTTAAATATTACTCTGTTGCAAGTAATATTTGCAACAATATTTGGCTAGCTACAAAACATTCTAGAGCTTTGTAAAATTTCTGTAAAAAATCCTGTATTGGGCCCAGCGGCGTGGCCTAGTAGCTAAAGTCCTTGTCTTGAACGCGCTGGGATCCCATATGGGCGCCAGTTCTAATCCTGGCAGCTCTACTTCCCGTCCAGCTCCCTGCTTGTGGCGTGGGAAAGCAGCCGAGAATAGCTCAGAGACTTGAGACCCTGCACCAGCATGACAGACCGGGAAGAAGATCTGGGCTCCTGGCTTTGGAATGGCCATTGCAGTCACTTGGGGAGTGAACCATCGGATGGAAGATCTTCCTCTCTGTCTCTCCTCCTCTCTGTATATCTGCCTTTGCAAGAAAAATAAATAAATCTTAAAAAAAATAATCTTATCTTGAAACTCTTCCTGTATTTTTAAGGACAGTGTGGGAAAAGGATGGCAGCATCATTCTTGATTGGCATGGAGAGGATTAGAGAATTTTTTTTGAAGATTTATTTATTTTTGTTAGAAAGGCAGATACATAGAGGAGGAGAGCCAGAGAGAGAGGAAGATCTTCCAATCTTCCATCTGAAAATTTATTCCCCAGGTGACTTCAACGGGCAGTGCTGAGCCTATCCGAAGCCAGGAGTCAGGAGCCTCTTCTAGGTCTTCCGTGTGGGTGCAGGGTCCCAAGGCTTTGGGTCGTCCTCGACTGCTTTCCCAGGCCACAAGCAGGGAGCTGGATGGGGAAGTAGAGCTGCCAGGATTAGAACTGGCACCCATATGGGATTCCAGTGCTTGCAAGCCAAGGACTTTATCTGCTAGTCTACCGCGCCTTGCCCTATTAGAGACTTTTAAAAAGCAGAATTGAGGAGCTGTTTATAAGCAATTATTTTTTTTTACTTTTTTTTTTTTTTAAGATTTATTTTATTTTTATTACAAAGTCAGATATACTGAGAGGAGGAGAGACAGAGAGGAAGTGGAGTTGCCGGGATTAGAACCAGCGGCCATATGGGATCAAGGCGAGGACCTTAGCCACTAGGCCACGCTGCCAAGCCCTATAAGCAATTATTTTTATACTGTCCTAACCAGAAAGTATTTCTTTGTAAAGTAGCAGTCATCTAAAAAAATGTTTTAGATTTTATCACATTTAGATTTCCTTCAAAATCAGAATTTTCTTAGGAGTCAATAGGATGTAACTTCTCACATTTTATAATTGTTGATACTGTACAGAAGTTTTCTTTCTCAGCTTCTAAGTCCTGTGCTCTGAAGGGTTTGGCCCCAGGCCAGCTCTGCACTCCCCACCTCAAGATCTTAAGATCTCAAGATCTGACAAGAAAGGCCAGCAAGAGTAGGACTGACTCCTCCACCCCAGATTCCTAGTAAAGTTGAACATTGTGCTGATTTATCAAAACATTATCTAGATGTTTACAAACTAAGGTCATTTACAGTTGTTGTGTTATTCAAAACATGTTTGAGTTTCAGTATTTTTTTAAATTAAATTATTGAACCAGAGATGTTAACTTTTCTGTGTTTTTGTTGTTGTTGTTGTTGTTGTTGTTGTTTTGGTGATTTTTAGGTGTATTCCTGAGTTAAATGTGCTAAAAGACAAAAAGCCTCTGACCAATGGTTATGTGTTAATTTTGTGTTTATTATTTTACAGACTCTGCTATGAAAAGTTTCTTTTTCCTTCTTTTTAAGCTTTGTTTACTTATTTGAAAGGCAGAGTCTCAAAGAGAAGGACAGAGAGAGATCTTCCATCTGCTGGTTTACTCCCTAGTGGCCATAATGGCCAAGACTGGAAGCCAGGAACCTGGAATGCCTTTCAGGTCTCCCACATGTGTGCATGGGCCCAAGGACTTGGGCTGTCTTCTCCTACTTTCCCAGGTACACTAACAGGGAGCTGAATTGGAAGTGGAGCAGATGGAGCTCAAACTGGTACCCACAAGGATCCCAGTGTTGAAGTGGGTGGTTTGATCTGATGGGTCACAACACCAGTCCCTGAGAAATTTTTTGTTCTTTAACATTCTATAATTATTCTTTGACACTCTCAATTAGATCTTATTCCTAGGCACTTGGTAAGGTGTTGTTGAAGCCCAGTAAGCCAGTTTGTCCAGGCAGTCCTGGGGTTCTTTGTGGAATTTAGTTTTTTTCCTGCACGTCCCAAGGATATCTCTCGATTCTGTGGCGAGCTGGAACCCTATGTGTCTTGTGATGAAATGTGTACCCTTCTGTTTAGCAGGGCTTAGGGAATTGAAGGACTCAGAGAAGAAATAAGTTTATGAGTTCTCAATTAGAAGCAAACTCATGTAATTACTCTAGAGTTGGCTTTCCCATCTTTAGGGCTGGGGGCAGCACTGGGCTCTTATAGAGAATGTGGGTTCCTGGAGCAGGAATATTAACCATTGCCTCGTGGCCCTTGCTCTTTGCAGGATTCCAGCTTTCCTACCTGGCCAGAAATGTTCAGCCTGGACTCATTCAGAAAAGGTAACTATGCTTACAACCTCCTGCTCCTGCTCCATGTGATGGGCAATAAGTGCTGGGAAAGGCCCTCTCCAGTGTGTAGTTCTTGGGCCTTTGTCTCCAAAGTGTTTTTCCATGTTTTTTTCTTGCATGATGCTTGCAACCCTTTGCCCTGACTTGTGTAGGTTTGCCACCTGTCTATCAAATACCTTCTGTTAAAATCCTGCTGGACTAGGCTAAGTTTTGTAGTACCATCACCTGCATGAACCTTTCTGATTGCGCTAACTAAATGCAGTCTGACTTTTCCCAACATCATGTCCATTGTTTCTTGTATCCATTCTGAATTGATCGCTGTGTCACTAGATCGGTTCCCTGAAACCAGGGTGGTCGTGTTCTTCTATCATCTACAGCCTTTTGCAGGTGATAACCCTCAGTAAATACTGGGAGGAAGTGTGTTGAGTCATTGTTACACTTGTGGTCATGGAAACTCTGGCAAGCCTTGAAATCAGTGCTTTCTAGCAAAGGGAGTTGTGTAAGCAGTGGTGGAATTGGTTTGTGGCTGGCTGCTAGGCTGGAAAAGTTCAAGGTCCGCTTATAGGACACACCATAGTTGGTAAGGACCCTAGGTGCCTGAGAGTTTTGAATGTCTTAGATAGGATCATAACTTTTCTCCTTCAAGGGAGAAATATTTTGGCTAATTGTATCTAAAAAGGAAAAAATCAAAAATGAGAAATGTGTCGTTAGCACACTATTTGAGGTGAAAATTGTTGATAGACTTGTTGACTTTTGTTGACTGGATTTTGTTGTCTGCTCACTTTTTTAATTTTTAATTTTCTTTTTAATATTGTTTACATAATTGAGAGGAATGCAGGCCATATCGGCCTCTAGATTAGGATGGAGAGGTCAGGTATGGTGGAAGGTGGGTGGGACAAATGTTTGTCTTTTTTCTCCTATGTGCGTAGAAGAGGAGGGGAGGAGGTGGCTCCTTGCTGTCATATTACATCAGCACCCGGGGATGCGGGATGGTCATTTGATGACATCTTAGAGACTCTGATGTGGGGAAGAATGTTCCGAGGGTGTTACTTAAGTGGTTTTGATAGTTCTGAGAAGTTGTTGGCTTCATTGCTCTAGGGATGTGAAAATCTCTGCAAGATCTGTTGGTTGACAAAGTCCACCTTAGTGCATCGACAGGCCCAAAAACATGCTGCAAAGCCTGGCCAACAGAATTGTCTAACCTTTTCTACTTTCCATCTTCTGGCGAGATGGAAGTATGTTGGACCACAACCACTTGATATTCCATGCTGGTCTAGATGTTCCCTGTGTGCATCTGGGCATGCTCTCTACCACAGAGGCCCAAGAAACCTTGCCTGGGTTAACCTCTAAGTTGACTCTTGCCTGCACCAGCCAGCGCAGAGTCAGGTTTGGTCTGTCACCTATATCAGCCAACGCACATACCAGTGGATGCAGTTGCCTGCCCAGTGCCTCTAATCCTGCACCTCATGCAGACTGACAGGTGTTGCGGCCCAATCCAGCCAGTCTGCCACAGACTCAGTCCTCATGCATACCAATGGCTTAGGCAGGATGACTGCTAATAACCCCCATCAAGTCCACCTACAGCCCTGGTTTTTGGCCATGCCAGCCTCTGCTACGGCCCAGCCTGGTCCAGCCAACATCCCTTTCTGGCTCTTTTTGTACATCCATGGGTATTGTGGTTTAGTCCAGCCCAACCTGGCCCTCAAGTATGCTGACAGGTGCCACCGCCTTGTCCAACTTGGGCTTCCACCAGCCCTAGTTCTCGTACTCAACAAGGGTAAGTACAACCTAGCAAGGGAGTGTCGACGGCTCACCTGGCAGGCATACTTCCAGTCTCGGATCTTGTGCCTGCCAGGGAGTATTCCACTCAGGCCTTCCATGACTTGTACCAGTGCTGACACTTGACTGCTGGTGCTGCAGCTTAGCCTGGCCAGTCCATACCCATTCTTGTGCACACCAGTGGGTGTAATAACCTCACCAAGCCTGGCCCAACCCCTGTCCTAACTCTCGTTTCACATAGAGGCAGTGACTCAGCAGGTGAGTCCCAGAGGCTCCTCTGCCATGCCTGGGTCTTGTGCATACCAGTGGCTGCTTGTCCCAGTCTGAGATGGCCCACCCCCAGTCTCGGCATTTGGCAACGGGTGCAGTAGCCTACCCCAGCCCGGTGGGCTCCCCAGCAACAATCCTCATGTGAACTGGTGGCTGTTTTCATCCAACCAGGTCTGACCTGCACCCTCTCCTACTCTCACTTGTGCCAGTGTGTTCTGAGGACTGGTCCAAACCACTGTGCTCCTTGACCTGGCCTACACATGTGCAGCACACACAATACTGCAGCCCAGTCTGGTCTGGCCTGCCCCAGCCCTGAATTTTGGGGTCACCAGCAGGAGCTGTGGCCTAGCAGGAGGAGACTCCATTACAAGGTCGGCTTCCTGCAACAGAGTTCATGTGTGCTTGCAGGTGTTATCTGCTCACTTATAAAAGGTAAATGAGGCCAGGTGTGGTAGCCTCGCGGCTAAAGTCCTTACCTTGTATGTGCTAGCATCCCGTATGGGTGCCAGTTCATATTCTGGCTGTTCCACTTCCCATCCAGCATCCTGCTTGTGGCCTGGGAAAGCAGTCAAAGACGGTCCAAAGCCTTAACACCCAATTGGGAAACCCAGAAAAAGCCTCTGGATCCAGGCTTTGGATCAGCCCAGCTTCAACTGTTGTAGTTACTTGGGGAGTGAACCAGCAAATGGAAGATCTGTCTCTCCTTCACTCTGTAAATCTGACTTTCCAATAAAAATAAATAAATCTTAAAATATAAATATATTTTTAATTAATTTATTTTTTTTTATTAGAAAGTCAGATATACATAGAGAAGGAGAGACAGAAAGGAAAGATCTTCCATTCACTGGTTCACTTCCCAAGTGACTGCAACAGTCAGTGCTGAGCCAATCCGAAGCCAGCAGCCAGGAGTTTCTTCTGGATCTCCACGTGGGTGCAGGGTCCCAAGGCTTTGGGCCATCCTTAACTGCTTTCCCAAGCCACAAGCAGGGAGCTGGTTGGGAAGTGGGGCCTCTAGGACATGAACTAGTACCCATATGGGATCTTGGCATGTGCAAGATGAGGACTTTAGTTGTTAGGCTACCATGCCTGGCCCAAAAATAAGTAAATCTTTTTTTTTTGTTACTTAAAAAGAAAAATGTAAATGGGGCCCGATGTAGTAGCCTAGCGGCTAAAGTCCTTGCCTTGAATGTGCTGGGATCCTGTATGAGTGCCGGTTCTAATCCCAGCAGCCCAGTTTCCCATCCAGCTCCCTGCTTGTGACCTGGGAAAGCAGTTGAGGACGGCCCAGAGCGTTGGGACCCCGCACCCACGTGAGAGACCTGAAAGAAGTTCCTGGCTCCAGGCTTCGGATCGGCGCAGCATCAGCCATTGCGGCCACTTGGGGAGTGAATCATTCGACGGAAGATCTTCCTCACTGTCTCTCCTCTTCTGTACATCAGCCTTTCCAATAAAATAAATAAATAAATAAATAAAAATCTTAAAAAAAATCACAGTACCTGTGTCATAGGGCTGTTCTAAGGGTCATGTGAGTTAATGCTTGTTAAGAGCTTAGCACGGGCCTGACCCTTGCACATCCTCATTAAGTAGCTTCAGGACTGTGATTTTGATATTATGTATTACTAAAAACTACTTTATGCTTGAGGAGTTGAAGGAATCACTGTCTTGAGGTTTTTTTTTATCTTTAATGTTTATTACTTATTGTTATCTACTTGAAAGGCAGAAAGAGAGAGAGCGAGCGAGCAAAAGAAACACAGCTCTTCCATTCACTGTTTCACTACTCTAGTGCCCAGCACAGCCAGGGCTGGACCAGGCCAAACCTAGGAGCTCTGAACTCCATTTGAGTCTCCCATGTGGGTGGCATGGCCCCAAACGCTTGAGTCATCGTCATCTGCTGCCTCTTGTGATGGATGAGCAGGAAGGTGGAGCAGGTGCAGAGTAGCCAAGACTTCAGTTGATATGGGATGTGGGCATATTGCAGCTAATCCCTCTGTACTTTGATATCTGTACACGGCCTTAAGAGTTTTCTTCAGGCAGATTTTTCTCTGGTTTCTTAACTATAGGACTCAGTTCTCAGCACTATCTTTTGTTTTCTTCTTCTCCTCTCTCTTTTTTTTTAAAGATTTATTTACTTATTTTAAAATTATAGTTACCCTGAGAGAGGAAGAGGTAAGAAGTGAAGAGTGAGAGAGTGACCTTCCATCCATTCATTTACTTCCCAAATGGCCATTTTGGCTGGCCCAAAGCCAGGACCCAGGATCTTGTGTCCTAAACCCCATTCTTAGCAGTGTAGTGAAGCCGTTAGCAGTGATGTAGTTGCTTTGTGGTCTGTGCCCAGCCCTTGGTCTTGGGTCCAGCATGCATGTGATAAACAGGTTGTGAGTAGATTATTCTCTCTGGGGCTGAGCCCTGCACCTGGTGTTGAGCAGGAGAGCTACAGCTTGGCCTATGCTGAGTGTGGTGAGCTTGTGTGATTGGGCATGTGCTGTGTGTGCTTTGAGGTGCTAGGGTGAAGACAGTTGCTTCATAGGTGCTTCACCAGTACTCACCAGATGGGCTGTTTGCTTCTTGAGAGAACAGCTACAGGAACTCCAGGAGGCATTGTGAACTGTGGCCTGCTGGGTCTTGGGCCTGGCTGTCATCTTTCCTAGCATACAGTTCAGCAGAGCTGCTGGGGAGGGCGGGTCCCATCTGGAATGAGAGTATGCCTACTGAGTTAGTTGCCTGTGACTGTCCCTGCCAGGATCATAACGCAGGCATCTGATATCAGCTGTGATGGTCTTAGAATTAGGCCACGGAGAGCAAGCTGAGCCTTCTCCAGTCAACCCAAAACTTGCAACACACTGGACCCATAGCAGGGATTTGTATTTTTTCCTTCAGCTACATGGTTAGAAGAGGAATTGGTGATGCTCTGGCATTGAAAACACTTACTCCCAATTGCTGAAAATGCTTAATGAGACCATCATCACTAGGTCAAAATTTTTTCTTTCAGTCCAGTATCACTGGGTGTAAGTGAGGAACTTTCTCAATAAGGAATAGTTAGATTGAGTGGTTACTTTCAGCTTGTCTTTAAGGAAGACCTGGATTTAGTTTCAGGATAAACCTTGATCTTAGGCAGTTGACATTTGTGCTGTAACACTGCATGTGTGTTCTGTGAAGCCACACATCCGTATCGTGAGGGGGACTGTAGAAAACAGTTGAAACAGATGCTAAAAATGTTCAAAGAACATTCTAGTAAGAACAGAACAGGCAGTGGTGGCACAGCGCAGGTGGAAATGGGGCTGAGAGCTGGTAGTGTGGGAGTGCAGGTCCTCGCTCCCCTTGCCAGATGTTATGAACATGTTCACAAGTGCTAAACTGTTGTGGCAATTGTAAACTAAACATTCCTCAACTCACCATCTGGATTTTAATTAAAAATACAATAGAGGCAGGGTGAGCAGCCTGGTCCCATTTTGGAGTGCCTGGGTTTAACATCTGGCTCTGTGCTTGCTTCGGCAGCACATATACCAAAAATTGGAACATCTGGCTCTAGCTCCTGACTTTAGGTTCCTGCTAATGTGGCCCTTGGGAAGCAGCAGGTCCTGGCTCAAGCAGACGGGTCCCCACTGCCCACGTGGGAGACCTAGATTGGGTTCTGGGCACTTGATTTCTGTCTGGCTTAGCTAGCCCTGACTATTAGAGGCATTTGGAGAGTGAACCAGCACGTTGGAGCAATTGTGTTTGTTGCGCTTTAAAGTAAATAAATATATAAGCTTGAAAAACAATAAGGCCACAACAATGCAGGCTGCAGCTGTATGGGTCTTTTCTTTCCCTGCTAAAGGTAATGTTGCTACTGCTTTTACAGAGGTGGGCGTTTGTCAAATGTTGAGTGTATGTGGCTGTGTTGTCTGCCCTGCAGATTGTGCTGAAAGGAGGGGCCAGAGAACTCTGGCCTTTCCTCTGGTTGGCGAATCTCTGATATTTTCATCATTGGTATGGTTTAAAACACCCTATGCTTACCCACCTGAATCTTTATCTTCTCATGGGTGATTCAGAGGGTGTCTTCATTTTAGTTCATGGACCTCATGTTCTTGGCATTTTTTTGAAAATTAGCTTTGTGGGTCCCTGGTAGCTAGCATTTAGTTTCAGATGAATGGAAACAGTTGGCCTTTTTAGGAAGAAGGAGACAGCTAATAAGTGTGGATCTAACTGTAGCTCAGACAGGGACCCTGGCAGATGTCTCTTACTCCAATCTCAGAGGGAAAGAGTAACCTGAGGCCTGGGGGCTGAGTGGTCACCTGGGGATCCCGTCGTGGAAGCATCAGTAGTTGCTCTTTGGGTTTCCACGACACCGTGGCTTTCAGTTTTCACCGCTGTCCTATCTGCCTCTCGTGACCCAGGGCTGGAGAGGATGTCGGATGGGGATTGAACTCACAGAGGCTCGCTAAGGAGCTAGGAAGGCAGTGAGGGCTTTGTGAGAGGAAGGAAGGGCTCTCCCCTAGGCAGTCATGCATTGCATCTCTTGAGACATTCCTTTTCTCCTTGGTGGCAGAGCTGGTCCTTTCCTCAGGCCCCATCACTGACTCCCACGACTGCCCAGTTGCTGCAGGCACAGAGGTTCCCCACAGGTGCTCCCGGGTGAATCAGTCGGAGGGTCTGCAGCCAACAGGGGTGAGAACATGCCATCCTGATGCCCTCTTTTTTTCTCCAGATCGGGCCCAGCACAGGCAGCGTCAGTGTAAACTTCCCCCACCCCGCCTTCCACCCATGTGTGTCAACCCTGCTCCCGGAGGGACCATCTCTCGAGGTAAGCGGGGAGCCTTGCTCCCAGCAACAGCTTGTCCAAGGTCTGTGGGGCAGTGGGTGGTGGTGGGCACTCCTGCTGCCAGGGTCTTGGGCCTCTGGTAAGAGGGGCGGGGTAGACTTGGCAGAGAGATTTCTTGGGGGGGTCCAGGTTATTCCCTGATCCTTGACCACACAGCTTGGACTCCTTCAGTCTCCTCGGGCCTCCTTGTGTCACTTGGAACAAAGCCTTGTTGTGTATTCAGCCCTAGTGTGGACAGTCTGTTTGGCCTGGGTCTCCCAGGCTGCTAAGAAGTCCCTGGCTCCAGGGTGCTAGTAGCAGGCTGGAACGGCAAGCCCTGACTCAGTCCAAGCCCTCCATCCTGGGGGGTTTGGGCATACCCCACAAATCACTTCCCTGTCCCTGTACCACCAGCATCTCAAAGCACTTTACTGACATTAGAATCTGCCTGCCAGGTCATTGGGCCAGGTGGACTGTCCTCCGGATTAGGGAGAATGGCAAAGCACCCAGATAAATGACAGTCCACGCCAGGCTATAGCTGTACCTGGAAATGGGGCATCTCAACAAGCGTCTCTACATGGGGCTTAGATCTATGCCAGGTCTGGTAGCCTTTTTGTCCTGACAGCTGCTATTCTCTGCCCTGTGCCTGCCTGTCCTCACCCCTCTGCCTGGCAGAAAGAGTGCTGTTTTAGGTCATTGGATCTTTGCTTCATCTCAAGGCCACGTGTTCGCTCTTGTCTCTGTCTGTAAAGTGCTTTGAAGGTCGAGAGTTCAGGAAGGATGCCGGGAGCACAGAACTCCTCAGTCTGTGCAGTCCCTGCTGCTGCAGTGGCCCCGACTACTGGCAGCAGTGTAGCAATGAGAACTTCCAACCCCTTGGACCCTTTGGTATAGGCTTGAAAGAAATGCCACCCCCTACCATTGCCAAAACAAGAGTTGATTGCCCTTTTTTTTGTTTCTTTCTTAAAATGCCCTGTAACTCGAAAAGGCTGAACGTTAACATTTCCAACATGGCAGGTGAGTGGCTCTGAGAGTGTCAGATTTGCTTTGGCTAAGCTTAAAGATGGTCAGTTGGGGTCCCCCAGCAGCTGGCTGGGCAGTGCCTCCTTGAGCACACACCCCTGCTAGTGGGGTGGGCGGCTGTCCAACAGGGGGCAGCTCCACAGGCGCCCTTCCCTATCTTCTGTGGAGAGCACAGACCCCACACCCCACCCCACCCCATGACGCCTCCCAAGGACGTCCCTGGGTGTGTGCATCTTGGCCTTCTCTTTCCTTTTGTCCTACTAGAAGCACAGACCTCTTGGCCTGTGTGTGACCAAGGCCTTTATTCCATGCTTTCTAATTCCCAAGCGGTTTCACGGTGCTTCTCCCTTGAAGAAGGAGGTATGTGGTAGAAACAGTTACTCTGGTGTTCCCCTCAGGAAAGCAGGGCTCCAGAAATGGTGGTCATCTGTCCTGATCCCAGTGCCCTCCGGAATCAGTTTAGGACTTGAAAGCCCCTCAGCCTCACCCCAATACTCTTTTAACCAACTTCTTAATGAAGCTGCCCTCTAAGATAAAAGATGAATAAACCAAGAAACTTACCTCTCAGTTTCCCTTTTGAATTTTCCCCACCTACTCAGATCTGAGATCTAAGAGTACTAGAAAGCAGCATGGCACAATACTGCCTTCTGTAAGGATCCTGGGGCCCACAAAACTGGTCAACTGGTCCTTTTCGCCCATCCCTTAACAGGAATGCACCTGTTTTCCTTTTTTCTTTTTTGCCCCCCCCTTTTTTTTCTTTAAGACTATTTCTATTGGAAAGGTAGATTTACAGAGAAGAGGAGACAGAAAGATGTTCGATCCGCTGGTTCACTCCCTAAATGGCTGAATGGCCAGAGATGATTTGAACCTTCTTCCTGGTCTCCCACACAAGTGCAGGAGCCCAAGAGCCAGAAACTTGTTCCAGGTCTCCTACGTGGGTATAGGGTTCCAAGGCTTTGGGTCATCCTCCACTGCTTTCCCAAACCATTAACAAAGAGCTGAATCATAAGTGGAGCATCTGAGACTTGAATTGGTACTCATCTAGGATGCTGATGCCGTGGCTGAGGATTAGCATGCTGCATCCTGTGCTGGCCCCCATTCCTGTTCTTGATGTTGCAGTTTACCTTAAAGGACCTGTGGCTTTACATACACTGAAGGGAAGGCAGTAACCCGGTCTGGGGATATGGGGTGTCAGTATCCCCACTACCACCCATGTGACCATTTATTGGCTTTTTGATCCTCCATAAAATGCTTAACTATGGTTAAGTAAGTTGCCAAGATGTCGACTAATGTTCCTGGTTCCTCAGTTGTCCTTGGTTTCTCCCACTGTCCCTCCAGAGGTGTTCTTGTTTGCCCAAAGCCTGCACTATTTGGTCTTCCTCCTATCTCCTTTCCCCGAGGTCGCCAAAGATGAAAATTTGAAAACACCCATCTTATTTATTTTTTAGCCTTCTCTTATTTTTCTAAGGTTTATTTATTTGAAAGGCTGAGTGACAGACAGATCAACTGATCTTGCATCTGCTGGTTTACTTCCCAAATGGCTACAACGACTACAACAGCTGGGGTTGGACCAGGTGGAAGCCAAGGGCTTGGAGCTCCACCATGGTCTCCCACACGGGTGGCAGGGACCCAAGACTTGGGCTACTTTCCATTGCTTTCCCAGGTGCATTAGCAGGGAGATAGCTCCTAAACAAAACAGCCAGAATTCCAACTGACCCTCTGATTTGTGGTTTGAGTAGCTCAAGCTACTAATTGTCTGCTTAACCTGCTGTGCAACAGTGCTTTTATCCTCAGCAGACTTTAATACCCTGATTCCATGCTGCTCTGTGTAGTTGTTTAGCACATATAGGACCAAATGTTTTGCCTGGACCCTCAGTTGATGAGATATCTCTGTACTAGTAAACTGTTTTTAGAACTTCCTCTAAATATACATATATATATATATTTAAAATATATTTGAAAGGCAGAGTTAGAGGGGGAGGAAGGGAGAGAGAGAAATCTTGTATCTGCTGGTTTACTTCCCAAATGGCTGCAGTGGCCAGGACTGAGCCAGGTCAAAGCCAGGGACTGGAGGCTTCTTCCAGTTTTCCAACATGGGCTGGGAACCCAAACACTCAGGCCATTTTGTGCTGATTTTCCAGATGCTCTAGCTGGAAACAGCCTGGGTAAAGTGGGTCAGCTGGGACTCAAACCTTCGCATATGTGGGATTCCATTGTCTTAAGGCAGCAGCTTAAATGCATTATGCCACAACATCAACCTCCTCTCCCCATTTCTGAATCCTAATCACTGACTGCCTTTAAAATAAATAAAGACCTTCCATCTGCCAATTCACACTCCTCAAATGGTTACAACAGCTGAGGTAGAGCTGGGCTAAAGCCAAGAACTTCTTCTAGGTCTCCCACATGGGTGCAGGGGCCCAAGCACTTGGGCCATCCTCTAATGATTTCCTAGGCACATTAGCAGGGACCTTGACTGAAGCAGAGCAGCCAGGACATCAGCCTACACCCATATGGTGAAAGACCTGCAACATCACAGCACTGTGGCCCCAAGACTTCTTTCCTTCTTCACAGTCAAGGAAAATAACTTCTCTCCCCCAGTGATGTGAAGGGGAAACCCCTAATGTTGGTGGGAGGAAGGGAGACTTGCTGAACCCCTCCAGCTTCCCTCAAGGACCTACAGAGCAGAAATTGGATCATACAGTAACTGTTTTAGGCTTCCTGGGCCACAGGCATGCTGTCACAGTTCTTCATGACAGTGTGGAAGTGACCACAGATGATACCTCATGAATGTTCACAGCAGGCTGTGGCTGGCTTTGGTCTGTGGGCTGCGCTAGAGGTATGAGGGAGGTCACAGAACCAGAGGGGTGGTGAAAGCTGGTGGGGCCCTGAGGGCTGAGAAGGTGACTTGTGGGCCTAGGGGGAACAAATACTGTTAGACTCCACAGGAACCTGTGAAGCCTCCCCCCGGGACCCCACTGGCTGGTTAGTATTGCCTTGTAGCTTTCCTTTCCCTTAAACTTTCTACCACCTGCTTGGATTGTGTCTTCTCAAGTGCAGGAAAACAGCCTAGTGAGCCCTCAGGTAGCCGTCACCCAGCTCTTATCAGCTCCTGGCCTGTTCTCTGTGGATCTCCCTCTGTTTCGACCTCTCTGGAGGAGTAAATACAATAAATCACAGTATTTCAGCCTTATACTAAGAGACTGTCACAGCCAGGTGCCATGCCAGGCTGGGCCCACTTTCTGTCTATCCACTGGTTAGCTGCTACACTGTAGTTTTCAGAGTTTTGTCCTTGGCCGCTGTGGCTGCTGCCTGGCTTGGTAAGCATCTGCATTCTCCAGGGGCCTCAGGGCACTCGGCCGGCGGCAGGGTGGGAATCTGGGCTTTAGGCAGCGAAATCTGCTCTGCACCAGAGTCCCGTCATGCCCCAGTATGGATGATCTGGGTAGGTGTAGATGGCAGCATCCCCTGGTTACAGCGGCTGTGTCAAACAGTTGTCACCAGAGTCACCTTCCCTTTCAGCCCCTTCCAGGAGTCAGTGGAGGAGTTGGAATTGAAACTGTGCCCACTGCCCAGGTCTGTCTCCAAGTGCCCTGTCCTGTGTTGTCGCGCACCGTCCCAGGGGCTTCCTTCACAGGGCACTCTGCAAAGACTTTCTCTGTGATCATTCCCACTGCCATGCAAAGGCAGCGTTTATTCCATTTTATCCTTGTAGTGGAACTCTCCCTGGCTCTAGGCTGCTAGAGTTGGGACTAAGCCCAACAAATCCTGTGCTCTTTGCCGGGGTCCCAAGCCAGCATCTTGTAACTTATTGATGGAGTTAGCACCCCGCAGTGTGTTTTAACACACTCCAGGATAGCCTTCCTTCCCAATACACCGCCACCTGTCACTGCCCACCTCTGACCCAGGCTCCCTTCCTGGGAATAGAGCTCTCGAAGTCCCCTGCCACGCACTGTCACAGCCGATGGTACACAACACAGCGCGACTCCCTGGTGACCCAAAGCCCAGGTGTCCTCATGGGTTGGAAAATGGAATCCCATCTTACTTTGCAATGAGGGAGGCACAGCTGAGATGGTGGCACCGGAGCCCACTCAGTCCTTGGCAGAAGTCACAGGTATTTTTGTCTTTGACTCCAGCTCTGGGGTTTAGAGTTTTTCTGCTTGTGTTTAAGAGGCCGGCCCTGCCCAGGTTCCATATTATTCCTCAGGTTTACACTGTAAACCCCTGAATGAGGTGGGAGTGCCCCAGTTTGGCAATCACCTTACACTCCACAGTCAGGTCCGCAGTGCAAGCCAGTTAGAAGCTTGGAACAATGGAATGGGCAGGACTGAGAAGGAACTAGACGCGTTTGTTTACACGCCTCTCTCCACCCAAAAATCCCACCTCAAATCCCTTGACGAGTCGGCTGTTTAGATTTTGGATTTGCTGGGGAGCCTAGATGCCCCGGCAGTGAACAGACCAGTGGGCTCCGGTCTCCTCGGTTTGGCGCAGGGTCCGCCGGCCGGCAGGGGGCGCGGGCCTCGGCTCCCGCTCTCGGCCGGGGCCCTGCCGCGCGCTGGGCCGCGGGGGCCGGCGGGAGCGCGATGGCGGCCGCCAGGAGACTCATGGCGCTGGCTGCCGGCGTCTCTCCGCGCCTGCGGTCGCCGGGCCCCCGCGCCGCCTGGCGACAGGGACGCTCGCGCGGCCTCTCATCAAGCTGCGCCCATCGCGACCCCACCAAGGAGGCCGCGGAGGCAGAGGCAGGGGAGGTCCCTGGCGGGACCGGGGAAGGCGACGGGAGCATGGTGAACGGTGAGGACCGTGGCGGGGCGAGTGGGCCGCGACGTCCTTGACTCTCGGGGATAGCCGGGCCAGGGCAGCCCGGACGGGCAGGCAGCCGTCCGAGAGCGGCTGGCGGCGGTGGCGGCGGCGCTGGGGTGAGCTCAGGGGTCAGGCCTTGTGGACCCGGGAGATGCCCGTACCTGGTAAGATGAGTGGCAAGTGGGGAGACAGGTAAACGCCCCCTCACCGCTCGGACGGGGGTCGGCATGGCTTCTCCCCTTAACTCCAAGATCGCCAAGACAGCGGTCTCGGGATGGACACGGCTACGGGCTCCGACCAGAGCGCACGGAACCTGGCGCGTCCCGCCCCACAAGGGTGGGTGGAGCCGCCCCACCTGCCTTTTAGGGCGACGGGGGCGGGTTCTCGGCGCACGTCCTTACCATTACAGTAGGGAGGTTGCTGTGTGGGGTCAACTCCTACCACAAACCTACTTGGATCCCGTGTCTTTAGCCCTTCAATCTTTGTTGGTCTACGAGGTCAACATTTAACAGGACTGTTCATTCTGGCAAGTTGAAACGGGAGTCAGCCCCAGGATACACAGTCTGAAACTTGATAGTTGGGTTACATTGGAATTCCTGGAAAAATCTTTTTCTTCTTTCTTCTCTCTCATTTTTTATTTACTTGAAAGCGTTACACAGGGAGGAAGAGATTGAGATCTTTCACCTATGGTTTATCTCCCAAATGGCTCGGATTCTTGGGGCTGAGCCAAACTACAGCCAGGAGTCAGGAACTAATTCTATGTCTCCTATGTGAGTGCTTGAGTTCAAGCACATAGGCCATTTTCAGCTGCTTTGCCAAGCACATTAGCAGGGAGCTAGATCGAGAGCGCAGCAGCTGGGTCTCAAACTGACACCCCTATAGGATGCAGGCATCGCAGCTAGCAGCTTTACGTGCTGCGTCACATTGCCAGCCCCACTGGTGGAAGAACACTTTTAAAATCAGAGGCTACCTCACCCCGCTACTGTTCGCAGGTGCGTTGCAGGGAATGCACAAGCTCTCCAGGTGATTATGATGAAGCAAGCACACATGTACGTAGTTCTAGTCCAACAGAGTTCCTTGTTGTGGAATATAAGGCCAGAGACTAGGCGGTACCTGTGTCTCTTGTGCAGGTGTCTGACCTCATGTCTCCTGAAGGGTCACTTGACTTTGAGGTCCAATCTCTTGTGTCTGGCTGCTTCTGGCAGCTTTCTCTGTGCCTGGCACATACCCCTTGTGTCTGGGGGGACCTTCTTGCCCTTGACTCTGAAGGTCTCCATCAGTAGTCTGGCGTTCACCATGGAGCTCCTCGCTAAACTGCAGGGGTATTGGTCAGCAGGAGTGGCCTTAGCTTGTCTTGATCCCAGTAAGGGTGGTGGTGGCAGTTGTGTGTGTATGTACTTCAGTTTTGTTTTTTGTTTGGTGATTTTCTTCACGTGTCACAGCAGGAGTGGTTGTAAACTCCAGGGGTCTGAAGCTAAGGGATGAATTTAGGGGGCAGAGGATGCTGGCTGGTCCTCTCTTGGGTGCTGAGTCGTTGGTCCTTCCCTCTGAGATGGTTTACCATGGGTCTGGCCCCATCGTCCTCGGTGAGTGCTTGAAGCCGTCCCTGTGTTCTTTTCCCAGGTGTTTGTGGATCCAGAGCCAGCATCCTCAATCCAGCCCAGGCTTGTCTTGATGCATATTCCATGGGTTTTTGTCTTATTTCAAAAAGAAGAACTACTGTAATGCTTTTGTTCTTATTTTCTTAGCTTCTAGGGACCTATTAAAAGAGTTCCCACAGCCCAAAAATCTTCTGAACAGTGTGATTGGAAGAGCCCTTGGTATCTCACATGCGAAAGACAAACTTGTCTACGTGCACACAAATGGACCGAAGAAAAAGGTAACTGTCGGTGGCTGGGGAGCCGCTGGTCTGACTGAGCCAGGAGGTGGGCTGCCTTTTACTGTTTCAGGCTTCTCTGTCAAGGAGGGGAAAGGGTGGGTCTCCTGAATTAAAATAGTCATGAGAGAGTCTCAGCACAGTTAGATTTGAAGAAGAGCCAGAGAATACATTTGCCTGTGTTAGGGAGAGGGAGTGTGGTGCTGAGTGCTCACCTGGTGTGAGACAGACACCTGACAGCTGGGTAGCACTCCAGGAAGTTGGTAGTTCTGACAATTCTTGCTGTTAGAAATTTGGAGATCCTGGGACCCGGCAGTGTAGCCTAGCGGCTAAAGTCCTCACCTTGAACGCACTGGGATCCCATGTGGGAACCGGTTCTAATCCCGGCTGCTCCACTTCCCATCCCAGCTCCCTGCTTGTGGCCTGGGAAATCAGTCGAGGATGGCCCAAAGCCTTGGGATCCTGCACCTGTGTGGGAGACCAGAAGAGGTTCCTGGCTCCTGGCGTTGGATCGGCGCAGTACCGGCCATTGCGGTTACTTAGGGAGTGAATCATTGGATGGAAGATCTTCCTCTCTGTCTCTCCTCCTCTCTGTATATCTGACTTTGTAATGGAAATAAATAAATCTTTAAAAAAAAAAAAAGAAATTTGGAGATCCTGAGTCACACAGAAACACACAGGCAGACCATCTGAATCAAGGTTATAGACATGAATAAATAAATATCAAATTAGGGCCCGGCTCGATAGCATGGCGGTTAAAGTCCTAGCCTTGAACACATCAGCATCCCACATGGGCACTGGTTCTAATCCTGGCAGCCTCACTTCCCATCCAGCTCCCTGCCTGTGGCCTGGGAATGCAGTCAGGACGGCTCAAAGCTTGAGATCAAAGCTTTGGGATCCTGCACCCGTTTTGGAGACCCGGAGGAAGCTCCTTGATCCTGGCTTTGGATTGGCTCAGCTCCGGCCATTGCGGTCACTTGGGGAGTGAACCATCAGGCAGAAGATCTTTCTCTCTGTCTCTCCCCCTCTCTGTATATCTGCCTTTCCCATAAAAATAAATAAATCTTTAAAAAATATTAAATTTAGAAAAATATTATAAAGATGGGACACGAGTCCAAGCTTGTCCTTTGGGTAGAGCAGCACCTTGAAGAAGCAGAATAACCTGAGATAGGGCTCCTGTGTTAAGAGGAGTTGGTGATAGGGGTGACGCTCCTGCATTGACCTCAGCTTGGCCTGTTGCTGGTGGGAGGTACATGGCTTGGCTCATGATCCTCCATGGGGTCTGCAGCGCCTCCATGCTTGGAGAAGTGTGTGGCCTGATTCTCTCTTTTCTTCCTCCAGAAAGTCACTCTGCACATCAAGTGGCCCAAGAGCGTGGAGGTAGAAGGCTATGGCAGCAAGAAGATTGATGCGGAGCGGCAAGCTGCAGCTGCTGCCTGCCAGCTGTTCAAGGTACACACACGCAAACACACAAATACATACATGGCCCTAGGAGGCCCTTGCCTCCTGCTGGCACCAAGTGGATCCTGAGGGAGCTGGACACAGTTCAACCAGTCACCTGTTAGGAGCCCTTCCTGCTTCTGGTACCTTCTGTACTGTTCAGCCAAGGAAGGAGGGCTTTAGTTTGTGTACCCCTGGGGTAACTATCCAGTGGTCTCAGAAACCCTTCGCGAAAAGCTGTTAGTGTCCAACCTCATGGGTACATTCAGTTTCTTTTTTTTCTTAGTGCTTCGTGTGGATTTTTTTTCGTGTAACTGTACATAATGAGAGGCCTTCAAAAAATTCATGAAACACACATGCTGAGGGCCCGGCGGCGTGGCCTAGCGGCTAAAGTCCTCACCTTGAAAGCCCCGGGATCCCATATGGGCGCCGGTTCTAATCCCGGCAGCTCCACTTCCCATCCAGCTCCCTGCTTCTGGCCTGGGAACGCAGTTCAGGACGGCCCAATGCATTGGGACACTGCACCCGCGTGGGAGACCTGGAAGAGGTTCCTGGTTCCCGGCTTCGGATCGGCGCGCAGTGGCCCATTGCGGCCACTTGGGGAGTGAATCATCGGACGGAAGATCTTCCTCTCTGTCTCTCCTCCTCTGTGTATATCTGGCTGTAATAAAATGAATAAATCTTTAAAAAAAAAAAAGAAAGAAACACACATGCTGAAAAATTGGTGGATTTCAAAATTTTATGCTCCAGAATAACCTTTTAACTCCTATTTTTCCACAAATTTTTGACGTGCCTTCATGGTCCTATCTTAATATGTATGTATTAGAACTGGCTTTGTGGTGTAGCAGCTTAGGTCTCTGCTGCAGTGCTGGCATCCCATATGGACACTGGGTGAAGCTTGGCCGCTCTACCTCTGATCTAGCTCCCTGATAATGAATCTGGGAAAGCAGTGGAGCAGGGCCCAGCTCACTGGGGATCTGCATCCAAGTCAGCAGATGGAAGAATGGAAAATCTCTCTCTTACTCCATCTTACAAATTAAAAAAAAAAAAAAAAAAAGAAATTCAGTAACTTTCACAATAGCAAAATATTTATTTATTTATTTGAAAAGCAGAGTTACAGAAAAACAAGGTAAGAGAAATCTTCCATGTGGTTCACTCCGAAACTTGCTACAATGGCTGGGACTGGGCTGGGCCAAAGCCAGGAAGCCTGGACTTTCTAGGCACAGTAGTAGTGAGCTTGATAAGAAGTGAAATAGCTATAACTTGAACTGCTGCCTATAGGGGATGCTGGCATCATAGGTGTTGGCTTACCCATTGTCACTGTGCCAGCCCCATGATCCTGTCCTGTATTGGGAAGGTGATGGTTGGCTGTCTCACTTTGCAGAAGTTACCTGGCCTTTACAGGGCCTTTGGTGTGGCCTGCCAGTTTACAGTGAGGAGGAGAGACAGAAAGATCTTTCGCCTGCTGGGTTACTCCCAAAATGATTGCAACAGCTGGAGCTGTTAGGAAGCCAGGAGCCAAGAGCTGCTTCTGGGTCTCCCATGTGGGTGAGGGTACTAGGGCTTTGGGTCATCCTCGACTGCTTTCCCACGCTACCAGTAGGAAGCTGGAAGGGAAATAGAGCCAGGACATTAAGTGGTCCCTATATGGGCTGCTGGCAGTGTCAGGTGGAAGATCAGCCAGTTGAGCCATTGCGCTGGCCCCACCAGTTTTTCTGCATCCCTAACAGACTGCCTTTGTAGCTCTGCCAGCCTGGAGGCATCTCATCTTCATGGGTCTTCCTGTCTGCCTCCTGATTCTGGGCTTCCCCTGACCTTACTTCTTCTCTGCCCTGCAGAGGATGGTTCCCCGTGCTGTTCTGGACCCACACATCACCGCTTCTTTTCTCTGTTGTCTTTTCGTGTTGCTTCTCTGTGCCTCCTTTCACTCTTCCCTCTCTTTGGGGTTTCTCTGCTGATGCCTTTCTGTAGCTGTACAGGAATTCAGAGCTTTTCTTTTGGCCCCTCTTCCAGCGCAGACCAATCTGGGGGCTGGTGGTTAGCATTTTCTCTCTCCCAGAAAAGGCTGTCTTCTGGCCGCTGGTCACTTTTGAGTACGTGTACTGTCTGGCATGTAGCACTGGTTATCAGTGACTGCAGCAACACTTGGCCAAACCTCTCCTGTTCTCAGTTCCCTGTGCTTGAGGGCAGTGTGGCTTTGGCCCCACCAGACTTCTCTTCCCAGTTCCCAAGATCCCTGCTTCTCTCCGTGTGTGTGTGTGTATGTATATGCGCCACTCTCCCACTCTCTGAAACATTGTTCTTTTTCTCTACTACTTCTTGAAAAATATTTTTTTTTAATTTAAAGATTTATTTACTTTATTGGAAAGGCAGATGTACAGAGAAGAGGAGAGACAGAGAGGAAGATCTTCCATCCGATGATTCACTCCCCAAGTGGCTGTAACGCCCAGTGCTGCACCGATCTGAAGCCAGGAGCCAGGAACTTCTTCCAGGTCTGCCATACAGGTGCAGGGTCCCAAGGCTTTGGCTGTCCTCGACTGCTTTCCCAGGCCACAAGCAGGGAGCTGGACGGGAAGTGGAGCAGCCGGGATTAGAACCAGGTCCCACATGGGATGCTGGTGCACTCAAGGGGAGGACCTTAACTGTTACACTATCGCGCCGTGCCCTTCTTGAAAAATCTTACCCTTACAGGCTCAGCTGTCTTGCTATGTTTCATGTCTCAAAATCTCCATCTCCGGTAAGCTGTTTCTACCTTCATGATTCTTAGTTAGAGATGATCTTACCCCCCCAGGGCAGTCTATATTAGGCATCTTTATCTACATATACATACACACACATAGCAAATTAATATATCCATTGCTTTATATAGTTATTCTTGATTTGTGTGTGTGTGCTAAGAAAATCTAAAATACATCCTCTTAACCAGTTTTCAAGATACAATACTGTCATTATTATAGGCCTTGTGCTGTACCTTAGGTCGTTGGACTTCCAGATCTACCATACCTGTAGCTTGGTATCCTCTGGCCACGTCGCCGCCTCCATCCCCTTCCTGCCCCTCTGCTCTGTCCACCTGTTGGATAGAGCTGATACAGTAGTTGATTCTCTGCATTTGGCTTGCTTCACGTAGCTGAATGTCCTGTGGGTCCATTGGTGTGTTACATTGGTAGGATCACCTTTCGTAAGACTGAAGAACTTTCCATTGAATATATGCAGGGACTCGGAAAGCTCATGGAAAATAAAAAAAGTTTATATTAGTTCTTAAAATTTTGCAGTCCATACATATGAGGTATCTTCAGAAGTTCATGAGTCATATATAGTACCAAAATATTGTATGTTATCATTTGAAAGGCAGAGCTACAGAGAGAGAGGAGAGAGACAGATAGAAATCTTGCTGGTTTACTCTGCAAATGCCTACAGCGGGCAGGACTGAGCCAGATGAGCCAAGAGCTTCCCATGTGAATGCAGGGGCCTAAGGAGATGGGCGGGCCATCCTGTGCTGCTTTCCCAGGTGCACTCAAAGAGAGCTGGATCAGAAGTGAAGCACCTGGCACTTGAACCAGCGCCCTTATACAGGCAATGGTTTTACCACTGTGCTATAACAGTGGCCCATAAACTTACCTTTAAAATGTATGTATGTATAAAAATGTATTTGAAAAGCAGGAAGAGAGCAAGAAAGGTAGTTTCCCCATCTGCTGCTTCATTCTCCCCAGGGCTAGCAGGGCCAGTCAGGGTCTTTCACACTTCCTGCACATCAGCAGGAAGCTAGAATTAGGAGTAGAGGTAGGACTACAACTCCGGCACTTCAGCATGGATGTGAGCATCCCAAATGACTTCTTAATTACTAGGCCAAATTCCTGCCCCACAGATAGATTGATCTTTTAATCCCACTTCCATAAACTTTGGAAGGATCCTTGTATGTACCACAGCCTTTTTAGCCCCTCCTGCACTGGCAGACATGGGATTTTTGCTATGTCTAGGACATTGTGGATGACACTGCAGTGAAAATGGGGGTACAGGTACATCTACGAGGGGCTGATGTTGAGGTACTGCGGGGGTGCGTGGTACTTCTGTGTTGACACCTGAGGATCATCTGCCTTCATTTTTGTAATAACTGCTGTGTTCTTAACATGTTCACTAGTTCTTGTTGCTTATCTTAATTATGGCCATTGAACAAATATGAGAGAATATTATGGCTTTTAAAATTTTTTATTTATTTGAAAGAATTACAGAGAAAGAAGGAGGGAGTGAGGATAGAGAGAGATCTTTTGCTGGTTCACTCCCCAAATGGCTAGAATGGCCAGAGCCACGCTGATCCAAAGCCAGGAGCTTCCTCTGAGTCTTCCATGTGGGTGCAGGGACCTCGGGACTTGATCCATCCATTGTTGCCTTCCCAGGCCTTAAGCAGAGAGCTGGATCAAATGAATACAGCTGGGATTGCAACCAGTGTATGGATTGCTACACTGCTGGAGTAGGATTAGCATACTATGCCAATGTGACACCCCTTATATACATTCTTTTAGGAATATTTAGAATTTTCTGTGAATGTATTCCTAGCATAGTTTTTGTGTCCATTGCTGAATCGTAATACTCACTGAAGCCTCCTAGAGTTCTCTGTTTTGTTTTGCTTTTTTTTTTAAGATTTTATTTATTTTTATTGGAAAGTCAGATGTACAGAGGAGAGACAGATGTAGTGATCTTCAGTCCACTGACTCCCCAGGTGACTGCAACGGCCAGAACTGAGTCAGTCCCAAGCAGAAGCCAGGAACCTCCTCTGGGTCTCCCACACGGGTGCAGGGTCCCAAGGCTTTAGGCCGTTCTTGACTGCTTTCCCAGACCACAGGCAGGGTGCTGTGCCGGGCTTGGTTTTGTTTCAAACTTGATGGAAGCATTTATTTTGTACCTTTCATTATCTAAGTGAGGATTTTTTTTTTTTTTTATGATTCACTTTTTAATGGAAAGTCAGATACAGAGAACAGGGGAAACAAAAATATTGTGTCCACTTTTCTCTCCCCAAGCGACCATAATGGTCAAAACCAAGCCAGATGCCAAGAACCTCCTGTGGGTCCCCCACGCAGGTGCAGGGTCCCAAGGCTATGGGCCGTCCTTGATGGCCTTCCCAGGTAGCCAGCTGGATGGGATGGATGCGGAGTTGCCGGGAATAGAACCTGAGCCCACATGGGATCATGGTGTGTGCAAGGTGTGGACTGCAGCCGCTAGGCTACTGTGCCAGGCCCAAGGCTTTTTTTTTTTTTTTGTAATGAATTATTTTTATTGGAAACTCAGATTTACAGAGAGAAGCAGAGACAGAGATCTTCATCTGCTTGTTCACTTTCTAAGTGTCTGCAATGGCTGATCTTAAGCCAGGAGCCAAGAGCTTCTTCCAGGTCTCCCACATGGGTGCAGGGTCCCCAGGTTTTGGGCCATCCTTGACTGCTTTCCCAGGGCACAAGCAGCAAGCTGGATGGGAAGTGGTGCAACAGCTGGGATACAGACCAGTGCCCATATGGGATCATCCTGGTGCATGCAAGGTGAGGACTTTATCTACTAGGCTATCGCACCAGGCACAAGCTGGGTTTTTAAAATTTATTTATTTATATTGGAAAGGCAGATATACCAAGAGGAAGAGAGAGAGGAAGATCTTCCGTCCGATGGTTCACTCCCCAAATAGTAGCAACGGCGGGAGCTAAGCCAATCCAAAGCCAGAAGCCAGGAGCTTCTTCCGGGTCTCCCACGTGGGTGTAGGGTCTCAAGGCTTTGGACTGTCCTCGACTGCTTTCCCAGGAAACAAGCAAGGAGCTGGATGGGAAGTGGGGCCACCAGGATTAGAACCTACGTCCATATGGGATGCTGGTGCTTTCAAGGCGAGGACTTTAATCGCTACACTATGCTATCGTGCTGGGCCCAAGATTTTTTTGGAAGACAGAGAGAAAGACTGATCTGTTGGTTCACTACCCCAGATGCTGCAACCAGCACATGGGAGCCAGGCCAAAGCTAAGTGCCTGGAGCTTCACTGGAGTCTCTCATGTGGGTGGAGCTGTCCAGGCATCTAGGCCATCCTCACTGTCTTCTCAGCACACTGGAAGGGAGCTGGGTTAGAAGCATAAGAGCCAGGACTCAATCTAACATTCTAAGATGAGGTGTTGGTATCACCAGCTGGAGGTTAACCTGCTGCACCAAAGCACTGGCACCAAAGCTAGATGTTTCTAAGCATTCTCTGTGCTCATTTCTCGAGTAACAGCCGAGGTGGGTAGATACATAATTTGGGGACTACTGTTGTCAGGCATGACCCAGGTAAAAAGATGGCATGGACCCTCACAGTTTCCTTCCTTTCCCTAGGGCTGGGGGCTGCTGGGTCCCCGCAATGAGTTGTTTGATGCAGCCAAGTACCGAGTGCTAGCTGACCGCTTTGGCTCACCAGCTGACAGCTGGTGGCGCCCGGAACCCACCATGCCCCCCACTTCCTGGCGGCAGCTGAATCCTGAGAACATTCGGCCAGGGGGACCAGGCAGCCTGTCCCGCTCCTTGGGCAGGGAGGAAGAGGAAGAGGAAGAGGAGGAGCTAGAAGAGGGGACCATTGATGTTACTGAGTTTCTGTCTATGACCCAGCAAGACTCCCACAACCCACTCAGGGACTCAAGGTACAGTTGGAGTTGGGGGTATACAGGGGACAGTGGTGCACTGTGACATGGGGAGGGGTGCATGTTTCCTGGGGTCCCTGTGCCACACTGCATGCCCTGTTGGGTTGGCTGCTCGTTCCTGGGGGATGGCCACTGTGGTACTGTGCTGTTTCGGGCCTTTCCTATTTCACAACACAAGTCCTCTGCTCAGTTCATAGGGGGCTCTGTCTGCTCTCTGCCCTGTGGGGATCCCTGAAGGAGGGATACTCATGGGTGGAGCAGTGAGGCCCAGCCTGCTGGATGCTCCCTGCCCCCTGGCTGCGGCATCCTAGCCTCCAGGTCTCAAGAAGAGAGCGCTTTTACACCTGACCTTCTGTTCCTCCCAGGGGGGGCTCCTTGGAAATGACCGACGATGACAGTGCTATCAGGGCTCTGACTCAGTTTCCGCTTCCCAAGAACCTCCTGGCCAAAGTGATTCAGATTGCAACGTCCTCCTCCACAGCCAAGGTGAGCTGAGCTTTCTCCAAATGCACGGTGTGGTGGGGATGCAGGAATACATCCGAGTCTACATGCAGGAGCCCAGAGAGTGGGCTGGGGATTGTGCGAGTACAGGAGGTAGGAGGGCTGGCAGTTGTCTTGCTGATGTGATAATTTCATCGTTGCTGCCAGGCCGAGGGACTTTGGGCAAATAAGCCTTCTGTCCAGAGGCTGAGAGGACAGTGGGCAGGACAGAAGGCCCTGTGGCACTGCTCAGACACCTCTGCTGCTGTCGATGCTGAGCACAGCATCAGCTAATCCTGGGCTAAGTGCCCCCTGTCTTGTGGGTCCTGATGGTCCTGCTGTGCTGAGGTAACCACTGAAACAGTCCATCACTGGCACCATCCCAGGCATTCTGAGAACATCACGCATCACTTGGCAATCCCTTTTGTCACCATCTCCACTTGCCTTCCATGTAGAACCTCATGCAGTTCCATACTGTGGGCACCAAGACCAAGCTGTCGACACTCACCCTGCTCTGGCCTTGTCCTATGACCTTTGTTGCCAAAGGGCGCCGCAAAGCAGAGGCTGAGAACAAGGCAGCAGCCTTGGCCTGCAAGAAACTGAAGGTGAGTCTAGCAGGGTCCCTGTTGCAGTGTGCGTGTGTTGGTGGGCTGCTGTGTCTGTGGCTCCCTCAGCATCCCAGTGGAGGAGCATTGCCTGCAAGCTCAGCCTTCTCTGTACTTGGTCAGACCTGGTAAAGCCAGGAGACCTGCCTGACAGGATGCTATTCGTGGTGGTGTTGGGATGATAGTCTCTGCCCACAGAGATCCTGATGACCTGAGCTGTATGTGTATTCTGGAAGCCAGTAATGTCCAGGGCACAGAAGCACAAGTCTTCACTGTACCAGCTGCTTCAGACAGTGTGTGAGAGCCAGGCAGGCCTGTGGTGCTCTGCGCTGTCCAGCATGCCATTGTGCTTCTGGGGCAGAACACAACTGATGGGATGTATGGAAGAGGAAGGGCAAGCAGGTGTGGGCGAGAGGAGAGTGGGACTGAATGACCTTGCTGCCCCATCTCAGGAGACTTTCTGGCATTCTGGGTTCTTCTCCATCAGAAAGAAGGTGTGTGGCACAGATCTGCCTGGTTAGGAACGAGCTTCCCCCACTGGCTAAGGTGTTGGGAAGTTGGGTTGTTGCTCCCCATCAGTAAGGCTGCCTGATGAAACCCCAAGAGCCGGGAGAGGGTGAAGACCTTTCCTGAAGCACAGGGCCAGTATGGCATCCACTTGGCTGGTCCCGGCGCTGACTTTCTAGATGAGTCTTCACACCTCACAGGAAGTTTCAGTGAAGAACAGGTCCCTGAAGGGAGCACTAGACCTAGGCATTTGAGCAGTAGAGTGTACACCTTGTAGGTGACAGGAGACAGCACTTGTGTTTTACTTGGGGATAAGAATGGCTTTGCTTTCTGATGAGGTGACCTTAAGGCATGCTAGGAAACAAGGTAGTGTTCACCTGGCACATTTTATCCTGGTAATTAAGTGGACACTGACAGCAGATGCCATGTATGTATGCATGTGGCAAGCTGTCAGACAGAAGGCCATACAGAGACTAGGAGGTAGTCCTGGGCAGCTGCAGTGGGACTGAGCTGATGTGACATGCTGAAATCTGTGGGCAGGTGGGTGTCGGCTTTTGAGGGGTGGAGTGAAGTTGGTTCAAGCGAAGGGGTCACACACTTGGGGGCTTCTCTGCTTTGCTACTTTAGATTTAGCTTTTCTTGATTTTTAGCTAGCTAAGTTAAAATTTTTATTTTGTAGAATCTTTGTGGTCCTAGTTTCTTGAGGCCTTACCATGTCAGCAGAAAGCCAGTCTCTTAGCAAAGGCTGGTGGGTCCTGCGTCGGCCTTAGTGCTCCTGAGGCTCCTGGCCAGTTCTTGGGGTCAGAGTGCACACCGAGTTTCGCCTGTCCTCTCTGCAGAGCCTGGGCCTGGTAGACAGGAACAACGAGCCGCTCACCCACGCCATGTATAATCTGGCTTCCCTGCGGGAGCTAGGGGAAACCCAGCGTCGGCCGTGCACCATCCAGGTGCCGGAGCCCATCCTCCGCAAGATAGAGACCTTCCTGAATCATGTAAGAGGACCTGGGCACCCCTCTCCCACCTGCAGCAGGCAGTGGGACCCACCCCTCCCCACTCTTCCCCATTGATGATGAACCACCCCCAACAGCTCAAGCAGCCTAGTCTTGGCCACATGGTTCCCAGGCCAGTCAAAGACTGCATTCTGTGTCTGGGGATGGGGGTGGGGTTGAACTAACTTCATGTGTGGGACGAGGCTGGGCCTGTTTGGGAACAGGAAAGCTGTCTTTGTCTTCAGTGGTTTGTCTCCTCCCCCCAGTACCCTGTGGACAACTCATGGATCTCTCCAGAGGTGCGGCTGCAGAGTGATGACATCTTGCCCTTGAGCAAGGACTCGGGGCCCCTGAGTGACCCCATAACGGGCAAGCCCTACATGCCCCTGTCAGAAGCAGAGGAAGTGCGGCTGAGCCAGAACCTGCTAGAATTGTGGCGACGGCGAGGACCAGTCTGGCAAGAGACCCCTCAGCTCCCTGTCGACCCCCATCGGGACACCATCCTCAATGCCATTGAGCAGCACCCAGTGGTGGTCATCTCTGGGGACACGGGCTGTGGGAAGACCACACGCATCCCGCAGCTGCTGCTGGAGCGCTATGTGACCGAGGGCCGTGGTGCCCGCTGCAACGTCATCATCACCCAGCCTCGCCGCATCTCAGCTGTGTCCGTGGCCCAGCGTGTGAGCCATGAACTGGGCCCCTCCCTGCGCCGGAACGTGGGCTTCCAGGTGCGATTGGAAAGCAAACCTCCAGCCCGTGGTGGGGCGCTGCTCTTCTGCACCGTGGGCATCCTGCTGCGGAAGCTGCAGAGCAACCCCAGCCTGGAGGGCGTGAGCCATGTAATTGTGGACGAAGTGCATGAGCGGGACGTAAACACAGACTTCCTGCTCATTCTGCTCAAGGGCCTGCAGCGGCTCAATCCAGCCCTGCGCCTGGTGCTCATGAGTGCCACAGGCGACAATGAGCGCTTCTCCCGTTACTTTGGTGGCTGCCCTGTCATCAAGGTGCCTGGCTTCATGTACCCTGTCAAAGAGCACTACCTGGAGGACATCCTGCTCAAGCTGGGCAAGCACCAGTACCCACACCGGCACCGGCACCATGAGGTGAGGAACCCTGTCCCCTCAGCTCATAGAGGCCTCTCTGAAGAGTCCCTCCCTCCCTGGGACCCTTGGGCATACCACCTAGGCAGGGCCTCTGTGGCAGGCTCGTGAGGGGTTGGTGTTGGTGTGTCACTGGCTCTGTCACATGGCTGTGTCCTGTGCACAAGCCCTTGCCTGGGGCTGTGACCGGGGCCTCTCTTCCCTACCCCAGTCAGAGGATGAATGTGCGCTCGACTTGGACCTTGTAACCGATCTGGTTCTGCATATTGATGCCTGTGGGGAGCCAGGTGGGTGCTTGCCTTCTGCCCTCTGCCCTGTCTGAGAGCTGGGCAGGAGCAACTGCTCACACCTGCAGTGCCTCTTGTAGGTGGAATCCTGTGCTTCCTGCCTGGGTGGCAGGAGATCCGAGGAGTACAGCAGCGCCTCCAGGAGGCCCTGGGCTTGCATGAGAGCAAGTACCTCATCCTGCCAGGTGAGAGCCTGCCACAAGGAAGCATGCACCCCCTACAAAGGGGCCTTGTCCCTAGTTCTGGGAACCCACCCAAGTGTAATCGAGGCCCATGCTGGTGATCCAGCTGCGTCAGTTTGTGCTGGGCATAGGCCTCAGTTTCAATAAGATGGGGCAGCATACTTGCCCTGCTCCAGTGGTTGGGTGCATGCCCTCAACAGTATGCATCTCGCCCCCAGTGCACTCCAACATCCCCATGATGGACCAGAAGGCCATATTCCAGCAGCCTCCGCCTGGGGTGCGCAAGATTGTTTTAGCCACCAATATTGCTGAGACTTCCATCACTGTTAATGACATTGTGCATGTCGTGGACAGTGGTCTGCACAAGGAGGAACGCTACGACCTGAAGACCAAGGTGACACCTACTTCCTGGGTCCATTCAGTCTCCGGGGGAATAATTCTAGTTCTGAGGTGGCCCCTAGCCCTCATCTGCCGTACACCTGCTCTGGGTCTCCAGAAGGCCATGCTCTTGGGGTCTCACTGTCCAAGTCAAGGGGGCCATTGGATTATTCCAGGAATGGGGACACAGAAGACATCCTGCTGTGTCCATGTAGCTGCTCACCTGCCCCCTCCCCCAGGTATCCTGCCTGGAGACTGTGTGGGTGTCACGAGCAAATGTGATCCAGCGCCGGGGCCGGGCGGGACGTTGTCAGTCAGGCTTTGCCTACCACTTGTTCCCACGGAGCCGCCTGGAGAAGATGGTTCCTTTCCAAGTGCCGGAGATCCTGCGCACACCTCTTGAGAACTTGGTGCTGCAAGCCAAGATCCACATGCCTGAGAAGACGGTGTGCAGGGCTTGGGGGGTTGGATGAGGCTGGCTTTGGGAGAAGCCTGGCAAGGTGCAGGCTCATTGGGCGGGGGGCTCTGGCTTGTTCCTTCTGCAGGCTGTGGAGTTCCTCTCCAAGGCTGTGGACAGTCCCAACATCAAGGCGGTAGATGAGGCCGTGATCTTGCTGCAGGAGATCGGTGAGTAGGGGCTGGGCTAGGCTTATGGGGTGGCTCTCAGGTGGGACTGACAACTCCGCCATTGCAGGGGTTCTGGACCAGCGAGAGTACCTGACTACTCTGGGGCAGCGTCTGGCCCACATCTCCACCGATCCTCGGCTGGCTAAGGCCATCGTGCTGGCTGCCATCTTCCGTTGCCTGCACCCGCTGCTGGTAGTAGTTTCCTGTCTCACCCGAGACCCCTTCAGCAGCAGCCTGCAGAACCGAGCGGAAGTGGACAAGGTCAGACTCAGTCCCTACCCAAGGCCTCTGTCATCCCTTCCAGCCTTCCACATTCTGTCCTGACCCACTGTGACCCTGGGTACTCCACCCCCGACCCCCCAGGTCAAGGCATTGTTGAGCCATGACAGCGGCAGCGACCACTTGGCTTTTGTGCGGGCTGTAGCCGGCTGGGAGGAGGTGCTGCGTTGGCAGGACCGCAGCTCCCGGGAAAACTACCTGGAGGAACATCTGCTCTATGCACCCAGCCTACGCTTCATCCATGGTCAGCAGTCCCCTACCCTTCCCCCAAATTCCTCATGCCCATTTTCACCTACACTGCCTACTGTCCCTGAGCCCTGGTTCATGCAATGCTTGTCTCTGCAGGACTCATCAAGCAATTCTCTGAGAACATTTATGAGGCTTTCCTGGTGGGGAAACCCTCAGACTGCACGCTACCTTCTGCCCAGTGCAACGAGTACAGTGAGGAGGAGGAGCTGGTGAAGGGTGTGCTTATGGCTGGTCTCTACCCCAATCTCATCCAGGTGCAGCAGCTGGGGTGGTAGCTGACAAGGGTCTGGCTATCGCACAACCTTACTTCTTTCCCCGACCCCACCCATCTTTTTCTTCAAAACCCTGCAGGTGAGGCAGGGTAAGGTGACCCGGCAAGGGAAGTTCAAGCCCAACAGTGTCACATACAGGACCAAATCAGGCAACATCCTGCTCCACAAGTCGACCATTAACAGGTGGGTAGCAGGCTTGAGTGCATTTGGTAGCTGGGTAGGGCCAGCAGGGTGGTCTCACCATAGCCTGCCTATGTTCTCTAGGGAGGCCACACGGTTACGGAGCCGATGGCTGACGTACTTCATGGCAGTCAAGTCCAATGGCAGCGTCTTTGTCCGGGACTCCTCCCAGGTGCACCCGCTGGCTGTGCTGCTCCTGACTGATGGCGATGTGCACATCCGTGGTGGGTAGCTGTGGATCCAAGGCTGCAGAGCTCTGCGGGCCGATCCAGGTCCTCAAAGGCCTGCTCTTACCCAAGTCCCTGGTTTCTCCTCTTCTACAGATGATGGGCGCCGTGCCACCATTTCACTGAGTGACAGTGACCTTCTGCGGCTGGAGGGAGATTCACGCACTGTGCGGTTGCTGAGGGAGCTGCGACGGGCACTGGGCCGCATGGTAGAGCGGAGCCTGCGCAGTGAGCTAGCAGCTCTTCCCCCCAGTGTGCAGCAGGAGCACGGGCAGCTGCTGGCACTGCTGGCAGAGCTACTGCGAGGACCCTGTGGCAGCTTCGATGTGCGCAAGACAGCGGACGACTGAGCCCCTCCCTGGGGCTATGTACAGAGTGCAAATGTTTATTTAAAATAAAGTTCTATTTATCCCTTGTGAACATTGCTACCCAATGGGGCATCCTCTTGGGGTCTTGGCCCTGGGCCACAGTTCCTTGAGTCAAAAAGATTGTAGGGACTGGATTTTGTGGTGGGGAAAGGTCTGAGCCTCAGGGTAGAGGGGTTTTTGAACTCTTTCCCTCTCCCCACCCTCAAAAGTTGAAGCTTCCATGCTTGCACAGCGCTTCCAGTCAGCCATCACTGGCCAACATGGATGTATTTGGGCATGGAGTTGCTTCTTACCAATCCTGCCTGGACCATAGTCTTCTTGCCAGAAACCCTTGATGAGGGGCTGAGTCTTCCCTGGTGATGAGCTATTACAGATGGTAGTAGAGACAGAAGAGCATAGGCCTGCATGGTAAGATATCAGGCAGCTTTATTTACTCTTGAAACCATTACAACAAGTTGATGGGTTGACACAGGAAGGTTGGGCTGGGGCAATAAGCAAATCTGGAAGCACAGAAATGTCTCCTGCTGAAGTTGCTGCAGAGCAGCGCACATCTTGTGTTGGCGGCTGCTCCCCTGCCTGCCAGGCAGCCACTTCATGTTCTCCAGCTCTGGGGACCCTCCAAACGAACTGTCTCCAGCCAACCTCTAAGAACACCAACAGTTGCCCTCTTGGAGGGCTCATGTGGCCAAACTGCACAGCACTCTGTGGCCCTGGGGTTACCAGATGTCTTCCCTGTAGCTTGACCTTGCCTCTTGTGTGCTGACAGAACACTAGGACCCTAAGCCTCAGGTACAATGACATGATCTCTAGACCCTGGGGTTTTACTTTGCAGGAGCTGCAGTCTCAAATGGGCAGCAGCTGGGAGGCACAGTGAAGCCTCCACCTTGCCTCCAGCTGCAGGGGATGCCAGGGCAGAGCTAGATGGAGCACAAAAGGGCCAGAGGGGTCATCTGAGCAATGTTGCATCACAGAAGGTGCACTCTGGAGAAGCCCCTTGGGAACTCCCAGGCCACTTCACTACAAACTCTGGTTTTAATCCTTTATTAGAAACCATGCAAACTTTAATACAAAAAGTACAAGTGCAATAAGATAATCTTGTGTCAATACATTTCCCAGGAACACCGCAGCCGCTCCTAGACTAACACTGGGCGTGCTGGGGCCTTCCGGAGAAGCTGGCCATCAGGGAAGTTGGGTGGCCTCAGCGTTACACCTTTGATTTTTAACTTTCCAGACCTGATTCCCCATCACAAATGTTCCAACACCCCAGGCTTCCTTGGGCAAGAGGGCTTGAGAGTCCAACGCCTGGACTTGCTTGTAGACCTGAAGGAATCTGATTTCCATGCCCCTCCCTGTTCCTGGTCTTGTATTCTGCATCCCAGGTAATGGGGGCAGGCACCAAAACCAGCCTCTCAGGGTTAGACAAGAAGCAAACTCCCAGAACGCCATCAGCACCAGGCCACATGGATCAGTTGCTAATGTGCCTGACTTGCTCACCAGGCCACAGCCTCTGTCCACCTGCCTCCAAGCCCCAGGCTGTCCACTGCAGGACAGCCCCGATGCCTGACATCTTCTTAGGTAAAGGCATAAGGACATTCCTCCATCTCCTTCTACACCTACTGAGGACATTCACTGAGACATGGCTTCAATCTGCCAAACTACCCACCAGGTTTTAGGTTATTAGAAGAAAAGGGTAAAATGCAAGAGTGTGTGAGAGCAGCTGGCAGACGCAGTAGCAGTGGGACAGGCAGCCCTACCCTAACTAGCCTAGGGCAAGGCAGCGTGGGGCTAGTGCTGCCTGCACTGCAGCAGTGGGCACCCTACTGAGCTCTAGGGCTCCAGGGGACAGGGCAGGACCTGGCCACCATGTGGAAGCAAACTCCACTGCTCCAGGGAGGAGGGATGTGTCAGTTTCTTCAGAGTTTGGCTGAAATCCGGTCCTCCCCACGCAGATCCCAGCTCAGACCGTACCCCCACACCTCCTGCAATTGGCTGAGCAGTGGCGCAATGGATGATGGTAATGGGGATGAAGCAGCGAGTGGAAGGAACCATCAGGGATGGGCTGCTACTGCTGCCCTAAGCAAGTGCGGCGGGAACGGGGGGCACCTGAGGGCAGCCCAGCACCCAAGTGCGCCTAGCTCTAGTGGACAGCCCGGGGGAGGTGGCCAAGGGCCCGCGAGCCCAAGCTGGGGCCACCAGGGAAGTGGGGAGGGCGGAAGACAATGTCGGCCCCATGGTCGGTGCGGGCCCTGGCATTGGCCCGGAACGTCAGCCTGTAGGTCTCAATCTGCAGTGACACGGGAGGAGGGGAAGGAGAGGGGGACACGGGAGACAAGAGGGGGAACACAGGGGAGACGGAAGACGAGACCAGAATGTCATCATTAGATGCCTGGAAAATAAAAGGTTACTTTGTTAAAATTGAGGCCACACTCTTGTCAGAAAACAAAGGAGCGTTGAGGTTGCGGCCAGTGGCAGGGTCCCTGGCTGGCCCTCAGGCAGAGCCCAGCCACTTACTTGTCTCCTGGATCTGGCTGTCCAAGGTCTGGGCCTCCCTTTGGTCACCACCCCCTGACAGGGTGGTGTGGCCACTGAGGCCGCTGGCTGAAGTGGGGGTGCCAGCTCCAGGCGCCGCCTCAGAGCAGGCCAGCTCCTCCCCAGCGGGGGGGCCGTGACACGGAGGGGCCTCGCTGCCACCGCCCTCAGTCTACAATGAAACATGGGGAGACAATGCAGGGTCAGTCGGGAAGGGGGTGAAATGAGTGATGACGGTGACTTCACACAGAACCCCAGCCCACTGCCCCTGCCCCTACTGGTGCCCTCGACCTAGGGGGTAGGAGATCTCTTGAAATGCAGAACTGAGGTGAGAAATGCTGGCCTCTCCACACAAGGGAATTGGGATGGTGACAGCTGCAGGTGTGGACCCTTGCACACAGCATGTGTGACAAGGGACCCTGCTAACTCAGGGAGGGACCCTGCTCCAGACACAAAGAAGCAGGGAGGTGGGACCCAAAAGACTTCAGGGACCTGGAGGACTTAACAGGAGGAGGACATTCAGGGACACTGAGTAGAAGAACAGCAGCGGCAGTGGGAGCCACTGGTGAGCTGGAGCCCCTATGCTCTGGACCAGATAATGTCCAGGGTTGGTTTAATCAGAAAGTGAAATAGGCCTCACTACTAGAAAACTCCAAAAATAATCATGACAAGGAGATGGTTCACAGAGAGAAAAAAGAACTCAGGCCATGGGGCTGCAAGAGCCTGGTTGAGAATCCTGGTCTGCAGCTGCCTGCAGGGTGGCCTCTTGTCTCTGTAGCTCTGGCTTTACAATATAAATAAAATAAAGCTACTCTTTAAAAGCCTCTAGCAGGGCCTGGCGGCATGGCCTAGTGGCTAAAGTCCTCACCCTGAATGTGCCAGGATCCCATATGGGTGCCGGTTCTAATCCCGGCAGCTCCACTTCCCATCCAGCTCCCTGCTTGTGGCCTGGGAAAGCAGTTAAGGATGGCCAAAAGACTTTTGACCCTGCACCCTCGTGGGAGACCTGGAAGAAACTCCTGGCCCTTGCTTCGGATTGGCGCAGCACTGACCATCTGTTGCGGTCACTTGGGGAGTGAATCATCCGAAGGAAGATTTTCCTCTCTGTCTGTGCTCCTCTCTGTATATCTGACTTTCCAATAAAAAATAAATAAATCTTTAAAAAAAAAAAAGAAAAGAAAAAGAAAAAGGCACACAGCCTGAGTCAGAGCTGATGTGGAATCCTCACAAGAGGTGGGGCACAAGGACTGAGAGCCTCGGCAGCCAGGAGCACAGGAATGGGAAGGCAGGGACCAGGGCTGAGCCAAGGCAGTGACACAAGATGGGAAAGAGGTAGGAGAGGGGGATACAGGGGATGGGAAAACTGCTCTCATCCCCTCTCCCTGGCCTCACCATCCTTGAGCAGTGACTGAATCATCACAAGGGTTCCCCAGCCCTCAGGACATGGCACAAAGAATGGACAGCGTCTTGGCACACAAAGGGTCTCACAGAGGAGAGGGGAGGAAGAGAGGGAGGAGAGACCCAGCCAGCATTGAGGACAGAAGTTCTGCCCCTCCCCACCTATCCTTACAGCCCCATGGAGGGGGGCGACAGGCAGGGCCACCTGGAAGCAGCAGGTCTGCACTGGCTGGTAACTGAACATGCATGAGGCCACGAGCAGGCTGTTTCCTGCGCCATGTTGCAGCCGGGAGAAGCACATGTGGGGTAAACCCTCTTTGGGCCAAAGTCCAGGGCACAGCCCATGGTGCCTTTGAGATGGCTATGGAAGGACACCTTGGCTCCTGGGAACACACTGTCTAGAGCTGGCAGGGCAGGGGCCTCTCCACCTCCTCTGCCTCACTCAGGACTGTTGAGGAATGATGAGACAATAGCTAGGGGCGCGGGGGTGAGGAAGGCACTCTTGAGGAGACTAAAGACTGAAGGACGGTGACAGGTACCCCCCTGCTGGGATTCCACCCTGGCTGCACAACCCCCACAGCTGGGTCCCATTCGCTACCTTCACAGCGCCTCCTGCAGGCAGGTGGCCCACATTATCGAGGGATCCCACCTTTGCCTGGGCCTTCTCCTTGAAGTTCAGCTTCTGACTTTCAATCTTGACATCACCTCCGCCTGGAACAGAAAAGGAACTGGTCATGGAGGGTGACTGACAAATAGCCTGCAGGCCAAGCCAGGAGCCTTAGCTTCATGCTCCATACATGAATGGGGATGTCACAACTCTCTCTGGCTGCGGGCCACTGGGCACCAGCAGATGCATGTGTGTCCCAGCCAGCTGCTCAACAATCTGCAGCAGGCACGGGGTACAGCGCTGCCACCCAGGGAGCACCAAGAAGGGCAGTTGCTCCTGACTGTGGGTCCCACAATGTCAAGAGTGGCTTGCCAAAGCCCTTGTTTCACAGCTGCTAAAATGAATACTAAAAAAGGTAGGAGACCTGCCTGAGACACCATCAGTTCATGGGTGACGGGAACAGGATGTGAATGTCACCTGGAAAAAGCTCTGAACTCAACCGCTCTGGGCTGAGGATTCCTGGTGACCGGGATACACGCTGGCCAGGCAGCTGCAAGGCCACTTCCTGGCATGATACCAAGGGCAGGACTCCAAGGGGGGCCCTAAGAGCAGACAACAGGCTCAGGCCAGGCTGCTCTCCCATGCACTAAGGCCCTTCAGGAGGACCAGCACCTAGCTCATCCCTGGCCACCTTAGAGGCCTTCTGCTCCATCGTCTCTCAGCTCACATGACAAACCTCAACACGTGGCTCCTCACTCCACGCCCCAGTTGTCTTACACACAGGAGTTTAAGCCCTAGCAAATACCCGACTTGGAAGGAGGCATTTCCCAGCTGTGGGTTTTCAGGTAAATGGAAGGCAACAAAAGCTAATTAAGGACCAACCTATACCTATAATGATCTTTTAAGAGAAAGTATTTAGAAGTAGGCTGTATTCTTAACTGAGAAGCAGGCAGCCGTCGTGGCCTCCTGCATCCGACCCTGCCCTCCAGGACACCTGCTGCACCGCTGACACCTTCCTACCCAAATGTGCGGCCTTGCCCTGGGAGACAGCTTAGGAGCTACTGCGGGGTGTGGGTCAGGGGGTGCTGTGGCCCCTGCTCCTCAGCTCAGACCCACAGTAGGTATTGGGAGGAGGTGCAAATGCTCCACCACAGGCTGGCACCCACAGGTCCTCTTCAGGGCCCACAGAGCTCCCATGTCCTGGGTGTGAGGTGGGCCCCCAGCCCTAAGTAGTGAGCAGAGCCGGGGGAAGCCTTTGGCAGCCACCAGGGGGAGGGGGCGGGGACACCTGGGAGGCTACTCACCAGGCTTGTGCTTGATGTTAGCCTTGGACCCACACTTGGAAGAGACCTTTGAGATGTCGACTTTCTTGTTCTGAATCTGAACCTAGGGAAGAAGATGAAAACGCTATTATCGCCTGGGGGTAGGGAAGTTGGAGAACAGAGAACTCCAGGTCTAAACTCTTGGAGCCTTTATTATCTTCTCCTCTCCCACTGTAAGTGCCACCAGAGTGCCCACACAAGGACTGGGAGGAGGGGTTGTGCCCTGGCCGACAAAGATGACTCTGACCTTGAACAAACTGAGGAGGGGCTTACGGGCACATCAGCAGAGAGACAAATGGGAAGTGGAACAGCTGGAACTTGAAACAGTGCCCATATGGGATGCCAGTACTACAGGTGGTAGCTTAGCTGGCTAAGTTGCAATGCTGGCCCCCTGTGCTTGCTTTATTTGTGGTGGTGTTATAGAGGGGCTGACAGAAGGCATGGAAGGAAGTAGAGAACCTCTGACCAGTCAGACTGTGGGTTGTAGCTGCCTACTCCATGGGATCCCCTGTAAACACTGCTCACTGCGGCCCCTCGACACTCTAATTCCCAACTTCCTCTGAATGCCTCGCTGCTCACCTCCGGTGTTCACCCAGGACAGGATCCTGGGGGGGGGGGGGGGGGATGCTGGGGCCATGTCCATGCAGAGATCTGAATGAGCTGATCTTTATCCCATTAACCAGATTCTACTTCTGAAAGGTTCCTTCAGGGACACAGGCAACCCATGTCTGAGTGCCTGCATTCAAGTCCCACCTCCACTTCATTCCCAGTTCTTGCCAATGCACATGCTGAGAGAGAGGCAGCAAGTGGTGGCTCAAGTGCCTGGGTGCCTGCTACTCACATGAAAGACCAGGAAGGACTATTCCTAACTCCTGCTTCAGCCTGGACCATACCAGGTTTTTATTGTGGACTTTTGGGAAATAAAACCATAAACAGAACAACTTTGTATGTATCTCTTCCAAATAAATAAAAAAAAAAGTTTCACCCTTTTTAGTTGATTTCCAGTTCCATTAACATCAGCTGGACAGACAGGTACTACCTGAGTGCAGACACACCTTCTGCCTAGGCCAAGAAAGGCTGCTGTGATTTATGAGGGCATTCAGGAAGAAGTGTAGGAACAGAAGTGAGTACTGATGCACAGGGGGTCAGAGGGATGCACAAGGGATGTCCAGAGCTGTGAGGGTGTTGGAGACCATGGGGAGAATGGCCTGAGTGCAGGCAACAGGTGGCTGGGACTAAAATATCTGAAAGAAGGACTAAGTACAGAATGCCCAATGGTTCAGGAGAGCTGAGGAAGGATGGTATAAGAGCTAGGAGACACTGAGGCAGGACTATTTCTCCGTCAGAGCTGGAAGAGATGCAGTGGGGCTGTGGATGGCTCTGTGATAAGCCTGGCATGGATATGCAGAGTGTTGCTTGTTACACTCCACTGGTCTCCCCCCTGTGAGCTGTGACACCAACAGACTGAACAGCCAGTAGGAAACAGCAGCCTGACAGAAATAAGGGTGTTTGGAAGGTGGGGAGGGAAACAATCAACAAGCGGGAAGGGGCTAAAAAGAGGGAGGAATAGAGAAGGAATAGGGATAACAATATAAGAAAAAGGATAAGAGAGAAGGAAGGAGGGATGGGTATTGTGGTACAGTATGGTAAGCCACTGGCATCTGAGAGAGCCAGTTCAAGTCCTGGTTATTCTGTTATCTGCTGGTGCATTTTGGCAGGGACAGATGGCCAAAACACTTGGGCCCCTTCACCTATGCACCAGAGCCTGCTGCTGCGGCTACCTGGGGTGTGAACCAGCAGAGAGATTCCATGTTACTCTTTTTCAGATAAAAACACACACAAAAGGTGGGTGCATGTGTGGGTGGGGAGCAACAAGAGAGTAGGGATAAGTAGACAAGGGAAGTAGGAAGAGATGATAATAAACTCAAGTATGAGCTTTGGGAAAATCTGGACATCGGTCTTAGTAGAGATACCTCGGTGCCACATGGGCACTCAGTCCAAGAATGGACTCAGGATGGGCCATCGGCTTGCGGCTGCCCACCAGGCCTGAAACATAGTGGAGTAAGAATAGGCAGCAGCCGCAGGCTGTTCTAGGGACTCAGCACCACACCCCCACCCCCTCATTTGCTGGACTGCTTCTCTATGGCCCTCTTCCCAGTGTACCCTTCAGAGGCTTGTGCCTCAGAGGCCAGCTGGCCAGAGCTTATACTTACATTACCACCTCCAGGGACATGCTTAATATTGTCCTTGGAACCACACTTGGACTGAATATGGCTGTAGCTCACTTTTTTGGAGACTATCTGGACCTAGAGTGTTGGAGAACAGGAAAAAAAAAAAAAAAACACAAAGGAAGGACTGGTTAGACCCAACACAGGGCAGGCTGTGAGTCCACGCATGATCACAATGAACAATAAGGGGTGCTATTAAACCTCCACCCCCACCGTCCACAGAACAGGTGTGGAAAAGAACAGGAAAAGGACTCTGAAAGAGGAAGGGAGAAAGTGAAGTGTGACAAACACCACAGGACAGAAAGAGTTGTACATGGGTGTCCCTTGGCTGCTTTTCCTACTTCTGGGGGTGCTGGCTGTGCTCACTCAGGACAAGCCCCACCTTCCCTGAGAGCTGGTCTCCTTCCTGCAAGGGACCTGGGTCATCTGGACCTGTCCTCACCCAAGGAGGGCATGTTTCTGCACACCAGGGCCTACCACTGCTGCAGCCAGACACACGCCCTGAAAAGTACTGGCAACACTAAGGATCTGCTAACACACAACACAAGTGGAGAGTTTCAGGACACTACAAGGTGTTATGGATGCTGCTTCAACAGCTGCTGCTCAGCCCATTCATCTGAGAGCCTGAGAAGGCACAACACTGGACAGCAGAAGTTCACCTACATCTATTTTTGATTCTGCAGTAACACATGTTCTTGAGCCAGATTGCACGTTGTTCTGTGAGTTTCTCAAGAAAGGGAAGTGACTCTGGGCAATGCTGCAATGACGCTTGCTCAGCTGCACTGCAGCTAACACTCCCCTGGAGCTGAGCAATAAGGCTGCTGGGCCTGCATCTCTCCAGATAAGGGACTTCCAAGTTCCCTTCCTTCCACCACCATGGAACTAAAGGCTCTTTGCCAACGCCACAGCCTCTAGATCAGAGTCCTCTGCCAAACATAAATGCAGTTCAAGGAGAGTCACCTCGGCGCATTTCTTGGCTTCTTTGCAACTTGAATGATGCATAACTGGTTAGAAACCACGTCCTAATGAGCTTTGTCCTTGGCAGTTACTGGAAGTCATGGGGGTAGTCTTCATTTCCCCATCCATCCACTGGAGCAGTTCCTTGGGACGAGACCTCCTGTCCCGGCCCCACAGGGTTAGCTCGGGCTTCTTTGTGGTTCTCTTGGTCCCACCAGAGGCAGGAATCTGGCTCTTTGGTGTGAAGGCAAGAAACCACGCTGGCCCTGTCCTCCAAGAGCCACTGCATCCTCTTTCTTGACGGGCCTTCTAGTTCAGGTCAGATGACGGACAGGTGGCATTTGGATCAAAGTCAGTGTGACAAAGGGGACAGACATTTTTGATGCATTTTATCCAGATGAAGATTCCCTGAAGGGTTAATGGGTTCCCAATGCCATAAACGTTCAGGGTTGCTAGAAACATTTTCCAACGGCTGAATCACCAAACACAGAGAAGGGAATGCAGGGAAGAAGTATAATAGGTAAAGTTAGGAAAACAGTGCTGGAGAGGGGCAAGTGACTCAGACTGGAAGATTTTTTTTTTTTTTTTTTTTTTTACCATCTTTTACCTTCCAGAGGTTAAATCTAAATAAAACTCACTTTCCCAGCAGGCGATTTCTGTGCACTCGCAACTGGGCCGGCTGCTTTAGGGACTGCATTGGGTTCAGGCTTTCGAGCCGGAGCAGCTGCCTCTGTTTTTTTCTCTACTTTGGCCTGGATGGAGATAAAGGGAGGGCAAGTTTCAAACCAAGAGGATGACAGCCAAATGCCAAGGAAGGAAGAAGGCTGAACAGGGGACTTGGATCCAGGCCATGAGGCAGAAGCAGGCCATCTTTGCTTCTAGGAAAGATGTATATTTTCCAGGATAGACCAAGAGTGGAGGTCCAGGGAGAAGCCACAGACCGAAGTTCTAGGCAGAAGAGAGCAGGACACCACTGACAGAGATCAGGCACCAAAGTAGGCCGAGAAGACTAAATGGGAACACCACACACCATTGTTTCCCTAAAGCCACTCTGGGGCTCTCATTCCAGACTAGACCACCATGTCATCCCTGATACCCGAATGTGCCAGGCTCTGCCTCATTTCTGTCCCAGTTCAATTTTAACAGTCCTAAACAACCCACATATCCAGTCCCAGATGGTAGTGGAGAGGGTTTTGAGTGTTAGTAAATGTTCCCAGGGTGGGATACAGACACCACTGCAGGGACTTAAATGGACTTTGCTGACAGGAGCTCTGGGATGACACACAACCAGACAACTGTAAAGTGGATGCTGGGCGTGGGGTTTAGGAAAACTAGGGCTCACAATACAACCCATTTTGGCCACAAGAGGACACCCTAGTTCGCATTCAGACACTGCACCCAAATGATGGCAGGCCGAACTGAGGTGCTCCTCCTCCTGCCCGTCAGGACTGGTCAGAAAAAGAAGAACTGGGTTCATGCCCTGTATCAATTACCTGGCAGAGGTATACATTAGTTTCTGTTTCTTCCGTAAAGTAGAAAAATCATTAAGAATTCAAACAATATTGGAAATGCAAACCCCAACACACAAAACAGGAATTCCTTCTAACTTGAGATGGAAAGAGGAAACAGGAGCTAAAGCCACCCTTTCACCGAGGGTGACACAGGAATTGGCTGATACGAAGCTGATGTCCCAACAGTTTCCTTGCTGTGGTGGCTGAATTTGGCAGGTGAAGAGGCCAAGGCTCGAATGCCCAAGACCCTGAGTTAGCTGCTTGTGGCAGGAGAGGAGGCCAAGACTGGCACCCCCAGGACCCCAAGCTATGTACCTACCCGGCCACCTCCAGGCTGGTGCTTGATGTTTTCTGTGGAACCGACCTTCGAACGAACATTCTTCAGGTCGGGGGCAGAAGTAGTGGTTGTCAGGCGGCTCAGCCTTGGAGCAGAGGCACTGGGCTTGGTGGAGGTGGGCTTCTTGTCAGCTGAAGAAGTTGTGGAGGACCGGGGTAACGTGGGTGTGGTTTTGACTCGCGTGGGAGCCACTGCTGAGGGAGCCGCTCCAGGGACAGTGTTGCTTTTCTTCACAGAAGTAACTGAGGTGCTCTTGGACCGACTCAGGTCAACTGTAATAGCAGGGTGCGAGAGACCATGGCTCAGGGAGAGGGGAACTGAACTCTTAAAGCCAGGGGACAGGTGGATCTTCATTCAAGGGTTCCACAAAGTAGGGGCATAGAATTACCTGGTGCAGACCTGGAAGTCACCTTCCTGACGTCTGTAGGTTTACCCTCAGGCTTGATGGCTGCACAGGCAAACACATAGTGTTAGCCTAACCTTTAATCCACTGACCTGTCAGATGGCTCACCCAACACGAAGTGGGGTTCATTATTCATTCAACAATGACTAAAAGTCCACTTTCCAACAGACATGATGCTAGTATTTGGGAGTGGAGCAGCAACTGAATCACATAAATGCTGGTCCTCAGCAGCAGCACCAGACCAGTTGCTGTGTCTTTCTCTCTCCCTCAGCCCTGACAACACCTTCTATGTGGCCTTAAAAGTAGGCCATCAACACATGCTCGTGCAACTACATCACTTCTGTCTTGTCATCATGCAAGCCCATGAACACAGGGCTCTAGGTGCCACAAAGTCACTAAGAAAGGAGCAAGAAAGCCAAGTCCCAGTCATTCAACATTTTTTAGAATCAACACAACTGCTAAGCTTCCATGCTTATCAGGCCAACAAGGCTCCCACTGTTCGATGCTGGCCTGCATAACTTATTGGGGTGTTGGCAGAAGAAACTAAGGCAGGGACAAAGCCAGGGCCCCAGAGCTGCTCAGTGGAACCCAGGTAAGGAAAATAGGCAATACTCACTAGTGGGCTTTTTGGGCACAGGTGCTGGGGGGCTCCTACTGCTTTGCCCAGGTGAAGCAGGAGTGGCAGATGTTGTGGTTTTTAGAGCAGTCTGGGTGCTCCTGGATCCAGGTCTGAGGGCTGGGGCAGAGGCCGGCTTGGCTGGGGGAGTCCGCTTCTCAGCAGTCTTTGCCTCTGCAGTGGACTGCAGGTAGAAGAGTTGCAGGTCAGCACCAGCCCAGGTGAGGCCAAACAAGGGCTCAATACAGGCATGGGGCAGACCACAGGGGAGCTATGGAATGAACGGCTTCCAAAAGCAAAATATACAGGTGTCTAAGAACAAAGTCCTCTAGACAACACCTGAAAGTAGCCATGTGGCAGCTACACTGGAAAACAGGATGTCAAACCACCACTAACCAACTGAAATATTAAAAATGGACAGCCCAAGAAGGATTGCAGGTACTGTAGCCTAACCTACATATATTATTTTTATTGCAAAGTCAGATATATACAGAGGGGGAGAGAGAGAGAGAGAGAGGAAGATCTTCCATCTGATGATTCACTCCCCAAGCGGCTGCAATGGCTGGAACTGCAATGATCTGAAGCCAGGAGCCAAGAGCTTCTTCCCAGGTCTCCCATGTGGCTGCAGGATCCCAAAGCTTTGGGCCGTCCTCGACTGCTTTCCCAGGCCACAAGCAGGGGACTGGATGGGAAGCAGGGCTGCCACAATTAGAACTGGCGCCGATATGGGATCCTGGGGCGTTCAAGGTGAGGACTTTAGCCGCTAAGCCACTGCACTGGGCTCCGCCTAACCAATATTTGCCTATGATAGTGACTGGATAAAGTTAAAAAAAAAAGAAAAACTTTAAAATCCAAAATCACATCCAGTCAGAGGTCATCCTGTCCACACTGACCAAATGTAGGTGGCAAGCCTGACCTCTAGCCTTAAGCCACGGCTCTGTGTATGTTCTTAGACTTCTGAGCCTTTATGATAAGGAAAATCTGAACAGGTCATTGCTGAAGACCAGCTTTCAGAGTGTGTGATACTAGGGAGCAAAGCATGGGTAGGCAGAGCACAGAGGATGGGAAGGGGCAGGACTGATGACCAAGCGCCTGAGGAGCACCAGCCGCAGCCCAGGGATGGAGAGCAGAAGCTGACACGATCCTCAGAGTTCCCACCAGTGTGAACTCCAAGATCTTCCATCCACTGCTTTACTCGCCAAGTGGTCGCACTGGCCGGTGCTGAGCTGATCCAAAGTCAGGAGCCAGGAGCTTCTAAGCCTCCCATGCAGGTGCAGGGTCCAAGGCTTTGGACCATCCTTGACTGCTTTGCCAGACCACTAGCAGGATGCTGGATGAGAAGTGGAGTAGCTGGGACACGAACTAGTGCCCAAATGAGATCCGAGCAAGGTGAGGACTTTAGCCACTATCCTACTGTTGTGAACACCTCCACCTTATTTTTCTGAATAGGTTTTCCTCCTCCTTGGTTTGCTTCTATAAAGCTACCAACATACCAAGAGTGTGTATATTAGACTTTAGTTTAAGTCTCTCAAAATACTTCCATTGCTTATCTAAAAGACAAACAGTAACAGTTATAATGTAGATTTTCTTCTTTAGTTTAGCTGTACTTTAAACTGCTGCCTGAAGAGCTAATGTGTGGGTATATCAGAAGTCTGTGGAAAATGGAATTAAATGATAAAGCCTATTTTAGTGCGAACAATTGTATTTCCATGAAGTACAGGGTCCTCAAGCACTGGCTCTGTTGTAGATCCCGGCTCCAATAGCAGTTCAGCAACTTCGGCAGGTTGTGTGAGGATGAGTCTGCTTCCTCACCCGGGTAGAAGCGGAGGTGCTGAGCACGGCACCTTCCCCCGCAACCTTCTTCCATTCCATGGAAAGCTGCTAAATAAGCCTTGGCAAGCACCTGCACGGTACTTCTATGCACCTCCCTGGTGCCCTCAAACTGCTTCCTCAAGTTAAACAGAAACAGGGCCCAACACAGCAGTCTAGTGGCTAAAGAACTTGCCTTGCATGAGCCAGGATCCCATATGGGTGTAAGTTTGTATCCTGGCTGCTCGACTTCCCTTCCAGCTCCCTGCTTGTTGCCTGGGAAGCTGGTGGAGGATGGCCCAAAGCCTTGGGACCTTGCACCCATGTGGGAGACCCAGAAACTCCTGGATCCTGGCTTTGGATCAGCTTAGGTTCAACAACTGCAGCTGCTTGGAGAGTGAACTAGCAAGTAGAGGGTCTTTTTCTCCAATTCTCCTCTCTGTAAAAAAAATCTGACATTCCAATAAAAATAAATACATCTTTAAGAAAAAGTGTTAAAGAAACAGTCAAGCTGAGAAAGTGAGAGATAAATTGGTGAGATTTTATAAACTAATCCATAATATGTCTTCCGAGTTTCTTGTGCAGAGTTTTATTCTAGACTGTAATTCCTAGGTCCCATCATGTGTTTTTATAGGAGTGACTTACAATACTGACAATTTAACATACAATACTAATTCCCACCATGAATTTTAGCAGTACTACCAGGCTGATCTAAAAGTGCTTCTTAAATCAAACAGAATACTAAGGAACACTGCCACAGCCTCCACCCACCCTCTTCTTCCGGGACAATCATAAAGCTAATGAGAAGTTCCTAGGCAACAAAGGAGCTCCAGGAGAGGTGGTCCTAATGCCAGAAATTATCACAAGGTCCTGGAGTATGATGTGACCAGTGGGAGGAGCTCAACTGAATTGCTACAATAAATGGCTACAATTCATTTCCGCAGGAACATTAACAAGAAGACAAAGAACTGAAGTCAAAGTAGGAGTTACAATGAAAGTGGTGTTTGGGTAGTATGTGGAACAGGGCAACTAGTTAATAAGTTCTCTAGTAGGTTAAGGATAAGAACAGTTGTGAAAGGAGGAGGAATTCCAGTTGATGGGAGGCAGCAGCCTCTAACCAGATTAGGGAAAGGTTTAAAAAAGGGGGGTGGGTGGGTTTATGGTTGCCATTAAAGCAATCCCTGTCCAAATAACACTTCCCCCTTGCCCATGTTTTTTCCCACCTCCACTAGGGTGAGTGTATCATCTGGTGAGGACAAGACTATCTTTCCCTGGCCCAGTCCTCGGATGGTGGCTTACCTTTGGCTTTGCGTCTCTTGCAGGTAAGGTGGAAGGCCTGGCAGTGGAGGCAGCAGGGCGTTTGGGTGGGGCAGCTGCTACTAAGCCTGAAGCAAGGCTCATGGGTTTTTTATTCATCCCACCACTGGTGGTGGGAGCTGGCTGCTTAGGGAGAGAAGTGGGCTGTGTTTTGGCTTTCGATGTTGTTGAAGTCTTTGCAGGTTGTGTAGAAGCCAAAAGCTTTAGGTTGGTTGTTGGTTTTTTTTTTTTATTTAAATTTTTGATTTAAAAAAAGAACATCAAAACACACAGACAAGAATAAAAACAAATTAAAATAAAGTATAAATTGCACAATTCAAAGTAAAATTACAAGCAATGAGGATAGATGCAAATGAAAACTTGCACTCTTTTCTTCTGAGCTCAGAAAACAGTGGCAACTCCAGGATGGAAACCGCCTTAATGACAGTGCCATTAAGCAGTTTGGCACCTGAAGATTTAAATTCAGTAGCAGCTTTAGATAGCTAATTTTTGGTAGCTGCAATAATTCTATACAGAAAATCATTAGCAAGTAATTAAGCCATTATTTACTAAGTGTGGCATCGGAACACTGCAGCAACTGCCAGCACCTGGTAAGTCTGGGTGAGGCTATTATAGTAAAATAGCAATGTACGATACTTTCTAACCATATCCAAGCTTAAAGAAGGACTCAAAACAGCTCAGAAAAAAAGACATTTCATTCATGATTTGAGCAATAATAGCAGAAGATACTGCAAAAAAAAAAAAAAAAAAAAAAAACAAGAAACACAGCAATGAAACATAACTGGCATTTGGGTACTTACCTTTGTTTTCTTCTCTGGGCTTGGTGGGAGCTCCTTGTTTGGTGGGGTGGTGATGTCATTTCCGGTCACACTCACAGCAGGCCGTCCTTCATCCGGTCGGGCTACTCCTAAGTGGGATGAGTGGGAATTATTCTAAACCAATGCTTTTCATATCCATATTGAAAATGCATGGCTTAGCAAAGACAGACCACAGGAGCACCTCATTCTGAAAAAAAATCTACAGGTTGTGCTGCTAAAACATGGACAAGACACCCAGATTCTCACTGCAACAGAGGACAGTTTCAGATTCCAAACACTTAGGTGACTTGTCCCTGTGGAGCAGTAATCTAAATCAAATTTGCACAAATAACCAGAAGAAGGAAACAGCTCTTCAAGTTTGGCTTCCTTTCCCTGGAGACCAGCAAAAGGGGTTCTATCATCAAACTACCAGCTCCTGGAACACAGGGGACAACACTATTCAACCAGAGTCTTGGAACAAAGGTGGCTGAGAGATGGGGTCACAGCCAGATGGTCATTCAATGTCCTCCCCTTACTTCCTCTCCTTGTAAAGAACCATTTTATAGAGGATGTAAGATTAACTCGCTCTAGATCTAGCAGTGACCCAAATTTTCAACAAGGCTGAGGGGACTCACGGAACCCTACCCGGGACCAGAAAGGAGATCTACAGTCTCAGGCTGCATAGCCTCCTCTGTGTGGCAAGCTTCTGTAGACTCAGATCTGAAAGTGTTATAATATCATGCAACTTGGTAATCTTAGTGTGGCAAGCACAAAAGCCAGAAGCATAAAAGGTTAAGCTTCACTAAAGGAAAATAGCAAACTTCAACGTGGAAAAAAAAATCCAAAAACAGAACTCAAGTCAAAAGCCAAATTTCAAACAGGCAAAAAAATTATCTAAACCTCATACCGAAGACCCCATTTCATAAATTATCTCTACAAATCAGTAATTCCTAAGGCCGACTATCCACCAGATAAATGAGTAAAAGACAGTTTATTAAAAAAAAAATACAAATGTGCTTTGAAAACACAAAAATATGCTTGATAGTAAGTACAATAAGATAAATGAAGACACTGAAATCCCATGATTAACCTAACATATACTTGAAAATAACCACAGGAGACACATGGACCACAAGGGGAGGCTGTGTAGGACTGGTACAATTCATAGGCAGGGTAGTGTGGCAGTGATTTTACCAAGGGCAAGTGCTGTAGAAACCCAACTCACAGGCAGATATCCACACCTGCAAAGTGACAAATTAGAGCCTAGAGCGCCTAGGGATGAACAACTTCCAAATCTGCCAATACGAAAAACTAGTTAGAGAATCATGGAGAAACTTTTTTTGGTTAGATATAAAATGATCCTACTAAGCTAAACAAATAAACAAACAAACTATAAAACAAAAACAAGGTGGTGAGCAATATGTAAATCAGGAAGCCATTTGTTCAGAAAAGGGACTGGGCAGGAAGAGAGGGTGGCTATAAAACACACACACACACAGAGTTTAGAATCATCACAACTGATTCTCTGCTGTGGCTCTCCATTCCAGCTTCTGGCTAATGCAGACCCTGGGAAGCAACAGCCACATCCTGGCTTCCTGCCACCCACACAGGAGACCTAGACTGAATGCCCAGCTTCAGCTGTGTTTCTGGGCGTTGAGGCCATTCAGGCAAGTACACATCAGTGGATGGGAGTCAACCCTCAGCTCTCTGTATACCTGTTTGTCTCATTGTTTTTCAAATACATGGATTAATAACAATTAAAAAGCTTTCTGGGAAATAACTAGACATTCGTAGAAAATACCACAGAAATGCCATCTTGCACAATTACCGAATACTATCAAAATCAGGACAAAGGTATCAATCGGTACAGTCCACAGAGATTATTCATTTGTTTCCGGTCTTACAAATACTCATTTGTGTGTGCATTTCTATGCAATTTTACATTGTTTTGTACCATCACTAACAAGATATAACTCTTTCAGCCCTATCCACCTCAGATCCTTTTCTAAGGAAAAGCCCTAAAGCTTAGGCAAAGTCAATCACATGATCTCCATCTTTATAGCAACATTCAATCTATTTGAAAGCAGAGACAGGAAAGGGAAAGGATGAGAGGGGAGAAGAAGGGAGGGAAAGAAGAGAGAAGAAAAAGAGAGGCAGAGATAAAGAGTTACCTTCCATTCACTTGTTCACTCCCCAAATGGCCCAATGACAAGGGTTGGGCCAGTGAAAGCAGTCTCCTTGCAGTCTCCCACATGAGTGGCAAGGGTTCAGGACTTGAGCCATCTGCTGCATTTCTAGACACATTAGCAGGCAACTGGACTGGGAGTGGAGCAGTCGTTACTTGAACCTCTCAGTCTTGAGCATTTTATTAGATTGTTATAATTTTTGTTCAATTATCAAGCAGTTTTTTAAAAACATATTTATATATTTTTATTGCAAAGTCAGATATACAGAGAAAGGAGACAAACAGAATAATCTTCCATTCGCTGATTGCTTCCCAAGCAACAGCAACGGCTGCAACTGGGCTGATCTGAAGCCAGGAGCCAGGAGCTTCCTCTGGGTTCCTCACATGGGTGCAGGGTAACAAGGCTTTCTCAGGCCACAAGCAGGGAACTGAATGAGAAGCGGGGATGCAGGGATTTGAACCGGCACTGATATGGGATCCTGGCATTTGCAACGTGAGGACTTTGTCTCTCCCCTTTGTAAATCTGCCTTTCAAATAAAAATTGAAAATATAACTCTGTGTGTGTGTATATATATATAAAGAGGTTTACTAAGGGACATTAATGTTTAAGCAAGTTGGAAATGGAGTAACGGCTTACCCCATTATATACAAAAAAACAAGTTAAGACAGAAAAAACATAATTTTGAGAAGGAAATTCAAAGGGACAAGTGTGTGGGGTAGAGGGAAGAAGTTCCAGAAACATTAGCTACAGAGCCAAAAGACTGCCCTGAGAGTCCTTCTATGTAGAAGAGTATATATAAACACTTCTTTTAAAAAACAAACCAGGAGCCCAGTGCAGTAGCACAAAAGCTAAAGTCCTCGCCTTGAATGTGCCAGGATCCCATATGAGTGCTGGTTCATGTCCCAGTAGCCCTGCTTCCCATCCAGCTCCTTGTCTGTGGCCTGGGAAAGCAGTCGAGGATGGCCCAAAGTCTTGAGACCCTGCACCCACGTGGGAGACCCGGAAGAAGCTCTTGGCTACTGGTTACTGGCTCCAGATTTGCTCAGCTTCAGCTGTTGCGGCCACTTGGGGAGTGAATCAGCAGATGGAAGATCTGCTCCATCTCTCCTCTCTGTATATCTGATTTTGCAATAAAAATTAATAAATCTTTTTTTAAAAATCAGATTTTCTGAGTATTATCTTTCTTTGCAAATACCTACCTAATAAGAATACCCTATTAAAGACTCAATTGCTGTTGTTTAGTCTAACAGTTAGTGCCTTATTTAAGCCTTTGCTTACAGGAGACCCCTTGGTGTGAAAGGTCTCCTTTCACCTTAGCATCCTAGTTTTCCAAGGCTCAGCTCAAATACCACCTTTTCCAAAACATTATTGTGAGTCACAATCTGCCCTCCTGTCACCCCTTCCACCTCGTCTACCATAAACTCCTTCAGGACAAGAATAATTCACAATGTCTAGTTGGTGACTGGCAAATGGGAGGCATGATGAATGGGCAAATCTTTAGATAGTATTATCTGCACACTCGTTAGCATGCAGTATTTAAACACTGTCTGGTGAATGGATGAGCTGATACATCGGTCATTTGGGACTCTATTTGATAAGCAGGCATTTCTGCTAAGGTACACTGAAAGTCTTCCTTCACTACCACCTTCAAAGTGTGCAGTGCTGCACTGGGCCACTGGGGCCTCAATGCAAAGATACCAGTTCTATCCCTGAGCAACTCACACACCTGCCACAGTCAGAGAGAACAAGAGACGGAGACAACTGCATTTCTGTGGTCCTGGAGTCCTAAGCATCAGGAAGGAATTGCGTGATGTTTTCCTACCCATCTCCCTTTACAAATAGGAGTCCTGTTCCACTTACTGTGCTGGAAAATACTGCTTCTTATTATCAAAGAAAAGGAATAAAATCTTCAGAGAAATGTGTTGAAAGGAATGACTATCAGAGGAAACGGGATTCAAGTGAAAAAGTCATTATTTTTTGGCAAACAAAATATATTTACATCCTTGTTAAAAAGTTTGTGAATGATGCCCCTTTGTGCTCACAGTTGGACAACAAGCTTCTTTAGATCCCAACAATAAGAACTACTGGGGGATGGGGGAGAAAAGAAACGGTCAGGAAGAAAGGCACAGACGGTGGCGGGCACAAAGACGGCCACACTTGCTGTTTATTAGGGGCAAGTCTTTCCTCCCACGTCTGCTTTCCCTTTCTTCTTCTCCCCACAAATTCTCCCAAAATACATACAAGAGAAAACCAGCAGCAACACTGGGTCAAACATTTAGAAAAGAACTGTAAATAACCAGCCGGAGATACCTCTTTCAATTTGAACAAAATGAAACATTCTCAAAAGCAAAATGGAAACGAGGGCTTCCACAGCTTGTGTAAGAACGACAGCTGGGCCAGTGCTCACACAGCCATTGTGAAGCTACACAGGGACCGTTTTGTGACTGGATGATTTGGAGCTCAGCAATCACCCAGTTTACACGAATGGGAAGCTCAGGGTGGGATCATACGGGTGGGGTGGGCATGTGACATGAGGTCAAGTAAGGAAGGGGCTTTCACTTGTATGCCCACCACTTTCTGATGCCGACTCACATGCACTCCAGTCAGCCCTCTGTCCACACTGCCAAGTCAGCTTGACCCAGCCAGATTCACTTTGTTCTGCTCCCTCACTCCCAGCAAGATTCCAATATAACAGAAAAAGCTTTTCCCCTGCTGTCACAGACTCCAACAGCAATAAGCTGCCTAACTCTCCTGCCGGTAATCTATCACACTGCTACCTTTCTTGCTGTCTGCTTATTCCCAAGGGAAGCAAAATTTAGAAACATACCATCACGTGGGCTTTCTTCACACAGGAAGGATGGTGTACTCTGGGTTGCAGTGACCTCAATTTCTTTCTTCCCTGCCAGAGCCGACTGTCCTGGCTGTTTTTCACTTCCCTGGCAGGCTTGGGGGCATGAATCAATTTTTGTTGCTCTAAAACCTTCCTGTTCCTTTTCCTTGCTGCTTCCTTCAGGAATCTGCTCTAGCTTACATTGGAGATTCAAGCCAGTGGCACCAAATTCCTTCTTCCCAGAGCTGCTGCTGCTGTTACTGTTCAAGTGGGTCAACTCTTCTCTCTTCTTGGCTACGGAGTCTTCACAGATCAAAGGAGGTATCTCGGTAGCAGACAAGACGGACAGCTCTGAGGGACTCAGTCTGGGGACAGCTCTCTGTTCTTCCGCCACTGTCATGGAACGCCTTACAGCAGGGGCTCCCAGTTTCCTGGGCAGAGGACTTGGTTCTGGGCCACTAGTAGGAGGCGATAGGCCAGAAGAAAACTCTTCTCGGGCAGGAAGTTCAGGGTACTTATCTGCAAGGTTGACAGCTTGGGGAACTGAAAGGTGAGAACATTCAGACAAAGCCCTGCGTATTGCCTTTTTCTGTTGAGGGGCTTGGTGAATCACAGTCCCCTCTTCAGTAGAACTCAGCTTCTCCAGTTCCTTATCATGGCCTCTGAAGGGCAAGCTTGCATTCAAACACTCCTGGGAGAGTGCCAGCATTGTGCTGGGGGGGGAGGCAGGAGGCTCAGAGGTAGGGTCTGAGGGGCCTATGGCTACCACTAGTGGGGACTCAAACACAAGTCGCCTCGTAATATCATTTGCCACCCCAATCACTGTGCAGCCAGGGATGATGCCATTCTCCTTTCCTTGAGTTGCCTCCTTTGATCCCGGAGCCACAGGATGAAAGTTGGGGTTCCAAACAGTGGTTTCCTGATTCTCGGCAAACCCAGTGGGGATATCAGCGGCTCCAGGGAAATCCAGATCTGGCTGGCTCCTGGTTTCTACCCCGTTTTCCCCTGCCACTTCCCCCTGAATTGGATTGGCTTTGCTTTTGTCTGGCTCTTGTGTGAGTTCCGGATGGAACTCGGCTGCCTTCTGGTGCACCGAGTTACCCTTCGAGGGATGCCAGTTTTCTGAAATCACATACCTGCTCTCAAGGTGACCTGAGGCTGCTTGATACGCCTTGTCCTGTACTTCACTGCTGAGCTCTTTGTCTCTCTTCCCCTCAAAAAGGCAGAGCTTATTCTGCTCCAGGAAGCTGGCATTCTTTACCAGCCCATCTTTCAGCTGCCCGTCCATGCTGACACTCAGCCCGATTTCATTCAGCGTTCCCTCTGTCCTCTGCCACTCGAATCCAGCTTGACGCATTTCTTTTGGGGAGTCCATTCGGCACTCTGCAGGCTTGCCCTGACAGAGCTGGCTGCTCGCGGCAGTGAAAGAGGCTGGCTGCTCCTCAGACAGCGACATCGTCTCTTCCACTGCTCTCCCCCACCCCTCGCTCCTGGAGCGCTAACACCACCTACAATCACACAGGGCTTACAGTGACGTCACAACAAGTCACCAGTAGTCATGACAAAACCCCGTTTCCCCCAACTTTTCTGCTTCTTCAAGCAGTTGAGGGTACAATGTATTTAGCAAAATGAAGAGAAATCAAGTACGAATGAAAAGGAAGGAAACTGCTGCTTTCTGCATAACTAAATAACACTGAAATCTGCAATTTTCTGTTAACTTGCACTTGTTTAGATCTCCAATTTAAAATACAGTATGGTGCCAATCCAGGCACAGAGATAGTAACTATTCTGGCTTTCACTGGCAGAGATACATAGCTACCCACACATTTACTTCTCATACTATGCCTACCTTTCCATATTTACCCACTCAAAAACCTGTTGTAAAAATAAGCAAAACTTATTTGCCAAATCTCTATCTATAACCCATAAATAACAACAACGACAACAAATTTCTGGGAGGAAAAAATCTCAATGTAGTACTTCAACAGCTGGTACTCTTTTCTAAGATAAAGCTGTTACAGCAACTTGTCAAATTCACTTGCAAATTGACTAGATGGGGGTTCCTAAATCCCAGTGAGGGCCCGCCTGGAGCTGTGCATCACGAAAGCGCTTAATATATGGCTTATTTAAAGACTCCAGTGACCAGGGCTTTGGGAATATGTATTCCAAATATAAAATACGCATGGGACTGGACACTCTTCCAATCACAAAGCACTGAGTTCTCTCCCTAATCTCGGTCCTTTGGCTCCTTGGATGAGCTGGGTCACTGCCTGACCCCAGCCCTCTCCCTTTCAGCCTACTATGCTGTCAAGCTGAACTGCTGATCTCAGAACCCCAACCATGAAGAGACTGTCAGCCAGTGGACTCTGAAGAGATTTCATTGTGCTTGGAACAGTGAGAATGGCAGAAATTCAGAACTGTTGACCTATCAAAACTGCTTGAGCAGGACCTTCAGAGCATGCCCCACATTAGGGACCTGGGATGGGTGGGAGGCTGGGTGGGGCTTCGCTCTTTGTTTTTCCCGACCCCAGAAATACGGTGAAGAAAAAAAAAATGATGATATTAGTGTGGAAACAATGGTCTTACCACTTTCCTGTAGCTCTTGACCCTTTGTACCCTAATCAACTGTCAAATATAAATAAATAAAATTTTTTTAAAAATATGAGGGAACAAGGTACGGAGCAGTAGCCTAGCAGCTAAAGTCCTTGCTTTGCATGCGCCGGGATCCCATGTGGGCGCTGGTTCTAATGCTGGCTGGCATCCCTGCTTCCCATCTAGCTCCCTTTTGGCCTGGGAAAGCATGAGAGCATGGCCGAAAGCTTTGGGACCCTGCACCTGTGTGGGAGACCTGAAGAAGCTCCTGGCTCCTGTCTTAGGATTGGCTCAACTCCGGCTGCTGCAGCCACTTGAGGAGTGAATCAGTGGACAGAAGATCTTCCTCACTGTATATCTGACTTTGCAATTAAAAAAAATGAGGGAACTAGAAACATGCCTTTTACATTTTTAACACACTCACATCTCATTAAAAATGACTGAAACACACATTCAAGCAACCACAGGCCTGCTGTTAGGTCACAGTATATCTTAACCTGGGGCACCAGGGCCATATGCTCAGTAACCCTCTTGCTTCATGCAACCTGCCTGTTGGCAGAAGCATGTCTGGAGCAAAGAGCAGCATGTTTGAACAAAGTCACAACCTGAGTTGGCCATCATTTTTTCATGGAAAAGTGTATTTTCAAACAAACATGTTTTATACCAAAATATATATACCCATCTTCCATCCACTGGTTTACTCTGTAGATGGTTGTCAATGGACCAGGCCAGGGAAAAGACAAGAGCAAGGAATTTTACTCATTAGTAATTCCATATTAGGGTCCAAATACTTTCATCATCTGTCATTACTATCCAAAGGCCACTAGCAGGACCCAGCGTATTAATTCAACTGGCTAATCCTGCTTCTTGAAGAGCCAGGATCCCACATAGGTGCCAGTTTGTGTCCTGGCTGCTCCATTAACCATCCACCTCCCTGTTGGTGGCCTAGGAAAGCAGTAGATAGTCCAAGTGCTTGAGCTGCTGCAACCAGGTGGGAGGCCCAGAAGAAGCTTCTGGCTCCTGGCTTCAGGCTGGCTTAGCTCTGGTAGTTGTGGCCACCTGGAGAGTAAAGCAACAGATCCCAGATGTTTCTGTCACTCTACTCAGCAATTCTGCCTTTCCAATAACAACAAACAGATAAATAAATATTTTTTAAAAAGGTTTTAATTGAGAAGACTGATATAAAGGGAGGAAGAAAGATAGAGAGCAAGATCTTTCGTCTGCTGATTCACTCCCCAAGTGGCCACAAAGCCCGGAGTTTTGCCACTCTGAAGCCAGAAGCCTCTTCTGGGATTCCAAAGCAAGTGCAGGGCTCCAAGGCTTTGAGCCGTCCTCTACTGCTTTCCCAGGCCACAAACAGGGAGCTGGAAAGGAAGCGGGGAAACCGGGACAGAACTGGAGCCCATAGTGGATCACAGTGTAGGCAAGGCGGGGACTTTAGCCAGTAGGCTACCACGCCAGGACCTGAAATAAATAAATCCTAAAAAACATAAAAAAGTAACTTTAGGGGTTGTTCCTCAAGTCTCTGCCAGATTGAGCCCTTCCTATTTTCATAGTATTCTACCCCGTCTAGGGATATGGAATCAAAATGCTCGTTTTTTTTCCTTAATATTACAACTCTTGATATATCAGATCTTTTTAAACGGTCATGGGCCTGGTATGGTAGCTCAGATGCTGAGAATCTCGCTTTACATGCACCAGGATCTCATATGAGCCCTGGTTCTAATCCTGATTGCCCTGCTTCCCATCCAGCTCCCTGCTTGTGGCCTGGGGAAGCAGTTGAGGACGGCCCAAAGTTTTTGGACCCTGCATCCATGTGGGAGACCTGAAAGAGCTCAAGGCTCCTGGTTTCAGACTGGCACAACTCCAGGCATTGTGCCCACTTGGGGAGCGAGTCATCGGATGGAAAATCTTCCTCTCTCTCTCTTCTCGTAGTCCCTATATATCTGACTTTGCAATAAAAATAAATAAATTAAAAAAAAAAAACGGCAAAAATGGCCATAATAGCAGGAATAAAGTCAATTCAAAGCCAGGAGCCAGGAGTCTGAGTACCCCATATGCGTGCAGGGTCCCAAGGCTTTGGGTGATCTTTCACTGCTGCCCATGACCATAAGTGGATGATAAGTGAGTAGTCAGGATATGAACCAACACCCAAATGGGATACCAGCATTGTAGGGCGGAAGGACTGGCCTGTTGAGTCACTGTGCAGCCACAACACAATAAATTTTTTGATTTTATATGCTTTTTCTGGAGCTGTCCATTTCTGCTGGCTATAAACTGACTCTCTAGAAAGACATGCTTGGGGCCCGGCAGCATAGTCTCGCGGCTAAAGTCCTCACCTTGAACGCCCCAGGATCCCATATGGGCACCGGTTCTAATCCCGGCAGCTCCACCTCCCATCCAGCTCCCTGCTTGTGGCCTGGGAAAGCAGTCGAGGACGGCCCAATGCATTGGGACCCTGCACCCACGTGGGAGACCTGGAAGAGGTTCCTGGTTCCCGGCTTCGGATGGGCGCACCGGCCGTTGCGGCTCACCTGGGGAGTGATTCAACGGACGGAAGATCTTCCTCTCTGTCTCTCCTCTCTGTATATCTGACTTTGTAATGAAATAAATAAATCTTAGAAAAAAAAATAGACATGCTTGGCAGAAGAATAGACGGATCCTGTTTGCATTCTTTATGTATAGCCTTTATCATTAAAACTCTGTCAACTGATCCCAAAGGTTGGAAATCTGGAGTGTCCTTTTTTTTTTTTTTTTAAGATTTATTTATTTTGTTACAAAGTCAGACATACAGAGAGGAGGAGAGACAGAGAGGAAGATCTTCCGTCCGATGATTCACTCCCCAGGTGAGCCGCAACGGCCGGTACTGCGCCGATCCGAAGCCGGGAACCAGGAACCTCCTCCAGGTCTCCCACGCGGGTGCAGGGTCCCAAAGCATTGGGCCGTCCTCGACTGCTTTCCCAGGCCACAAGCAGGGAGCTGGATGGGAAGTGGAGCTGCCGGGATTAGAACCGGCGCCCATATGGGATCCTGGGGCGTTCAAGGTGAGGACTTTAGCCGCTAGGCCATGCCGCCGGGCCCTGGAATGTCCTTTAAGCTTAAAAATTTGAGGTTCTTGGGGGGGGGGAGGGTTTGGGGAGGGGTGGGGGGAATTCCAGTGCAAAAAAAAAAAATGTGTGTCACATAATGCAAATTAATTAAAAAAAAAATTTGAGGTTCTCTTCCACTCTGCGTGCAAAGTGCATAGGTGCTTGTGTATCTGATCAGAAGGTGGTTTCTAGGATTTAGACATACAATAACACATCCAATCTCCGGGTCTTCTACAGCAGATTAGGCTCTCTGATCACAGCACATTTAGTGGCAGATGTTTGTGTTTTAACACTGTGCCTAGAGCTAGTTAACCTGTTCAGGGCTTTGCTTTCGTATTTGTGGCTCTGGTTTCTCTGCATTTTTAGCAGTTACCAAGGCAACATTAGTTCCCTGAACATACCAACTGTTCATTGTTACTGTCTCTCAGAATAATTCTAATAAATTATCATTATTATCCAAGTTAATAATTTTACTGATTATAGTAACTCATGATGCTCTTTACTTACAAAACTAGAAAGTGGTGATGTTACAAACTGATTTCTTACCTAGAAGTAAATGATGCATGTATTTACCTAAGAACCCGAATATGCAAATAGATTTCAAAACCAAAGCCTATAGAATTGTAGAAACATTTCTTAGTACATTTAAATCAGAAAGTCACTATTCTGATTTATTTACAAACACTAAAAAACAAATGGAACAAAAATTAAAAAGACGATCATCTGATCTGTGTCAAGTCACAAAATAAACTAGCTTGTTGACAATCCATTAACAAGAAAGCTAGAGAAACAGAGGCAGGATTCCACCTCACCATACAACCACATGGTCTGCAGGCATCCAAAGTGGCAGGTTTACCTACTGCATCAACCTGTCATATCCTTTCCATATATTTTAAAAAGATTTATTTATTTTTGTTAGAAAGTCAGATACACAGAGAAGAGGAAAGACAGAGGAAGATCTTCCATCTGATTACTCATTCCTCCAGCGGCCACAACAGCTGGAATTCAGCCAATCTAAAGCCAGGAGCCTCTTCTGAGTCTCCCATGCCGGTGCAGGGTCCCCAGGCTTTGGGCCATCCTCGACTATTTCCCCAAGCCAAAAGCAGGGAGCTGGAGGGGAAAGGGAATTGCTAGGATATGAACCTGTACCCAACCATATGGGAGCCTGGCATGTGCAAGGCGAGGACTTTAGCTGCTAGGCTACCACATCGGGCCCATCCTTTCCGTGTTTTAAGAAAATTACCTGGCAGCACCGAAACCAGAAGCTGTAAGTTGTACATCTTATCATTTATTTTCTAATGGCTCCAATGTTATTTGTCAGTCAGAGGACAAAAGTGAGAGGCACGAGAATGTGAGGAGACTCACCCCCTTGTAAAGTAGGATAAACAGTAACATGAGCATTGACCACACAGAATTTTTTCATACTTAAAGTTGAAATAGTCCTGGCTGCCCCATTTCCTATTGAGCTCCCTGCTGATACACCTGGGAAAGCAGAAGAGAATGGATCAAATCCTTGTACCCCTCTACCCATGTGGGAGAGCTGGAAGAAGCTCCAGGTTCCTGGCTTCAGATCAGGATAGTTCTGGCAGCTGCAGTCATTTGGGGAATGAACCAGTGTCTAGAAGATCTCTCTTCCTATCTTTTCATCTCTGTAACTTTGCCTTTCAAATAAAAAAAATTTTTTTAAAGCATTAATTATTTTAAAGAAATGGTACCGATTTCTCAGTTCTGTTACACTTATGAGTTCCAATATTTTCCATTACATACCAGTGCAAAGAAAAAAACAGAACAAGACAGGAGTAGAAGTAGAGCAATATGGAAGAGAACTTCACAAATTGTACTATTGTTAAGACATCACCAAATGGGTATTTCTCCAGTAGTAAAATAGTAGCAAGTACTAAGATTACAAGTGGATTCTCATCTGCTGAGCATATTTTATTTATATACAAGGGCCTTGAAACTGTTAGAATTCTGGGTCTATAAATTACTCCAAGTTTCACACCAAGAAAATTTCCTACTGTAAACTGACATTCCCAGCTGTTGGAAGGCAGTTGACGGCCTTAAGCAAATTGAAGAGAAAGAAATTAAGTCAAATTAAAAGGGAAGCCTGGCTTCAGAATGGCAAGGGAAGGGCCTGTCTATAGGGATCCTATCTGAAAATGTCACATCCTTCCAAACATGCATCCTATCACAAAAACAGTCAAGAAGTCCTTTTCTGACAACTTCAGTTCATCCTCCACGAGATATCCCATTAATTTTTCCTGTCTATGATAATCTCTCTAATATGGGAAGGGTTCCTCCAATCAAGATCCCTTAAACTTAGAAGTTTAAGGTAGAAGAGACTTTACTGATATATCCACTTCCTCTACTTCTAAATCAGATTCAGATCAGCAAGTGATAATTTGTGTGTAATCCCAACAGTGTCACTGGGCAACAGAAGCACATAAAGCTCTAGGCTATGTATTAAGAACAACCCCTGAACATGCCAAATACAGACTCTGGGAAATAAAACACTGGGCTCTCAGGAGATCTAGACTTCACTGCATTCAAAACGAACCTTTGAGTCACCATTTATGCACTCCAGCTAGAAAAGTGCAAAGCTACCAAAGTAAAAACATTTAATTACTAATTATCAGCTTACATCTGGAAGCATTTGAAACTTCAAGAACAAATAAAGTCTGGGCTTTAGTGTCAGGAAGACTTGGGTTCACACTCAAGCCCTGCCTCTTTACGATCTACGTGACCCTGGCTTCCAGAGTCATAATTTCCTCATCTATGAAATGAATCACATGCGATTAGCTCCCAGATAATCAGATACATAATCTTCACAAATGACGATAGGTGTTATTGTCTTCATTAATGTCACTAATAATAGTATCTTTACTGTCAACACTGAAAACTACAGGTAAGAGCATACACTCTCAGAACAAAAGAGAACAAGACAAAAAAAAAAGAGTACAAGACATGAGAATCACAGCCAATCCAGGGGCAGCAGAGCTGCCATGTATGATACTACTGTGCTTGGTAATTCCGCCTTGGTAATATGGTTGCTAACAGAAAGAAGATAAAAAGAGAACAGATAAAAAAACATGCAAATAAAACCCTTCAGCATTCTTAACTCACACAGAAAGTTTGTAACTGGATATAAATTCATGCAGAGCCCAAGTTTTATGCAAAAGAACATGTCCATGCAGAACATAAGCTTAAGACGAGCTTCTCCAGCCTGACTGGCCAGCCAGAGCAAGCACTTTTTTTTAAAAGTTACTAAAGTTAAAAAAAAAAAAAGTTACTGAAGTTAGTAGTTGCATCATGTAAGCTGAGAAGCAGTGATGGAGAAAATGTCATTTGTAGGCTGTGAAAACCTTGATTAGTTGTACATTTTCAGATGGCAAGGACTCTTGACATTTCTAAGTCTTAAAAACCATTTATTTCATCAACCTCATTCCAATCACTTCACTTACTAGAGCTAAAAAGGAAAAAATTATGAAGGATTCAACATGGACACATTTTATGGACAATTCCGTGGACACAGACAATGTCCAAAACTCTAACTCACAAGCAACTATTGGCCAATGGATGCAAGCAATCAGCTGATCAAAAAACATGGCTGCACATCTGAGACGTCATTTTCAACCAGAAGAAACACACAGTTGGTGTCTACCCCTGCTGGTTTGAGGCTACCATTTCCCAATGGAAAACACATCTTTGAAGTTTAACACAAAAGCAATCTGGAAACTCAATACACTCAGCACAATACACACTGAACCAAAAAACCTCACGTACAAAGCAAGAGATGGAATATTGTCTTTCCTCCTATGAGTCCTTTTACCAAACACTCATGAAAATGTGGTTGTAAGCTTTCCTTGTCTGCTAAAAATTCATTGCTTAAAATTCAATTTCCCTAAAACTCTCGGCATGCAACCAAATTACCTGCCTTTTTGAGCTAGACACGAGGCATGCCTTGGCCACAGAAACATGTAAGCAGTAGTCATTAGGATATCATGCCAACACATCAGCAATCAAAAGGGATTATTGTCTGGATGCAACCAAGGCACAAACTCCACCATTTCAATGCTGACTGAAAAGCCACAGTAAGCACACACATTCCACCATGGCAGGTTCATACCACTGGACTTCCGTTGCTTGGACTTCTCTTGTTCCTGAATTGTAGATTTTGGCAAAGGTGGAGTAAGTCCTCGGGACTTGGTAGGTCTCATATAACCTTTCATGGGTTCTGTCTCTCTTTTACCTTCCTTCTTCTTTTCACTCAGTGTCTTTGGTTCAACTTTTGCAGTCATGTCCTGAGGTGATTCCACACTCTTATCCTTGAGTTCTGAGCATTGAGGATCCTTGGAAACAGTCATTCCTAATGTTTCTACCACTTCTGGTGGAGCTTCAACTTCACCAGAGAAAGTATCTGATGGTAAGTCTGAGGTTGGCAAGGAAACAAGCTCCAATTCTGTGCTTTCTTTCAATTTGTCCCTTTCATTTTTGGAAGGTGGAAGAATAACATCCACTTCCTTATTCAAACTAGCTGGGTCCTTACAATTTCTATGCTCAGCATTTTGGTCCTCACAAAAACTGAGCTTTTGTCCCTTATTTCCCATTAACTCAGGTTTTTGAACTGCAGTGGGATCTGCTTCGGTCTTACTGTTTCCTGGAAATGTGGAGCAACTGTCCCTGGCGGGATGTGCCTCTGGGACTCTGGCCGTTCCCGGCAGGCTCTGGTCTTCTCTGAGCACTTCAGGAATAAGGTGTCCCTTGGCTTGCTCTGTGACTTTGTCCACTAAATGCTGAGATGCCACACTGTGCACTGACTCAGATTCCCCTCCCACATGCCCTTCACCTATCCCCGCTTCATTTTTGATGGGGCCAGCAAGCTCACCTTTATTCTTAAAACAGTGGTCTCCACAACTGTAACCTGTTTCCACAACTGCAGAAAAAGTCAGGGCAATTCCTTCTGCACTTGCCGAGGGGAAAACTGCAGAGACAGGTGTGGGCTTTTCTGGATCTGGGAATCCATCATTGTTGCATCCACTGACTACTAACAATTTGGAACTCTCGTCTGGGGCTTTCTCTTGCTTTGCCAAGGTATCTGGGTGTGAGCTACCTTCCCTTACAGCCTGAGCAGTAGGGACGGGCAGTTTTTCACAGGCTGCTGATTCCACAGTCCCTAGAGGAACTGACTGATTCACTACCCCTACTGCTGTCTTAGGACAGGTAAATGTAATATTTCTATTTTCATCTACATAGCCCATTCCTTCAACTCTGTGGTCCCCTGTGGTTTCCATGGGAACAAGTATTTTTGTTGTATCTATCTTACTCTCGAGAATATGCTTCTGGGGAAAACCACTTTTAACCTTTTTACTTTTTCCATCACTGCTCCTTTTACTTGGTTTATCCACCACTGCAGTATGTTCCTTGGTTGTGTCTGTCTTGCTCTCCTCAGACAGTGCTAAAGGAATAAATTTTGCCCCTTGTATTTGCTCTGGGCAGCTGACATTTGTCTTCTTGGCAGCTGGTTCTGTAACAGCAGAATTCTTAACTGTTTTTACTTTGTCTCCCTCAAGAATGCTAAGCTCAACAGAACCAACTTCAACATTTCTATCGATGCTGTCAACCACTGGTGCATGTGAGAACAAAGCATCACGCATTTTTGGGGAAATGGGGTCTAAGTCCTTATTTTTATGAGGAATGCCATCAGTGGTATCTCCTCTATTTTTCTCCACCAAAGGTGGGTTGAGGATTTCTTCCTTGCTCTCCATTTTAGCTAGCTGTATTGAATAATTATTTTTAAATTTTTTGGTTTTGCCTTCACGGCCTCTCTTCTTAGGCTTTTCAGAAATGCAGGTCAATGTGTCATGTTCCATGCAAGGACACTCTTCTTTTTTGCTCTGGTTACTGACACCCTTATCTTCGACTAGCGCTGCTTCTTTTGTCCTAACACAAGAATCCAGAGTCACGCTAGACCCATAATCCAAAGAAGTCAATGCCTTCAATGTGTCTGCCCCTCTAGGGTCAGTGGTCTCCTTAGATTCCCTCATAGCCACTGTTTCAGTAAGATCTAATCTGCACTCTGTTGATTTTAAAGGGTCTGGGATCTGGGCCTCACTTGGACTCCCAGGGGTCCCTTTCTGAGTTGCAGGACCTGGATCATTTGGCACCATGGCAGTCTTTCCATCCTTCTGGCTGTCCAGAAACAGTGGCCGGTCAGGTTTCTCTTTTATCTTGCTGGAATTTGGTTTCACCTTTCCTGAACCAATCCTGCCTTTCCTGCTTTTTCCATCACCTACAAATGTCTTAAACAGTTCATTACCTAGCCCAGGGCCCTCAACTAACACCTGTTTCTGCAGCTTCTCAGGTGCAAAGATGCTGATCTCTTCTATTTGCTTGGGAAATGCTTTCTGTTTTTGTCCTTTAATTTCCTCTGTTTCTTTTTGTCTGAAATTCTGTAGGGTAGTCATTTTACTGTCATCATTCCCCTCCTTAACATTACTTTCTAATCGATTACTTGCTGTCAGAGTGGGCATCCAATCAGGTAGTTCTTTTGCTGTTGGGGATTTTGAAACTTCCGCAATATTTTTTTGGTTCGAGATAGGAGAGCCACCTTCTTTGGATCTGGCCTCTACAAGAGTCTCTCTATTGGGAGCAGAAACTTCTGTCGGGGATCCCTTTAGATGGGGAGGGCTTTGAGCCACAGAAGCCTTCAGGTAGGGCGCCGGCAGCAATCTAGCATCTTGGCTTTGTGGCACAGACTTGTCATCTCTGTCCTTATGCTCCAGCCCAAACTTCGGCAGAGAAGTGACTGAAGTTTTAAGAGGTTCTTCTGAGGGACATGATGGCACATGGAGACTCTCAGAAACAGAGTCCTCAGGTGCCAGTTTGATTGTTCTGGGGTCAGCTATCCTTGGGCCCAGTGTGACAGACTGGCAGGGGAGAACAGCAGCTTCTCGTGGGTCGGCTGCAATGCAATGACCCTGAGGGTCATCAGGACCGTCATCATCCCAAGCCCCCCCAGTCCGGGGCTGACCATATCTCTTCTGCTTTGGTTTCTTCTTCTTCTTCTTTACCATCACTGCAGTGTTTTCAATATCCCAGGCCTCCCTGCCAGGATCCCTCTGGGATTCAAAGATGTCACCATGAACACTTCTCCTTTGGTTCCCAGGCTCACCACTGGAAGATGAGCTGGAGACCCAACCCAACTCAGACACAGGGAAGGGGCCCGGCCTAGAATCAAGAGTCTTCCAGGGATGGGAACCTGCTGGTAGCTCTTGCAGGAGCTTGGCAGGCTTGGGCCGGATGCACCTGCGGCCACTGGGTCTGCAAACTTGTTTGGCTTGTGTGGGAGGGGTACCTGCAATACATGAAGTTGGCTAAAATTCCAAACAACAAACTCCTTGTTGTGTTTCTTTTATTAAAAAAGAGTCCATTTAGCTACTCACTTAATGAGTCTGTTGCTACCAATATATATACTAGTTTATATTAAAGAGCAGGTTTTTCTAAAATGTTTTTCATCTTGAACTGGGGTTATAGTAAATCTTTAGCAAAGACCATCATTTTTGGTAAAAATTTTTTCTCACACATTGTTATAAAATATTTCAAACATTCTAACATATACAATAAGCTTTTACTGACTACAAATCTTGTATTTGTAATTATTAATACGTAAGTAAGCTCCAGTTTTGCAACAATATGATAAGCCTCTCATGCTTGTCTCTTTTTGGTGACATTTATTGGTTGATTAAATATCTATCTGACTTAATCAGGCATCTAGTTATCCTAACCAGATCGATTTGGGAAACACACCAGAAGGTTAAAGATATGATTCTTAAAAAGAAGGAAAGAAAGAACATGAGAAAGTATTTTAGCCAGAGAAAAAAATTTCATCATTCCAGAACATCCTACTTTAAAATATACAAATGTGTTAAGATTTCAATGTTCTATTTCAAAATGTACTTTCCAAAAGAGAAATCTACATAATGTTAAGTAAATTAATGAATTTCAGCAAATGAGCATCACTGGAAAGTTCCAAGAAATGATCTAGTCCAAGTGTCTGCCCTCAAGTCAGCATGATGTAAATCCAAGACTCCTGGAATTGTCTCACCAAACAACCAGTCTGTAAGGGTTTCTGTCAAGTCCGAACCAATGACCTGGTTTCAAAGAATATTACAATATTCACACGAAACTTACTGTATTGATTCTGTCTCATCCCATGTATCTAAATCCCAATCTTTCTAAATATCTCAGATAAATCATTGCTTGTTTTTTTTTTTTCCAAAAAAACTCCTAGTCGATAGCATCCCAGGTATTGATTTTGGCAATCAGCGGTTATTTGGGTGTCATTTTTTACCCTACTTTATACAATTAGGTAAATTTTGAGTTTAAGAACTTATGCTTACGAACTTCTCTTTCCAACTCAGTCATAAGAAGCAGGATACAGCAGCTACAAGTATATCTTAGCAGGGTGTATTTTTTATACAAGAAGCATATGAAAAGGCATTCATATTCCAATTGTCCGGAAAAGTAAACAGAAAGTCAAATTGATAAGAAAATGCATATATTTCTCATTTACTATTAAAAAGCATCTGATCAGAAAGTTCACTGAATGATCAAAATTCCTAGTTGCAAATTATAGAACAGTTCATCAAAGTTTAAATTATCTAGTGATTTTGTTAAAAAAGATGCAGTGGGAGCCAAAGATTGCATTTCTAACAAACCCCCAGGCACCACAGATATTGTGGAGCTTTGAACACCCTAATGAGCAAGAATTCAGAGAATATTTGGCCAAAGTAGTCATCCTGGAGCTAAATAAGCCAAGATATGGCCAGTTAACAGGCCTAAGACCTCATAAGAAAGAATAATACACAGGTGGACTGGATCAGAATTTAGGCATCCTGAACTGCTATCATCTAAAAACATGTAGTACACCGATTTTCTGGTGAAACAAGATGAAATCCTTCAAAGAAAGAAAACTGATTTCAAAATTTACTGATCCCAACTTACCTGAGGTCTCCAGAGAAAGTTCAGGGGATTGACTGCTGAATGGTTTCTTTTGCTCCAATTTCTCCACAGAGTCCCCATCTGTTGGCAAGCTGCACTTTTGGCCCTCAGCGGTGACTGGTTCTAAAGGTAATAAAAATCATAAGTTTTGGGCCCGGCGGCGTGGCCTAAGGCTAAAGTCCTCGCATTGAAAGCCCCGGGGTCCCATATGGGCACTGGTTCTAATCCCGGCAGCTCCACTTCCCATCCAGCTCCCTGCCTGGGAAAGCAGTTGAGGACGGCCCAAAGCTTTGGGACCCTGCACCCGCGTAGGAGACCCGGAGGAGGTTCCTGGTCCCGGAATCGGATTGGCGCGTACCGGCTGGTTGCGGCTCACTTGGGGAGTGAAACATCGGATGGAAGATCTTCCTCTCTGTCTCTCCTCCTCTCTGTATATCCGGCTTTCCAATAATAATAAAATCTTAAAAAAAAAAAATCATAAGTTTCAGAGAAGCACTACTTCAGCTATTTTTTCCATTTGTCAGAAACTAGAGACAGGAGTAGCTCTGGATAAATTCACCTATAGTATGCAACAGAGAAGTAGAAAAGTAACATTTGGAAGGTGTCGGCAGGAAAGTAGAGTTGGGAAAAAAATTTTTTTAATGAGGAATATAACAAATGTTTGTAGTGAGTGACCCAATGCAAAGATTAAGTTGATGAGGCAAAAAAAGCAGAGAACCAGGATGACATACTTGAGTAAGAAAAAAAAAAGATGGGCTCTAAGAAAGAGCAGTTATTAAACCAGGGGCAAAGGCAGTGTGTGGAGACAGACACAAGTACTTGGGCAGATGAGGTAATAGAAGGCAGTGGTTGCCCATTTTATTGCTTCAATTATCTGAAAGAACAGGAACATAAGCAGGGAATAAGGATGGATAAAGTTTGGGAGGCTGGAAGAGTTGACTACTAGAGTAGCAGAACAAAGAGTCTCAACAGAGTGACGTCTTCACTTTCACCTGGCATGGTGTCTGTCTCTTAGTTATCGGGAGAAGTAGCAGTGTGACAGAAACATTGGGAATAAGCAGAATCCTTACCTGATGATGTCGTGGAAGGAGGTGCAGCTGATGGTTCCACATCCAGGAGAGATTTTATTGGGGAATCCTCACTCATTCCTTCCCCCATCTTTGTGATTTCCACATCTTCAACGGGAACTGGTGCCACCTCTATTTCTGAGAGCACTGCAACATTCCTGGTTGGAGTCACACTGTTGGACAGAGTCACTTCTGGTCCAGAGGAAAGAGACACATCCTTAGCCAGCACTACTGCTTCTGGGGTTAAAGGAAGGCCTTTTGCCATGGCCACCTCTGCTTCCGGAGTCGGAGGCACTTCTTTGATTGGGGTTTCCTCTTTCCCCAGGGATGGACTCAGACTGGTGACTTGGGTCATTTCTGTTTCTGGAGGAACAGTCACATCCTTGCCTGTGACCGCTTTTGTTTCTTCAGGGGTTGGAGTAATGTCCTTGACTGAGGCTACTTCTTTTTCCAGAGGAAGCTCTGCATCTTTCATCAAGAACACCTGGGTTTCTGGGGGTGGTGTCATGTCCCCAGACAGCGTGATTTCCTTAGTTGGGGGTATTTCTGGAGATGATACCATTTCTTTATCCACTGCCACTTCTATTTCTGGGAGTAGCTCTCTTTCTTTGAGTGGAGTCATGCCCTCAGCTGGGGTCAAGTCCATTTTTACGGATGGTACCCTCTGTGTTTCCTTGAACAATGTCACATCCTTGGCCGGGGTAAGCACTGTTTCATTGGTTAACACAATGTCTTTATCAGAAGTCACCTCTGTTTCTACAGGGAGTACCGTGTCCTTGGAGAAGACCATATCAGACTCACTGGATGGTTGTGCCAGTGTTACTTCCGATTGGACAGGTGGTTCTATATCTTCATCCAATGACATTTCCAATTCTGCGGCCAGTGTCAAGTCCTTGGATGGTGCCATATCCGATTTAGCAAGCAGTTTCGTATCTTTAGCCAATGCTATTTCTGATTCTATGGTTGGTGCCATGTCTTTGGCCAGTACTTCAAATTTGGTGGGTGATTCTATATCTTCAGCCAGTGTCTTCTGTGATTCCGTGGTTGGTGTCATGTGCTCAGCCAAGTCCATTTCCGGTTGTGTGGGTGGTTCCATATCTTTCATCAATGCCATTTCTGTTTCTGTGACTGGTGCCTTGTCAGTAGTCTTCGGTCCTATCGCTATGTCCGATGATTCCTCTGCTGATATTACATGTATCCGCTCAGCCAGCTCTAAAGAAGGTAAGTTGGAAATTTAGGACTCATTATTGTCTACTCACAACTTTGCATTTAATATTTTCTTAGGGGGAGTATTTAGCTTTTGTGACAAGAGCCTAAACATAGGGCCCGGTGTGATAGCTTAGTGCCCAAAGTCCTTGCTTTGCACACACCAGGACCCCATATGGGCGCTGGTTTGTGTCCGAACGGCTCCACTTCCAATCCCCTGTGTGGGGCCTGGGAAAGCAGTTGAGGACAGCCCAAAGCCTTGAGAACCTACACCCAGGTGGGAGACCCGGAAGAGGCTCCTTGCTCCTGTCGGCTCAGCTCTGGCTGTTGCAGTTGCTTGGGGAGTGAATCATCAGATGGAAGATCTTCCTCTCTGTCTCTCTCCTCCTCTCTGTATATGTGACTTTGCGATAAAAGTAAATAAATCTTAAAAAAAAAAAGCCTAAACATAAACTAAAAATTTGTCAAGTTAAGATATTCTGCCCAGGGGACAGTGATGCAATATAACAGGTAAAGCAGCCAACTGCAGTGCCAGCATCTATATGGGCATCACTTATCTTCCCAGCTCCTTGCTAATGTGTCTGGGAAAGCAATGGAAGATGGCTCTTCTTCTTGGTTCCTAGCTTCAGACCAGTCCAGCTCCAGCCGTTGCAGCTGTCTTGGGAATGAACAATAGGATGGAAAATCCTTTCCTTCTGTCTTTCCCTTTCAAGTAAATAAATAAATATGTATTTTTTCTTTTCTCCCACTCTGGGAGTTCTAATTTACTGCCCATACATATTTATTCTAAAAAAAAAAAATACTCTCCTTACTCTGACAGCTCCAACCCTTAGGAAATTAAAATACAATGTTAAATTGATTTGTTAAGAGGCCACCACTTTCAACTGTGTACGTGCTCAACAGCCCAAGTAAAGAATGCTTCACATGTGATTACCTGTAACTATGAGAACTATCTGATCATGCTATTGGCTGGATTTCTCTGGCTCTGCTCTTGCTGAAGGAACGCTTGATTCATGGACTGCTACTGTTTTTGCTTTTGCTTAGGTCAACTCCCATTAAATTAGAACTTTTTTTAAAAAAAGATTTATTTTTATTGGAAAGGCAGATTTACAGAGAGAAGACACAGAAAAAGATTCTCCATTCGCTAGTTTAGTGTTCAAACTTCTGCAACAGCCAAGCTGAGTTGATCCGAAGCCAGGAGCTTCTTCCATGTCTCCTGTGTGAGTGCAGGCTGCCAAGACTTTGGCCTGTTCTCAACTGTTTTCCCAGGCTATATGTAGTGAGCAGCATGGCAAGTGGAGCAGCCAGAACTCGAACCAGTGCCCTTATGGGATGTCAGGGTTTGCAAGTGCAGGATTAGCCAGTGGGGTCATCACACCAATCTGCAGATGACTATCTTATCAAATGAACCAGAATGAAGACTGCACTAAAGGAATATTCTTTGCCCATTAACCTCAATGTTATATTTCAATCATGATTTAATTCCTCACACTATAGTATCACTGACATAAACGCACTGATAGTTCCGAACTTTTTATCTGTTGCAAGCTGCTAAAAATATATTTCATAATTTACACTGGTTATTGCTATTGCAACCTTTAAGTGATAAAGTGGGTTTCTATCAATTTACCTGTTGTTGGCTGCTGTGGTTGTGTAGTGGCTTCTGAGGAAACAAATGGTGCTGAGTGTGGAGAGCTGGCGGCCTCTACAGACCACCCTTGAGGCACAACGGCTTCAGCAGCCAAGACATCACAGGGAGACAGACCTGATATTGAAACATAAGCACGTTTTTTAAACTTAGCCATCATTGACAAAATATTTAAATCAAAGGACCAATAAAAACAAGGCATTAAAGCTTCAAAGGAAACATTACTGTCATTTTTGTGGTTTTGGTTAATTACTAATTGGTAGTATATTATCACCATTCTCTTCTCATTCTCTTCTAGTGCCATTAAGCATTGTTAGACTACCTTTTATAGCATATTATAAAGATTCAAACACAACCTGTTGAGCTCTACCTCGAATACCACAACCAATGTAATACAGTGCATAGTAAGGTACTGTGAGCCGTAATCTGTTCATCAATGACAATAATATCTTGCCAACATTAAAACAAAACTATATGAAAATATAAGTTTTTAAGGATTAGAGAAATTCTAACATATATCAAATAATAAATGTGTGTAGCATGGACTTAAGTACTATAGAGTTCAAAAAGAACCACAAGGACCAGAAAAATATAAAAGGGTTCAGAACAAAGAGAAGAACAGAAATATAGGAAGGGGTATTCAATTTCAAGGAAAAACATTTTGAACACTGCATAAAGACACGAATAGAACAATAATGTTTCTGGGACAATGAGATCAATTTGATTAAAACTTCAGAAATTTCATAAAAATTCAAGTAAAAGATATGTTTATTTTAGGGCTGGCTCCATGGCATAGTATATTAAGCCTGTGACACAACCATCCAATACAGAAAACAGTTTGTAACTTGGCTGTTCAACTTCTAATTCAGCTCACTGCTTATGGGCTGGTAAGCCTGTAGAGGATGGCTGAAGTCCTTAGGTCTCGCATCAATGTGGGCATCCTCAGTGGCTTATAACAGTGGACAGCATACCCAGATGCACACGGAGGATATGGTGCTTCATTTAGAGCCTGCAGAGTACATCTGGTAACCATAGCAGAGGATAGAGGGCAGAACAATTGGACAACTAACCCTGCCTGGTGATGACAGCAAATATCTGGGCAAATGGAAACGCTAAGGTGGACTAAGTCAGCCAATGGATCTTGGAGGGATTTCCTCATCTTTGGATCAGCAACACTGACAGCATTTCAGAACTATGGAAATCACTTGCACAGAACCCTCAAACTTGCTCCACATGAGGGACCCTGAGATGACATTGGATGGCTGTTCCACATCCCCGGGTATTCAGGCGTTGGGAGGTTGGGTGTGACTTCTCCCCTTCTCTGCCCCTTCCACCAGATACAGAGAAGAAAAAGAAAATTTGGATCTACAAAGGTCTCAACCACATTCATTTAATACTGGATTCTTCCCACCCTAATTAACAATATAAGCATCATCAAAAGTAAAATTTAAAAAAAATGAAAATAGGATTGGGCCTGGCGCCTTAGTGTAGCAGTTAAAGTCCTCACCAGGATCCTATATGGGTGTCAGTTCTAATCCCGGCAGACCTACTTCCCTACTACCTCCCTGCTTGTGACCTGGGAAAGCAGTCAAGGACGGCCCAAAGCTTTGGAACCCTGCACCAGCGTGGGAGACCTGGAAGAGCTCCTGGCTTCGGTTTGGATCAGCTATGGCCATTGTAGCCACTTGGGGAATAAACCATCAGACAGAAGAAATTCCTCTCTGTCTTTCCTCTTCTGAAATCTGCCTTTCCAATTTAAATAAATAAATAAATAAATAAATAAATAAATAAATAAATAAATAAATACAGGATTAGAAATTTTGACAAAAATGGATCTTGGCAATTAAGGCAGGGAAATTCTGAAATAAAAAGTGAGCAGGGGGGTCAGTTAAGATCTTAATCATGAAAATTAGATAAACAGAGAACAGAGATTCAGGATGATCAATAGGTACAGCCAAAACAGATGAGAACAGATGCTTATTAGATTACTAGGGAGGTGGTCAGGATACAAAATAATGGAGGCGTACACGGGGAAAGCAAGTGGAATGTACATGAAGAAAAAATGATGTAAAAACTCAACACAGACAGATGACTGTGCTGAAACCACCATTCTGGGCCCGGCGCGATAGCGTAGTGGTTAAAGTCCTCGCCTTGCACGCGCCAGGATCCCATATGGGAGCCGGTTCTAATCCCGGCGACCCTGCTTCTCATCCAGCTCCCTGCTTGTGGCCTGGGAAAGCAGTTGAGGACAGCCCAAAGTGTGGGACCCTGCACCCTTGTGGGAGACCTGGAAGAGCTCCTGGCTCCCGGCTTTGGAGCAGTGCAGTACCAGCCATTGCGGTCACTTGGGGAGTGAACCATCAAACAGAAGATCTTCCTCTCTGTCTCTCCTCCTCTCTATCTACCTTTCCAATAAAAGTAAATAAATCTTTAACAACAACAAAAAAAATGAAACCACCATTCCAAACCAGCATCCAAGTGTTAGGAGACCATGGTCAATATCAATATCAATGACTAACTTCTCTTAACATCCTTCCCGAGAGGTCTACAGGGCAAAGATGAGAACAGAGCAAAGAGATTATGAATCTGGACCCTTACAAATACAAAACTGCAAGAGGGACTTGCCAACAGTAGGTGTCCTGGACACATTCATATTACATAAAAACAGCAGGGAAGATACTATTACTTACACATAACTACAATATATTAAATCTTTACTATGTGCAATATACTATGGCACATGAGTTGTACATAATTACTAGCTATCACATTTTTAAGGTCGATATGTTATAGAGAAAGAAGCCAAATATAATGAGGGGAGTAACATGCTCAAGATTATGAACTAGCACAATGTGAGCACAGAATGTAAATTATGTAACTTGAGATTTTATATCAGGAAGTTAGCAGTCTCTGAGCTCAAACATAACGTCTACCCTTTGATTAGAGAGAATTTTGCCAGAGCACCTATATTTCACTTTGCCACCTGGTTAACTCCAAGGGTAAAAGGTGAAAAGGCCACTCTGTCACCTGCAGTTCAACAATTCTGGGAGAACAAAATACATCACCCACCAATATGTTTCTTTGGCATAAGGATTGTTTAAAGGAAATTAAGAAGAAGCAGGATGCCAAAAAAATTCTCTGCTCTCTCCTCATTGGCCCCAAAAAAGAACATACATTCAAAGTGTTCCCTTTACTTCTCCAGCTAGGAGAAAGGAGAGACAGATTACTGCAGATAACTCTATGTCCTCATCAGCCTGGAAATGGCACCAGAGGAATCCATATCATACACTTTACTGACCACGCTTTGTCTACTGTTTAGATCCCACAAGTTGCCTTTCCTAATGAGTTCAAATCTTTTTCCTTAATCTTTTTTCTTGCAAAGAACCTATTGCTCTCTGAAGACAATGAACACAGATGCACAGAGGAAATGTTACGTCTCTTTGTATACAGAACAAACCCAGTTAAAGAGCCCATACCATAGCTATCTTTGAGGGGATCATTCTGCCCGGTAAATGCTGAAGCACTGGCTGCCCCGCTGGAGAGAAAGAGCAAGTCTTGCAGGCCTTCATCATGGTGCATCTTAAAGGAATCTGAAGTAACGAAAAGAAATCCACAATTCATTCCCAATGAATGTGAGTGGAAAGGTTCACATTTCTTAGTATCCTATGATGAACATCAACTAGCTAGAATTGGTAAATAATTCAGTTAAACTAATGAGACAGCACAACAGAGGGGATCAATGTTTATTAATGGACCTGTTATGATTAAATATGATATAAATTCCATTATCCTGTAAAATTTCATTATCTAAAGGAGACAGTGAACAAATATGTGCAACAGAAAGGACAGCTGATGTTCATCTCTATAGAGATAATAAATACATAGTAAAAATTATAAAACACACATTCATTTAAAGTAATTTCCAGAAATACAACCAGGGGTAGGCATATGGTACTGTGGTTAAGTAACAGCTGGAGGGGCCATTATTTTAGCTCAGTAAGTTAAGCCTCCACTTCCAACACTGGCATCCCAAATGAGTAGCAAGTCTAGGTCTACCTGCTCTACTTCTGATCCAACTACCTGTTAATGCCCCTGGGGAAGCAGTGGAAGACGGGCCCCTTGCATCCACAAACGAGATCCAAATGAGGTTCCTGGCTCTTTGCTTCTTCCTGGCCCAAAACTGGTCATTGTGGCTATTTCAGGAGTCAATCAGCATAAGGAAGATTTCTCTGTAATCCTGCCTTTCAAATAAGTAAGTATATCTTTAAAAAAAAAAAAAAAGAAAGAAAGAAAGAAAACAAGCAGACTACACATAAAGGGATGCCAACATTCCACATCAGAGTGCCTGGATTGAGTTCCAGTTTCACTTTGAACTCCAAGTTCCCACTAATGATCACCTGGGAGGCAGTAGGTGATGGTTCATAAAACTGGATCACTGGGGCTCGGCAGCGTGGCCTAGTGGCTAAGGTCCTCGCCTTGATCCCTTATGGCCGCCGGTTCTAATCCCGGCAGCTCCACTTCCTCTCTATCTCTCCTCCTCTCAGTATAACTGACTTTGTAATAAAAATAAAATAAATCTTTAAAAAAAAAAAAAAAAAGGGCCTGGCGGCATGGCCTAGCGGCTAAAGTCCTCACCTTGAACACCCCGGGATCCCATATGGGCGCCGGTTCTAATCCCAGCAGCTCCACTTCCCATCCAGCTCCCTGCTTGTGGCCTGGGAAAGCAGTTGAGGACGGCCCAATGCATTGGGACACTGCACCCGTGTGGGAGACCCGGAAGAGGTTCCTGGTTCCTGGCTTCAGATCAGCACGCACCGGCCCGTTGCGGCTCACTTGGGGAGTGAATCATCGGACGGAAGATCTTCCTCTCTGTCTCTCCTCCTCTCTGTATATCTGACTTTGTAATAAAATAAATAAATCTTTAAAAAAAAAACAAAACTGGATCACTGATACCCATGAGGGAGATCTGGATTGAGTTCCTGGCTCCGAAGTATTTTGGGAATGAATGATTGGATGAAGGTTTTGTCTCTCAAGTTCAGAGTTGATATGAACAAAGGCATCCAAACAAGCACATTTGGCGTTTCCCAGTATTTAAAAAAAAAAAAAAAGGGCAAAGAGAGTCAGCAGTGAGGTTGATTGAGAATTATGCCTTTCAATTAAGGAAGCCATCTTAAAATTTGGTTTATACCTTAATTACCATAAATTCCTATAAATAATGATTGATGGACCTTGACAACAAATATCTTACACATTTCTATTCCCTTGCATCACTTCAGTTCAGACCTTCAACTGTTTGAGATATCTACATAGAAACCTCATTCCTTGAGAACGAATAGAGAATGAGTATTTCTGGGCCCGGTGCGATAGCCTAGCAGCTAAAGTCCCCGCCTCACATGCGCTGGGATCCCATATGGGCACCAGTTTGAATCCCAGCAGCCCCATTTCCCATCCAGGTCTCTGCCTGTAGCCTGGGAAAGCTGTTGAGGACAGCCCAAAGTCTTAGGACCCTGCACCCGCGTGGGAGATATGGAGGAAGCTCCTGGCTTCGGATCAGCGCAGCTCTGGCCACTGTGGCTGCTTGGGGAGTGATTCATGGGATGGAAGGTCTTCCTCTCTGTCTCTCCTCATCTCTGTGTATCTTCCTTTCCAAAATAAATAAATAAATCTTAAAAAAGAGCGAACATTTCTTTGTCTCATCCTCCTCTTCCTCTTTTTTTTTTAAAGATTATTTGTTTGACATTAATTTCTTTTCAAAGGCAGAATTACAGAAAGAAGACAGAGGCAGAGTTATTAAAACTGCTGGTATATTCTCTAAATGGCTGCAACAACTAAAGATGAGAAGATCCAAAGACAGAAGCCAGGAGTTTCCTCCAGGTCTCCCATGTAGGTGATGTGGGTGCAGGGGCCCAAGCACTTGGACCATGTGCCACTGCTGTTCCCAGGCTATTATAGGGAGCTGGGTTAGATTTGAAATCACAACAACATGGAAAGTTGGCGTTGCAAGTGGTGCTTCACCCAGTAGAAAACAACATCGGTCCTCTCCCCAAGTGTATCTCTGATCTGCTCACATTTTAAATAAACTTGTAATAACAAAAGAAAACCCTAAATAATCACTAAAAAATAATAACTAAAACTAATAAATGAATTCACCAAGGCTTGAAGATAACAAGATCAATAAACAAAAAATACTCATATTTCTATACACATGTAAAGAACAGTCTCTAAAAGAAATTAAGTGCAACACAGAATAAAAAATAAAACTAATATTCTGAAAACTACAAAGTGGTATTGAAAATTATAAGCAAACAGAATATCTTATTTTCACATATTAGAAGATAGAACATTGTTAAGATGGGAATTCAGGGTCTGGAGCAATAGCCTAATGGCTAAAGTCCTCACTTTGCAAGAGCCATGATCCCATTTAGGCGCCAGTTCTATTCCCTGTTGCCTTACTTCCCATTCAGTATCCTGTCTGTGGCCTGGGAAAGCAGTTGAGGATGGCTGAACGCCTTGGGATCCTGCACCCATATGTGGAAAACCTGGAAGAAGCTCCTGGATCCCGGCTTTGGATTGGCTCAGCTCTGGTCATTGTGGCTGTTTGGGCAGTGAACCACTGATGGAAGATCTTCCTCTCTGTCTCTTCTCCTCTCTGTATATGTGCCTTTCCAATTAAAAAAAAAAAAAAGAAAAGAAAAGAAAGAAAGAAAAAGGTGGGAATACAGGGGCCTTTTTTGTGCCATAGTGAGTAAAGCCACTATCTACAATGCAATTCAAGTCTCAGCAGATCCTCTGACCCCTGCCATGTTCTGGAAAAATATCGGAAGATGACCCAAGTGTTAGAACCCCTAAGGCATGTGGGAGAGCAGGAAGAAGCTCTTGGCTTCTGTCTTGGATCTGGTCCAGCACTGGCCATTGCAGAGGCTGCATTTCTGTTTTTCCTTTTCTCTTTCAAATAAATAAAACCTTTTTTGAAAATGAAATGGAAATATTCTCTAAATGACATACAGATGCAACACCGATTCCTATACAGATTCCAGCTTCAAATTTATTGTAGAAACTGTCAAGATACAAGGGGATTGCAGGCAAGGTAATCCTTTGCCTGTAACACCAACATCCCGTGTAAGTGCCACTTCAAGTCCCAGCTACTCCAGTTCCTTTTTTTTTTTTTCCTTTTTTTAGCTTTGATGTTGTTTACATTCTTAAGGTCAAGGAATGCAGGAAGGTGGGTGGGACAAATGCTTCCAATTTTCCTTTTCTTCACTTTCCTCCTGTTCTCTGGGAGAGGGTAGTGGAGGTGGACGCTCCCAGCTGCCAAACTACATCAATACCTAGTGATGATGTATGTCTACCTGAAGTCATCTTAGAAGCCCCAATTAGGAGACTATTCCGAGGGTACTGCTAGAGTGGCTGACAGTTTATGAAAAATGCCTATTTTTAATTACTAGGCACTGTGGCATTCAGGTTAAGTTCTGACTGGCAGGAACATCCCATAATAGTGCCATTTCAAATTCCAGCTGCTCCTTTCTGATTCAATCAATTCCTAATGGGCTGGGAAGCAACAAAGGATGGGTGAAGTCTTTGGGCTCCTGCACCTAAACAGAACCAGAACAAAGTCACTGGCTCCTGACTTCAGACCAGCCCAGCTCCACCAGTTGTGGCCATTTGGGGAGAAAAACCAGTGTATGAACCAGTGTATTATGTTTTGTTTCTGTAAATCTGCCTTTCAAAACAAAAGTTTTTTTGATTTTTAGAAATTTTATTTATTTAAATAGGAGGAAGACAAAATAGAAAGAGGCAATAAAGAGGGCTCCTCACTGCTGTTTCATTTTCTAATGTCCACTGTGGTCCAAATCGCACAGAGCAAGCACGGGGGGCGGGGGCACAATCCCATTAAAATCACAAGAACCCAATTACTCAAGTCTTTGCTCCTGCCTCCCAGGGCCTAGGTATGCACTGATGGGAAAGTGGAATCAGGTACTGAATGTGGAATATGCTATCTGAACTAGGAGGCTAATGTCACTTCTGCAATAAACTAATGCTTTAATTCTATTTTTCTATGAATTAGAGATTTAATTATTTATTTGAAAGACAGAGTGGAAGATAATTTCCATCAATTAGCTCATTCCCCAAATACCTAAAAGATAAAGCTAGCAATTATGTATTTTTAATTGGAAAGGCAGATCAGATTTACAGAGAGAAGAAGAAACAAAGGAAAAGATCGTTTATTTGATGGTTCACTCCCCAAGTGGCTGCCAATGGCCAGAGCTGAGGCAAGATGAAGCCAGCAGCCAGGAGCTTCTTTTGGGTCTTCCATGTGGATACAGGGTCCAAAGGGCGTGGGCCATCCTCTTCTGCTTTCCAGGCGATAAGCAGGGAGCTGGATGAGAAGTGCAGTAGCCAGGATGTAAACAGACACCCATATCAGATCCCAGTGCTTTTTGGATTAGCCACTTGAGCTATTGTTCTGGGCCCAAAGCTAAAAATTCTATTTGGGTCTCTGAAGTTCTGGTGGGATGGCAGTACATGGAGTGCTGTCTCCCAGGCACAAGAGCAGGTGGAACTCAACTCAAGCACTCTGATATGGGATTCTGGCATTCCAACCTATGATAACTCCATGAACCACAACACCTACCCCAATCATAAACTGTTGAAATTCCTTAAAATATAAAGGATCAAAACATAAAATATAAGAATTCACATTAAAGGCCCGGCAATGTAGCCTAGCAGCCAAGTAGTTTCGGAGTGGCTCAGCTCCAGCCTTTGAGACCACTTGAAGAGTGAATAATCGGATGCAAGATCTTCCTCTCTGTAAATCTGACTTTCCAAAAACAAAAAAAAGACAAACTTAACAAATCTTTATGTAAAAATCATCAAAAAAAAAAAAAAAAACCTTCTAAAAATACATAAATCTTTACAAAACAAATGGGCAATGGCTCTGAATGCATGCTTTTTTAAGGAATATATCCAAATGCTCAATAACCCCAAGAAATTATTCTCAATATCACCAGAAAATAGTAAAATATAAACAAAATTCACAAAAGGTTGATCTTTTCAAATCCATTAAGTTGCGTAGAATTTTTTTCTAAAGGAAATAAACACAATTAAGGTTGTGGAGAGATGCAAAACATACTCACTACAGTATAAATGTAAAATTATGTACTTGCTTTCGAAACAGTGTAGCAATTTCTCAAATGATTAAATATGGTCTCCATATGTCTAACAATTCCATTTAGACATACATGCAAGAGAAATGAAACACATGCCCACACAAAAAACCAAGGCCTACACAAAAGCCTGTAGAAAGCCAGGACAAAAAAAAAAAGAGGAAACAATTCAAATGTCCAGATAAACAAAACATGCTCCAGACAATGAAATATTGTATATACTTAAAGATAACTGAAATATGATACAAGCCGCCCCAATACATGAACCTTAAAAATACTGTGCTAAATGGGATTATGGAGCGAGTGTTAAATTTAGTGCCTAGAGTACCTGCTTTCCACAGTGGATTCATCTGTGTTTAATACCCAATTCTAGCTCCTGCCAAAGTAGACATGGGAGGCCCATGTGAGAGGCCCAAATTGAGTTTCCAGAGTCCTTACCATGGAAGACTTTCGGAGAGAAACAGTAGACACTCATTCTGTCATTCTAACACTTTAAAAATTACTATATATCTAGCAAAGTTAATAATTATTTAGAGAATGGTATGGAAACATCATAAATACTAGTTCTTTTTAACTAACCATAAGCCCATTATAAATCAGATGGAAAAACCTATATCATAAACAAATGGAAACAAATAACTTGGCTCTGATCTTGGCCAAATGACGTGGAGGCAGCAAAGTTACTCCGTTGAGGCTCCTTTGCAGTTCATTCCACCTACTGTACCCAGCCCTGGGTAACTACAGATCAGCTTTTTTCATTTTCTTTTCTTTTTTTTTTTTTTAATTAAAGAAATTGGGTACAAGTCAGTTTTCTCTGCTGTCAAACGAAGATAATACCATATATTTGGCACAGTTAGGTAAGGAACATGGATAATATGAATACAGTGCCATTAGCATGGTGCCTGGTACAAAAGGCACGCAACAAATGTTGCTTTATTACTGTAATTATTTCTGGAAGAATTAAGGTACTATTTTTCACAGTACATGAAGCTTAGAGAAGTTCTACAAAATAAGTTTTCAAAGAAAAAGAACTGTAAGGTATTTGGTGTTTCAGAAGAAACAATGAACAGAGAAAAGAAAGGGTCAATGGAATGTTCTGGGTAAATCATTATGCCTCAGTTGTGTTTTCTGAGCCATAGTTAGACTCAGATGTTTCACCCGAGTGTTGATTGCAGCTTTTCAAGTGCAGCCATCAGGAAGCCCAGGCTTACCGTTCTGGGCAGGATTCAACGGCTGCTCAGGCTGGAAACCAAAGTCTGTATCGTCTGGCCAGGTCTGGCTATTCTGGTATTCCTGGTAGGCCATTTTCTCTTCAAAAAACTGAGTTGCAAATCCTTAAAACAGACATACAAAAACAGTTATTAGAGTTAAGTTTCTAAAACACACCTCATATTTCAAAATGTTTACGGAATAAATGTAATTAAGAGATTTCTTTTGGTGTATAAAAATTTTGAAATCCATGCATTTTTTGCAATGCACATTTCTGAAAACATCAGTTTGTAATATTTATCTTAGAGAAGTGCAACTTTCACCCAGTGTTTCACTCCCTAAACGCCCACAATAACCAGGGCTAAAGCCAGGCCAAAGGTGGGAGCTGTGACCTCAATCTAGGTGTCAGGAACCCAACTATTTGCTCTACATGAGTGACAGGGACCCAGGTACTTACACATAAACACAAAGCTAGAATTAGAAAAGGCAGCTGGGTCTCAAGTCCAAGCATATGAACACTAGACACAGGCAATTCAAAGAGCATTTTAGGGCCTGACACAATGGCTCAGTAGCTAAATCCTCATCTTGAATGCTCCAGGATCCTATATGGGCACCAGTATCTCTTGGCTGCCCCCTCCCATCGGGCTCCCTGCTTGTGCCCTGGGAAGGCAGCTGAGGAAGCCCAAAGCATTAGCACCCTGCAACTGCATGGGAGGACTAGAAGAAGCTCCTGGCTCCTGGCTTCAGATCAGCTCATTACCAGCCATTACAACCACTTGGGGAGAGAACCAGTAGGTGGAAGATCTTTCCATCTTTTTCTTCACTTCATAAATCTGATTTCCCTTTCCAATAAAAATAAGTAGATCTTTAAAACAAGCAATCATCACCTTAATTGCTATGCTAATTTATCTTCCCAAAAAAGACTTGAATTTTATGGCTATGAACCCTTTCAACTATGTAAATAGTATTTTTTTAAAAGATTTTTTTTTTTTTTTTGGAAAGGTGGATATACAGAGAGGAGGAGAGACAAAGAGGAAGATCTTCCATCCAATGATTCACTCGCAAAGTGGCCGAAACGGCTGGAGCTGAGCCAATCTGAAGCCAGGAGCTCTTCCGGGTCTCCCACGTGGGTGCAGGGTCCCAAAGCTTTGGGCTATCTTCGACTGCTTTCCCAGGCCACAGGCAGGGAGGTGGATGGGAAGTGGAGCTGCCGGAATTAGAACCGGCGCCCATATGGGATCCCGGCGCATTCAAGGCGAGGACTTTTAGCCGCTAGGCTACGCCGCCGGGCCCAATAAAAATAAATTTTAAAAAGTCTGTAGCAGAATAGTTGTACTGACAGCAAGTTGAAATATCTATGATTTTTTTTTTGTTAATATTATTTACATAGTTGAGGGCCCAGTGCGATTTTGTGATGATTAAAATCCTCGCCTTGTACGCACTGGGATCCCATATGGTCACTGGTTCTAACCCTGGCGGCCCTACTTTCCATCCAGTCCCCTGCTTGTGGCCTCGGAAAGCAGTCGAGGATGGCCGAAAGCCTTGGGATCCTGCACCCGCGTGGGAGACCCGGAAGAGGTTCCTGGTCCCGGTAACGGATTGGCGCGCACTGGCCCGTTGCAGCTCACTTGGGGAGTGAAAGATCGGATGGAAAATCTTCCTCTCTGTCTCTCCTCCTCTCTGTATATCCGGCTTTCCAATAATAATAAAATCTTTAAAAAAAAAATAAAATAAAATTTATTTTTATTGCAAAGTCGGATATACTGAGAGGAGGAGAGACAGAGAGGAAGATCTTCTGTCCGATGATTCACTCCCCAAGTGACTGCAACAGCAGGAACTCAGCTGATCCGAAGCCAGGATCCAGGAGCTTCTTCCAGGTTTCCCACATGGGAGCAGAGTTCCAAAGCTTTGGGCCATCCTCCACTGCCTTCCCAGGCCACAAGCAGGGAGCAGGAAGGGAAGTGGGGCTGCCGGGATTAGAACCGGCGCCCATATGGGATCCTGGAGTGTTCAAGGCAAGGACTTTAGCTAATAGGCCACTGTGCCGGGCCCGGTAATGACCATTTCTATGTTTTTTTTTTTTTTTGAATATAACTTACAATTAAGAATCTGCTTTTTGCAATACTTGTTGTTACATTTAATTTCATTCAGAAACACTGCTAAATATTATGATCCACATGGTAAATGATTTATCTAAGTGTTCAGAACTAGCACACAACATACATTTAAAAAATCAGGATCACAAACCTATATATGCCTGGTCAGAGTACACTAACACACTTGAGAGGAAAAGAAGCAACTACTAACAATTAGGTCAGGACAACAGACTAAATCAGAACTGTCACAGATCCATGACATGATGTATAACCAACCTAGTTAGAGAAAAAGAGAAACTAGGCTCTTCAGATTAGTAAATACAGTAGCATTACTAAAAAAAGAAAAAACAAAATAAAAAACAAAGTATTATTATTTTAATAATTTAAATTCCATAGTAAGTAAGTATAGTAACTAAAATAAAATATTTCTTCAAGATATCTATATAGTTCATAATGAATCTTATTCCTAGGTTCACATCACAAGGTTATATTTGTGCATAGAAGTTATATTTGTTCATAGAAGTTAGTGAGTTTATGTTTTAAAGCCAGAAAAATGAATGCAATTAGCCATAAACTTCACTGGGGTAGCAATCACATGATCATTCATCATTTATATCCATACCTCACCGCTAATGACATTTACTCATTCTACCAATTTATTCCAGGTAACCATGTAAAATCGACAATACAGTTCTAAACTGAGGAAGAAGTATCATTCTCAGTAGGACAAGTTATTCAAAGATCTTTAAAAATCTGATTATAGAAGGTAACTGACATAACACTGCAGAATGATGATAGAAATTATAATAGTGGTGCACATCTGGTGCAGGAGTCAAGATGCAGCTTTTGACACCTACACCCCACTTGGGAGTGCCTGAGATACAACCCAGGCTCCAATTCCAGTTCCATCCTCATGCCAATGTGTACCCTGGGGGCAACAGGTGATGGCTCCAGCACCTGCCACTCACACAGGATTCCCAGAAGAAACTCCTGGCTCTGGCCTGACCCAGCGTTGGCTGTTGCAGCATTCTGGGAATGAAGTTATCTATCTCACTCTCTAATTCTACTTTCAAACACACGATTATTTTTACAGAAGGAAGAAGGGAGGGAGGTAACAAGGAAAGCAGGGGAGCCCGGCACGGTGGCTTAGCGGCTGAAGTCCTCACCTTGAACACACCAGGATCCCATATGGGCACCAGTTCTAATCCCAGCAGCTCCACTTCCCTTCCAGCTCCCTGCCTGTGGCCTGGGGATTCCTTGGGACCCTGCACCCGTGTGGGAGACCTGAAGGAAGTTCCTGGCTCCTGGCTCTGGATCGGCACAGCACTGGCCATTGCAGTCACTTGGAGAGTCAATCATCGGATGGAAGATCTTCCTCTCTGTCTCTCCTCCTCTCTCCTCTCTGTATATCTGACTTTGTAATAAAAATAAATAAGTCTTAAAAAAAAAAAAAAAAGGAAGGAAGGAAGGAAATAAAGAAGACAGAAAGACACAGCTATGAGGGGAAAAAATCCACCTTTGAAAATCTAAGCCATTCTCCTTTGAAGTGTATTCTTGTACCATACACCTTGGTTGGTAAAGGAGACACAAATAAATTATGTAAGGAGACACAAATAAACACTTCAGGTTTTACAGGCCTAAAGCCATATTGGTTCTGTTACAAGCCCTAGATTGACCATACGAGATGTCATCATCAGAGTGCTTTCCCTAATCTCAATATGTTGGCATTCTAGGAAAGTAGTGGCCAAGTGGCAGCAATTAGTCATCAAAAATAATACAGATTCCATACTTATACAGATAAGTGGGCTGTCGCAGAAATCAGAATGCCCTGGCCCACAGGAATTTCAGCTGCAGTTAACAGGTTATGATGTTCCACAGGCAGTCTACTTGATGGTTTTTCCAACATCTATCTAAAGTGAACACATTTCACATATTTAACAAAACAAATTTAGGAACACAGTGATACTTCTCACCCTGCTCTCCCTTCCTCACAGGCAACCTAGTTTTAAAGTGAATAAATTGAGTAACAATTCTAGCTCTGACACTAAAAATCTGACTTAAAAAGTCATGATGTCTGCTCCATTTTCCAGGTAAGTAATTTCACAGACCCAGTCCCCAGGACAAACAACCTGTAGAATTTCCAAAGGTACATCATGCAAATACTCATCCAAGCTTGCCCAAAGGCAATTTACCAAAATGGCCATGGTTCAGAAAACAGGAATTAAACCTCTCAGGCCTTCCTAATTCCTGGAGATTCAAAATGTGATTGAAGCCTATCAAAGTGAGGATTTAGAGCAATCATGTAATGGTGCTGGTGCAGTATAGGGCACCTACTTTGCAGTTATTTGCTCAGTAACTGAGCAAAAAATGGGACAGATATATTGGCTGCTAGCAACCTGTCAGCCAGCTGATAAGAGTTATTACAATAGAAATGCCTATGCGGAAGTACTTAAAAGTTACCTCCTTACTAATATATAAAGTGAGACGCAATGCCACACACGACAGAATTAGAGATTAATGCAAAAAAAACAAAAAAGGCCCAAAAGAAACAGAGATGGTATTATATATATAACATTTCTATTTAATTTCTAAATCTGGTCTGTTAAGAAGCTGGATGGGTCTTAGGTAGAGACTGTGGAACAGACACAGCAATGCAGGTTCCACACTACATACATAGCTATTAGCTTTCCTTTCCATACTCAAGGACAAAATGCATTCCGCTATTACCTGCCTCTCACAAGCCTATGAACCTTGCATCTGTCCTACTAAAATGAGGCCCCGAGAAATATTTAGCCTGACATTCCCCATCACATTAATATAACATATTGACATTATGCTAATTGGGTCTGATGAATATAAAGTGATAAGCATGTTAGATACTTTTTTTAAAATTTATTTATTTTTATTGGAAAGGTGGATATACAGAGAGGAGGAGAGACAGAGAGGAAGATGTTCCATCGGATGGCTCACTCCCCAAGTAAGCTCAACGGCTGGAGTTTAGCCAATTCGAAGCCAGAAGAGAAGCCAGGAGCTCTTCCAGGTCTCCCACGCGGGTGCAGGATCCCAAAGCTTTGGGCCGTCCTCAACCACTTTCCCAGGCCACAAGCAGGGAGCTGGATGGGAAGCAGGGTCGCCGGGATTAGAACCGGTGACCATATGAGATCCCGACGTGTGCAAGGCGAGGACTTTAACCACTACACTATTGCACCGGGCCCATTAGATGCTTTCTTAAACACACACACGAACAATACACCAGGCAATAAATCACAAAGAAACAGACTGTGCCATTATCTCAGTTATTTTTCTTCCAAGCAGAAAAGTAAGTTGCTAGAACTTGTGTCACAAAAACGGGAGGGGGCGGAGGTAGGAAAGGCAGATTTGGTAGATCTTTTAAGATTTCCAAGACAATATAAAGACTATACCACTATACCACAGTTGAGTGTACTTTGAACCATCTAAAAAGTTACCTGCAAGGCATGGATTTAAAGTAAGAGAAAACTACCAAATTAAAGCTATAGTCCAAATGCTTTGCCATTTGGACCTCAGGACCACTGAAGCATTTGTGTCAAACATGGATGCTAAATGGAGCCTAAAATAAACAGAAATGAGACAAACACAAGCCAGACATCTGGAATTGTCAAGGAAGTCATGGCTTTCTTTGCCAGAAAAAAAAAAAAAACATTCACCTTTTGAGAAGCTTAAGGCTTGATAGAGACCAAATGCTCACTCTACGGGGGCATGATGTGGCCAGAGTTTCCCATTACGAAGTGAGTTTTACCTAATTTACCTAGGCTACTTTGGTATATAGAGCACCACTCTATAACCAAGTGAGGATGGGAAGAGAGCAAATTCAAGAAAGGTGGTGGTACCATGGGTGAAACACCGCCAGGTATGCTGGCAACTCATGAGCCTGGTTTGTTAATGTTCCTGACACTCACGGGGGATACTTGCTTGTGGCTTTAGCCTGCAACCCATGCCCTGGCTGCTGCAGCCATTTGGAGAATGAAATAGCAGATGCAAGTATGTGTACTTGTGTGCATTCTAACTCTGCCTTTCAAATCAAAAATTTAAAAGAAGGTCCAGAGATATGAATAATTTCCCAACAGGTGGCGCAGATTCCTGAAACACATTGCTTCTTCTGTCTTAATGCATATTAATGTCCATATGACCAGATGACTGAGAAAAGAAAAAATGTCAAGGCTGGTTTATACAGGGGTCTGTGTTAACACACAAGCATCATCCAAAATCTGGCAACTGCAACAATACTGCCCCAGGTTAAAGGCAACCTGAAGACAGTAGTAAGGTAACATTCTAGCAGGCGCCAGAAAAACAAATGTACAATGCTTCACGAACATTTATTAAGGTTTCTGCTGGTTGGTTAAAGGTACGGCGGGGCGGGGGGGAAGTAATGACAGGAAAGTCTGGGAAAAGGATAAGGAGGCAAAAGTCTTGAAATGGTCATAGACCATGCAGATAATTTTGTCCCACGTGAAGCTTAAAGGCTGACAAAATGACATACTTTATACTCAGTGAAGATTACTCAAAGGGTCCATGAAAAAGCTGCCATAGAAGCTATACATATGAACTCAACAATATGGCCTCCCATCAAACAAAGCTCAACTGGATTAAACTCCTGCCAAATACATAACCTGCCAATAGTGAAGCATGTGTTTGGCATAGTGGTTAAGAACTCAGTCTTGATCCCACTCCCGGCTTACTTTGGGATAAAGCATACACTCGGAGGCAGCACGGAGACTGGACTGAGATCCTCACTTTAGCTTCCACCTGGCCCAGCCCCACCCCCTGCCTACACCTGAGGAGTCAACCAGCAGTTGGAAACAGTTTTTGCTTGTAACTACCTCTCAAACAATATCTTAAAAGCACATACCATAACTGAACTCTCAGTATGGCACTCCTCTCACAAAGATGAGTTCAAGTAAGTAGAAAGAGCGAGAAAGATTTGCTGTTACTTGAATAAAGATGTACTCTGGAGATCATTTCTGCCTACAATGTTTCTTTTTTACATTTTATTTGAAAGGATGGCAGGAGAGAGGATAGGAGGAAAGGAGAAGGGAGGGGAGGGGAGGAGATGGACCTTCTATTGGTTCACTCCCTAAACACCTGTAACACCAGAGATGTTGCCTCCACTGGTTCACTCCCCCAAAAGGCCACAATAGCCAGGGCTGGGGAAGACCTTAGTCAGCAGCCAGGAGTTTCCTCTGGACCTCCCATTTGGAAGCAGGGACTGAAGGTCTCGGGCCATCTTTACCAAACCCACGCACAGCAGGAAACTACATTGGGAGCGATGTCACTGGAAGTTGAACTGGAACCCATGAGACCCTGGTGTTGTTGTGGAGTGTGAGAGAGATCACACTGGACCTAAGTGTAGGATGTTAGAAGGAGTCTTTATTGCCCAAGCCTGGTAACAGCAGCTCCTGCTACACTCCAGGAGCCACTGCACCAAGTTGTCAAAGTCAAGGGTTTTTAAGCTCTCATCCTCCAATCAGACTGAGAGCCACGCAGTACAAAAAAGTTTTAAACAGGAGGGGAGTTACCAGAGCCCAAATTTTCCTGTAGTTAACTAACCTAACATAGTACAAGATGAGGCAGGAGGGGCCAGGTGCACGGAGCCTCTGGAGTAATTTCCATGCTGTCAGTTTTGAATGGTGTGAAAGAATCAGGGTGTACTTTCCCCAGCTTGAATGGCAGGAAGTGATGTAGGAAAGGCATGGTGCAGAAACTGTTTCTGTGCCCTATCCACTGTCAATTAACCTGCCATCAATGGCAATACCCCATTATAGTGTCTCAACAGTTTTACCACTACGTCACATGCCAACACCATGTTTCTTTTATTGTCACCACCACTGAGGAGTTAACAGAATGAAAATCAGATCCACCATCAGGACAATTCACATAGTACTGCTTCTGAATGAATAATTAATTTTTCAGCCAAGATGTACAGAAATGGGTTTATGCCCACAGAAATGACCTGTTCTTACCATATACCATCACTCAGAACAAGCTGGCCTGATTACTGAAGACTTCCAGCTTCAGAATGGAGACAAAATCTTGAAAAGGACGGGGTAATGCTTTAAATTAGAGGCCCTTTTAAGTTATGTTTCTTCACAGACAGAATACCGGGTCTGCAACTAAAAGGCTAGATTTGGGCAGCAATCCCACTTAGTATTAATCTATTCATAGAATATTTGTTTTCATTTCTGACAACTAAGTTCTGCTGTTTAGCAGATCTTAGTCCCCAGGAAAGAAATATACCTAGTGGCATATACAATAACAGTTCAACTGGATTAGAAGATGAAATGGCCACACGGCCGTGTGCAACTCCTTACACCATTAAACTGTCCAGATGGAATCTACTGGCTAGAATGACTGAGCCTAATCATCAAGGGGAAATTGGATTGCTGCTACACAAGGAAAACAAGAATGATGACATCTGGAATAAGTATTGTTCCAAATATAAACTGTTGAAGATAAAATTTATACTTATTCTCTTAATAGCAGAATAGCCAGTGAACTTTGATCTAAGGTCTGATAAACATCCAACAATGGATACAGTGACTACAGGGAGCAGTCCTTTATTTAGGTCTCAGCCCTAGGGATACACACTGCTCCATGTGTTCTGGAGAGTTTTCTTCCCCCTGTGCAATTAACTCCCTATGCAGATAACCAAATATTGGCAGTTAAAAACGTGAACTAGCTAATATTCAAATTTCAAAAATGGGTAGAAAGAAGAAATGTTCAATGCAATGAAGAAAAAAAAAACAAAACAGAAGGCACATGCTAATCTCTAAATGCTTTAAAAGGCCTCCTGTGCAAGAGAACATTCTGTATCTTCGATGCTCAGCATTATTCATGGCAGCAGAAAGCAGAATGTCCCCTCATTTCACCAGAAGCATTAGCTCATGAACCACCAAGCAGCGCTCTTCAGTTAAAACCTCTAAAGGGTATGTCAATTCTTCAATTTGTAAGTCGCACATTTCTGAATCTTCTTAACTATGTAAATATGCTGAAAACTCATTGCAGCAACAAAACCTTAATTTTCTCACAAGATACAAATGAAAAGCTCCTTCAGTCTGTCTGGAGTGCACTTTTGAGGTTCACCTCAGTTTTGTCCCCTAGAAACAACAGTATTTCTGTTCCACAGGGCCAGATAAGCTTGGGTTACAACCAATTAAAATGCTGTTTCACAATCATTTAAGTAGGAAAAAGAGGCTGACAGCCAAACAATGATTAGCAAAGCACAGGATTAGCTCAACTTCCTCTAAGATTCCCCCCTTTTTAAAAATTTTTTTACTTTTGGGCCCGGCGGCGTGGCCTAGTGGCTAAAGTCCTCGCCTTGAAAGCCCCGGGATCCCATATGGGCGCCGGTTCTAATCCCGGCAGCTCCACTTCCCATCCAGCCCCCTGCCTGTGGCCTGGGAAAGCAGTCGAGGACGGTCCAATGCATTGGGACCCTGCACCCGCGTGGGAGACCCGGAGGAGGTTCCAGGTTCCTGGCTTCGGATCAGCGCGCATCGGCCCGCTGCGGCTCACTTGGGGAGTGAATCATCGGACGGAAGATCTTCCTCTCTGTCTCTCCTCCTCTCAGTATATCTGGCTGTAATAAAATGAATAAATCTTTTAAAAAAATTTTTTTTACTTTTGATCACTTTTACATAGTTGATTAGGGTGGGAAGAGTGAAGGGCTAGAGGAAAGTGGGTGAGACCATTGCTTCCACATTCTGTTTTTTCCTTCCTGTTATCTGGGGGAAGAGGGGAAGAAGAGAAGTAAGGGAAGAAGCCATACCCAGCCTCCCCACTGCCTCTTAACCTGGGATGGTGGAAGGCCACCCAATGCCATCCCAGGATCCCAGATGTAGGGCATGCGTGAAGGGTCCCACTCAAGTGCTTTTGATAGTTCAACAGTTCTTAATTGCAGTGGATCTCGCCACAACAAGCACAATGAAATCTCTCCAGAATCCACTGGCTGACATATTCCATCTTAGAGTCTCCATTTGTTCCCATATTCACTGCCAACACTTGATCAATTTTTTCTGTCCTCCATCCTCTGTTATGGTACCCGATGTCCTCTGCAGGCTCCAATGTACTGTTCTACAGAAGTTTTAGATAAAATTAATGTTTTAAACTTCATCTGAGGGCTGGCAAGGTAGCTTAGTAGCTAAAGTCCTCACTTTCCACACGTAGGGATCCCATACGGGTTTTTACCCCAGCTGCTCCACTTCCCATCCAGCTCCCTGCTTGTGTCCTGGGAAAGCAGTCGAGGATGCCCCAAAGTCTTTGGGAACCTATATTCATGTGGAAGACCCAGAAGACACTCCTGGCTAACATGCTAACATGCCAGATAAGGTTCACAGCATTTACCAATGAATTCTTGTCCCTCTCCTGATAGCAATCTCTGCCACAGCTAACTTCTTTTAACAAAGGAAGATGTATAATAAACAAATTGTTTATCTTGCTAGAGTATGGCAAGAAACAAATACCATGTAGAAGATTAGAAATATGGGACAGGGTGTTATTTTAGCTAAGATAAGCATACTTGGGGCCCAGCGTAGTAACCTATTGGCTAAAAGTCCTTGCCTTGCGAGGGCCAGGATGCCATGTGGGTACCAGTTCATATCCTGGCTACTCCCTGTTTGTGTAGAGCTGCAGATACTTGGGGAGTGAACCAGTGAATGGAATATCTTTCTCTCTGTATCTTCTTTTCTATGTACTTCTGCCTTTCCAATAAAAACAAACTTTATAACTTGTTTTAAGATATTTGGATTTTCAACAATGTTTGGATGTCCAGCACTAATCTAATATTAACAGATGTGTACACTTCTTTTTGTAAAGGGGTAAACTTGAACAAATTCAACACAGCTAACACAGAAAAGATCATTCTGAAAAAGAGCTATATACTATGCCTGGTAGTTAATTTGAAAACCCCTATGGTTAAGTGAGTGGTTGGCTTTTGTTTTACAGTGGGTAAAGCCACTGCTTGCAAAGGCCACCCATTGCCATCCCAGGGTCCCAGATGTGGGGCATGCGTGAAGGGTCCCACTCAAGTGCTTTTGATAGTTCAACAGTTCTTAATTGCAGTGGATCTCGCCACAACAAGCACAATGAAATCTCTCCAGAATCCACTGGCTGACATATTCCATCTTAGAGTCTCCATTTGTTCCCATATTCACTGCCAACACTCCGTATATCAGTGTATTGGTTGGGGTCCCAGGTGTTCTGTTTTTAATCCAACTCCCTGTTTTGTTTTTGTTTGTTTTCCAACTCCCTGTTAATGCAACGAGGAAAGCAGTGAAGATGCCCCAAGTTATCTGTGTCCTGCTCACCCACATGCAAAACCCACATCAAGCTGCATCACTCCTGGCGTCATCTTGGTCCAGTTCCAGCTTTTTCAGCTATGTAGGGAGTGAACAGGTGAATGGAAGACAACCTGATCTTCTGTGACATTTTCAAATTAATAAAGAAGCAAAAAGCTTAAATACGAGTGACTGTTTTGGACCACACAAGATTTATTTATTTCATTGGAAAGTCATATTTTACAGAGAGGATAGACAGAGAAAAAGATTTTACATCCACTGGTTCACTCCCCAAGTGGCCATAACAGCCGGAGCCAATACAAAGCCAGGAGACATAAGCTTCTTCTGGGTCTCCCACGCAGGTACAGGGTGCCAAAACTTTGGGCCATCCTCTGCTGCTTTCCCAGGCCACAAGCAGGGAGCTGAAAGGGAAGTGGAGCAGCCAGAATAGGAACAAGCACCCATATGGGATCCCAATGCATGCAATGCAATTAGGCAACTGCACCAGGCCCTATATTATAGTTTCTTAAAGCTCATTCATTTAATACCTAATGAGACTGTCATACTGAAAAGCTTACTTATTTAGTTTTCTAACATTCAAACGTATTTTTTTTCTTTTTAAATATTTTATTTATTTGGTTGTTGTTTTGAAAGGCAAACTGACAGAAAGATGAAGACAGAAAATCATCCATCTGCTGCTTCATCCCCGCTTCACGGCTAGCACCCTTACCTCGGAAATCTTAATTCAAACCTGAGTGGATCCAGTGGCCTGTTATGCCTATATTCTATTCAGCCTACAATACTCAAGAAATCATGAGAGTAAGTCAGAAATCAGGTTCCTCTCACAGCCAAGAAAAACTCACCAGAACGGGTTTCAAGACTGTAGCACTGACTGCAGCCCTAGTTACAGCACAATGGGATCACCTTCGCTCCTCTACCTTACAGTAATGGGACTGCACGGGGAGGTCTACTTGCAACTCACTTCTCCCACTCATTTCTTTTCTGAGAAACCAAAATCTTCTATTCCACAAAAGTTGCATCATTTTACATTTCTAGCAGCAATACACAAGGGTTCCAGCTTTTTCAATATTCTTGACAAATACTTGGTATTTTTGTGTCGTCATTTTAGTAAGTGCAATACATTTCTTTGTGGTTTTGACTTGCATTTCCTTAACAATAGTGATATTAGGTATCTTTATAGGGGCTTTTTTTTTTGGTGGGGGGATTTGTGTATTTTCATTGGAGAAATGTTTATTCAAAATGTTCCACTATTTTTATTGGAAAGGCAGATTTACAGGGAAAAGGATAAACAAACATAAGATCTGTCCACTGTTTACTTCCCAAGTGGCTAAAACAACAGGAGCCAAGCCCATCCAAAGCCAGGAGCTTCCTCCAGATCTCCACCACAAATGCATGTTTTCAAGCCTTTGTATCATCCTCTACTGCTTTCCCAGGCCACAAACTGGGAGCTTGCAGGAAGAGGAGCAGCCAGGAAACAAACCAATGCCCGCATGGGACCCCAGAACATGTAAGGCAAAGATTTAGCCACTGTCCTGGGCCCAAATACAGGATTTGAAAATATATATATTTTTTTTAATCCATGGGTTGCCTTTTTCACTGTAATGAAACATGTAAAAGTCTTAAATTTTAATGCAGCTAAATTTAGCTACTTATTTTGCTGCCTTCTTTTAATAGCCAAGAAAATATCGACAGGTCTAATGGCATCTTTATGTCCAGACCTTGCTGAAACCTAGTACCAGGAGTTCCATCCTGGTCTTCCAAAATGGGTGGCAGAGGCCCAAGTACTGCAGTTATCATTCATTGCCTTTCCAAGTGCACTAGTAGAAAGCTCGATTGAAAGCAGAGCAAGGAGCCAGATATCCAACACGAGCAAGGAATGCTAACATCACAGGTACCAGCTTAACTAGCCACATCACAAGGCAGATGTAGTAGTATCAGTATGCACTATCACTGGCTTTTGACATAGTGTAAAGTTTTATTCCACAAAGATAAATCACATAAAGTTATAGCTTAAAATGTCAGAATTATGTATGCACTTAATGCTCAGGTAGAAGATGACTCATTTATTTAAAACTTCCATTTGTAATTAAAATCCAGTGGCTCATGATGTACTTAAATGCTTTCTTTAAACTTTATTCTTTAAGATAGCTTAAAGAGAGTCTTGAGCCCGGCGGCGTGGCCTAGCGGCTAAAGTCCTCGCCTTGAAAGCCCCGGGATCCCATATGGGCGCCGGTTCTAATCCCGGCAGCTCAACTTCCTATCCAGCTCCCTGCTTGTGGCCTGGGAAAGCAGGAGAGGACAGCCCAAAGATTTGGGACCCTGCACCCGTGTGGGAGACCCAGAAGAGGTTCCAGGTTCCCGGCTTCGGATCGGCGCGCATCGGCCCGTTGCGGCTCACTTGGGGAGTGAATCATCGGACGGAAGATCTTCCTCTCTGTCTCTCCTCCTCTGTGTATATCTGGCTGTAATAAAATGAATAAATCTTTTAAAAAAAAAAAAGAGTCTTAAACACCTTCCATATGAAAGTATAAATAACATATTTTACTTGCTATATATATTGTACATGTATTACTTGCTAATGTGCATCTTCTTACCACACAGTCCATATTTTCATTAGAAAGCAAAACAGAGCCCGGTGCGGTGGCCTAGTGGCTACAATCCTTTCCTTGAACAAGCCAAGATCCCACATGGGTACCAGTTAATGTTCCGGCAGCCCCACTTTCCATCTGGCTCCCTGCCTGTGACCTGAGAAAGCAGTAGATGATGGCCCAAAGCCTTGGGACCCTGCACACATGGGAGACCTGGAAGAGCTTTCTGGATTCTGGCTTCAGACCAGTTCTGGCCTTTGCAGCCACTTGGGTAATGAATCAGTAGATGAAAGATCTTCCTCTCTCTCTCTCTCTCTGTATATCTTCCCAATTTAAAAAAATAAGAAAACTGGGAAAAAAAAAAAAAAAAAAGACCTTAACACTTAGATGCTGCTGGCTCATGAAGGGGTTCCAGCGTGCAAATTTCAGTGTGAAAAAAAAAGCAATGGAAAGTTGTGCTTTCAGAATTTAGGGTAGTAGGTGGGGTAGGGCAGGGCAGATGTCCTGTCCTATCTATCTTTACGCTCAAACTTCATTTATGAAGTTTTAATGTCAACTTGAATTGTTGTAACTGCTCTGCAGAAACTCTTCAGACACTACAGCTTTTTGTTTCAATCTCACATTTTGGTGTGCATCTGAATTTTTTCTGGCACTAAATCCTTAGATTTAGAGATCAGTTTTACGTTTGATGCAAGGGACAGCAATGAAGCATGCAGGGCACCTTCTGCATCTTCTGGCAGAAGAGCAGCTGCTGTAATAAATCTCGTACTTGTGCTGGTACAGGCAAGACAGCCAGCAGTCCTGCTACTTGTGCAGCACATCATTGAGAAGGCTCCACAAGCCCTTCGTTGGACAGAATACTCTCCAGTCTCGCCCTCCCACCACATCATGACACCAGCAAAGGGGAACGCACATACAGTCAAGTTTCATATCTCTTCAAAAACACACACTAACACAAGTCAAAGAACTGCTCCTGTAATCAAGTTTTATGCCTAGTGCACCTGTAACACAAGCACTCAAGATGGAAAATCTTGGTTTTAATATTTAAATTCCTGTGCCTCAAATCTAAAATGCATTACTGTGGTTCTTAATCAAATCAAATCAAAGAACATTAAAGTACTCTTTAAAGAAATGTCTGCCTGGCCCAAAATTTACCTTAGGCATAGAATCTTTGCAGTCTTAACTGAGGCAACACGCTACATCTGCAAACATTTCTACTGTAAAGAACCACTAACTCAAAATACCTCAGAAATTAAGCATTATTCTGATTTATTCCCAACCAGATCACACTGAATTATTCAAACAATCCATTACAAAATCAATTGTTATTAAATGTTGCCAATTTTATTTAATAATCTAGAAAGCACTTTAAGATTTCAAATATTGGGCCTGGCACAGCAGCCTAGCAGCTAAAGTCCTCACTTTGCATGTGCCAGGTTCTGATATAGACACTGGTTTGTACCCCAGCTGCTCTACTTACCACCTCGTTCCCTGATTGTGGTTTGGAAAAGCTGACTTTCAAATAAATACATAAATCTTTAAAAATAAAAAGTTAACAACAACAACAAAACACGTTTATTTTAATGGCCGGAGCTGAGCCCATCTGGCCAGGAGCGAACAGTCTCCTCCAGGTCTCCAACGTGGGTGCAGGGTCCCAAGGCTTTGGGCCACCCTCAACTGCTTTCCCAGGCCACAGGCAGAGATCTGGATGGGAAGTGGGGCTGCTGAATACAAACTGGTGCCCATATGGGATCCTGGCACATGTAAGGCAAGGACTTCAGCCACTTAGGCTACTGCACTGGGCTCAAAAAAACAAATCTTTCTTAAAAATCTGACCTTCTAATAAAAATAAATAAATCTTTTTTTTAGAGATTGCAAATGTTAATTTTAAGTATCATCTGCCTTTCAAAAAATCCCTCTTTTTAAAAAATAACAATAACTAATAACCAATATGCCATGAAAACTGGTTTTTGGAATAACTTCTTGTTGCCCCTTTGTCAACTCCAGCTCACTAGGTGCTACTGAATAGCAAGAGTTAAATGAGCTTCTAAATTCTTACAGAATCTGGATAAAATAAAGTTAACACTAAGAAGTAAAGATATATAAATAAATAAATAGGTGTTTGGCCAAAAGAAACAAGTCTACAGTTACTCCATTGCTATGGGTGAAACATGAAGCTTGTCAGACTGAGGACACAGACCTCGAGAGCCTTTATTTACCCAATCAGTGATTAGACATACTCTACTTTAATAATTAAGACCCAACCAAAATCCAGTCTATAAAGTGTTAATTTAAGATGTTTATTAGTGTAATTTATTCAACACAATGATCACATTAAAATGTCCCAACATACAAAGTGTGGAAGTCTAAATCACAAAAATACAAACTTAGGTGTATAAACAAAGTTATAAAAATATTATTTAAAAACAAAGTTTTTCAACATTAGGCCAAAAACAATAAGTAAAAAAGATAAACGTGCATAAGAGAAACACCCATTCCACAGTCCTGTCTAGTATGTTGCCTTACCAGTGACACCCTGGGCCACTCAAATGTGACCATCATGGCAATACAGCATTTCATTGTGGGACTGGCTGCTTCATATGGAACTATATACGAAACATTACATTTATTTCTTCAAAATAAAATATTCAACTGAAACAAAAGGATCTAACAATACATATCAAGTTCTGGTTGCTGACAGGAAATTTTAACAATATCGTAAATTCAAAAAAATTATTTGGAAAAAAATTCAAATAACAATAAACAACCAAACGGAAATAAAAGTGGAATAAACAAATCTTAACCATGAAGTATGAAGGTGTTCAAAAAAGCTTCACCCAGGCTTCTCCTTCCTGTCACTTAGGCCACAGGGAAGCAATAGGAAGATATCAAACGCCAACAGTTTGATAAGGTACTTGGTCCCCAAAACAGCATATTAAACAACTACACACCAAAGGGAATGACTTGTGTTTTCTTTGTTGGTGTCTTTTCCTACAGTAGCATGCTTCCTCAAAGGCCTTCTTGTAAAACCCAGAGAAGGAACTCTTGGCAAAGACATCTACCCTCACCTTCAGATCCCCAAAGACAAAAGGCTTCCGAAATTCCAAAAGTCACTACAGGTACTCAATTAAAATGTTTTTGACACTCTAATTCTATCAACTCAAAAGTAATATTATGATGGAGGATCTAAAATAATTTGTATTTCAAAATCTTTCTCGAAACATGAACCAATTACTGATTATTTCTTTTAATACAAAACATCATTACCATGGAGATTGTTTAAAAAAAAGCCTGAATAATCAACAAAATAGGAAGTTTAAGAGTATTTCATTTCCATATCTTAAACACGCTGCATTTGAAAATTCAATGAAAGCCTATCACTGCAATGGTTCCCAATGGCTCTGTATTTTTAAACAGTTTGCTAATAAGAGGGAGAGTAAGAAACAAATACTGAGGCAATCCTCATAAAGGATGAACATGAATGCCAACATTCATGGCAAAGGACTTTACAAACAGAACTACCAATCCCGCTGACATACTACATAAAAAGGCCACTTCAGAGTTCAGAGGTACTAATACTGAATAAAGTTCAAGCCCGGTCAGAAAATCATTTCACAACAGAAGCCAATTAAATTGGTTATGATTATTAAATGTGTTGCAATTTCCTTTTACTCTGGCGTTGTTACACAAAGCTTTTTTTAAATTTGTACCAACATCCCAACATTCTACTATATGATCCAAGAACATCATAACTTAGATCTATTTTTTTTAATTTCCTAACTCTCATGATTAGTTACTGCCATTGAAAAATCCATATACAATGATAGAGTTCCCAAATTTTCAGGCAAACCTAATCCTAGACAGATAATAATTTTGGCCTACCTTGCAAATCACAAAAGATGATTTAATTTGAAGAAATAAATTTCCAGCTTTAATTAGTTATTCTAAATTAGGAAACTTTAAATTAACTGAAATAGCTATCATTATTCTTGCTGTAGTAGGCTAGAGAAACCCAGGTAACTTATAAGACTAATTTCCTCTAAAAGCAAGCCTGCAGAGGAGAAAATGAGGAAGAAGGAAAAGAAATTCAATGCAGTACTGGTGGCCTCAACCCCTTTATGAAGCACATGTTCTCATTTGGTGTTACAGTATCCTGATTCATACTGAGGATTCAAAAACCACAAGAAAAAAGGCAACTAAAATGCTGAAATTAAAGAAAAAATGAGAGTGGGTTAAATGAGAAAATGAATTTTAAAAGAGCAAAAAATAAAAAACATTAGGTGATCTTATAAAAAATACTAAAATAAATAATTCATGGTGCATTTTGTGTTCACAAAGGGGAAAGGGGTTCCATTAAGCCCTGCAGACACAAGAAGAAGCAGGTGGTTTGCTCAGGCATCAGCAGAAACAGGCCCCGAAGAACTACCCTCAGCTTCTTCTATACCGTGTCCAGGAAGGAAAAGCAAAGCTCTGCAAAATGCTGAAGGTTTTAGAAGTGTAACGGTGCTTAGGAAAGATCACTGGTCTGGTGTTGGCAGGAGCCCCAGTGTTGAGACACACTCTAGGCTTCTAGGAGGAGAAAAACAGAAAGGGAGGAAGAAGCAGGAAGGGGAAAGAGAGGGCAGAAAAAGCACAGGTCATTAGTAAACAGCAAGGTTAACATCACAAGATGCTCACAAATGTTTTGTATGCATTAGTAGCTTCTCTGTTCTCGGGGCTACAGATAACATCTGGAGTGAAACAGAAATAGGAATTTTCAAAATAGCACCTAGCTAGTTACCCATTCCAGTTAGTGAGGGTCATATTAGATAGAATAAAGTCATATTATGCTCAAAAACATGCATCTTGGTTCACCCCTTTTGAATCCCACCCCCATCCTCCATTAATCATGAACATTGAGTAAAATACCTGCTTTCTACTGCAATTAAGAGGTCAAAATGCAGAACCCAAACAACCCAGGTAGGCAAACTGGATTCCACCTAGGGGTGGACAGGTGTGCAAGAGCAGAGATACCTGCTCTCATAATGCCACGGGGCAGAAATGGGGAAGATCTTCTCATCAGAGAATGAAGGGCCAGGCAACATGCTTTCCTCATCCTTTTTTTTGTCTACACCATTAAGACCTGGCAGTGGGGAGAATCTGAGCCTATTGCATTCAGTCCTGACATCCTGCTGGAGCAGTGTTGACAGCTGGTTCCTTCCCGGATGAAAATGGCACCCAGTTCTTCCCCCCTTCTGCTTCACCATGTAATACTCCTACATTTTTATGTGACACAGTGCAGTACTTCAACAAGCACAGAGTATAAATTGATCACAGCAGGCAATCAACATTTCCCCTGCCTCTGTTTGGAGCCTACTGCCTCCTCTTCCTGGCACCCACTCTTTAAAGCAATCATCTAATCAAATTGCTCTCTTCCAACCTCCTTTCCCCTAATATTGCCATTTGGTAAAAGAAAGCTGATTCAAACGATACTCATCCAAAAACAAATTGATATTCAATTATCTTCTTTAATCAAGTGGATATCTGGAACCTTTTTAAAAAACAAACCACATAAACAACTTTGTTTCAAAATGTACACCACCTGGTCAATGCTACCCATGAATAATATTATCAAAGACATATAAAAATATCAATTCACAAAACCTGAAGGTAAAGTGGTATTTCTGGTTGTTTCTAGTTTTTAAAGTTAAAGGACATGTAATCCAGGAGTTTGCTAATGAGGATGCTAATGCCACTAGTTAAAACTAAGACAAGAAACAGATCATCAATAAAGCTGAGCTACTAATAAATACTCAGTATTTCCTAGGGCCAAAGAACAAGGGAAAAGTTAAGGAACAGCTATTATTGTTAACACAATGCTTTCTGGAAGCCTTAGAAATCAAGACAGCCTAAAGAGGTTTGAGGTAAGACTTCATGGCTGAGCTATGCAGACACAGAAAGAAATAAAATGCACTGCATTTGTGTGAAACAAATACTATGCCCTAGTTTAGAACTCTGCTACAAACAACAGTGTGCTTGATCATTGCAAGGCAACTCACTTGGGTCAACAGTGGTAGCCTGAGTACATCTACAAGTTAAAAGCAGTTATTTATAAAAAGACAACAGGTGATTCTCACATAGGCTACAGGTTGTAGTAGACAAATGTCTCCCATATCCTATCTATCACAAAGTTCACGGGAAACTCGATCAAACTATATGTGAATTTCAAAACCTTTTGCACCAAAATGAACCTTTTAATTCCATTTTACATAAACCCTTTGATGTGCCCTTTTCTAAGTAATTTTAAGGCAGATCTAGCTTTTGTGTGGCACAGTTTTAACAAATATGAAAGGATTGTCACAGGAAGCTCACTTTCCTCTTCACTATAGGAGGTTCTGTGTGACCAATAACCTCAGGAATAATTTGTGTTTTCCATCAGCAACCCTCCCAAAGGAGTTTATGAAGGATCTACCCGCACACCTGGGGAATCCTGGGAACACTTACCTGTGGTGACATTCCCTCCTAGTCCATGATCACCGTTGGCCAGTACTGTTGCTTTAGAAGATGGAGAACCTGCAGCAGTCACAAAGAATAATTACCTACTGTGACAGAGAGATGAAAAGCACAGCCAACTACTGCCTTCCTAGTGGAACTGCTGTCACTCTTCATAGCTTAAAGCACATGAAAACAACCAGGAACTTAAACATTCAATAAAAGGTCACAGAGGGGGCTGTTGTAGGGATGCAGCAGCTAGGCCACAATTTGTGAGCCACCATCCCAAGTGAGTGTCGATCCAGCTCCACTGCTGGTATACAATTCACTGCAAAAACACGTGGGACAGTGCTAAGAGCCCTGCCACGCACATGCCAGACCTGCATGGAGTTCTGGAGAAGGAGCCAGTCAGTGTAATACAACTTAACCAGCCAGCTTATAAAAGTTCAGGTCAGCTGGAACTCATAATCTGGTTTTTTTTTTACCTTCAGACCAGAGATGGTCTCCCCAAGAAACTGATGAGCTTATCTGGACAATACGATGCTGGACTTTTTGCCTGGTAGATGCTTGCAATGAAAGAATCTCAACTGAATTTGAACTGTGGTAATGCAACAAGGTGGAGGAATCCACCATTGGGGGGGGGTGTTTGGGGAGGGGGGGGGAATCCCAGTGCCTATAAAACCGTGTCACATAATGCAATGTAATCAATAAAAACTAAATAAAGAAAGAATTATTTATTTTTATTTAAAAGACAAATCTACAGAGAGAAAAAGATACAGAAAGAAATATCTTCCATCTGCACACTGACTCCCTGAATAGCCACAACAGGCAGAGACAAGTCAATCCGAAGACAGGAGCCAGGAGCCTCTTCCAGGTCTCCCACACAGGTGCTAGATCCCAAGGCTTTGGGCTGTCCTCGACTGCTTTCCCAGGACACAAGCAGGGGGAGGGATGGGAAGTGGAGCAGCTGGTACATGAACCAACACCCATATGGAATCCCGGCACATGCAAGGCGAGGACTTTAGCCACTAGGCTACTCCACCAGGCCTTAACCCGTAATTTTTATAACCTTTACAACTCCTTAACTGTCAGCTTGATACGTCCACCATTTAGAACGCAATTGTCGCATCAGAAACCTGGGTGCATCCTAAGGTCCTACCCATTTGTACATGGGACCATGAAGGCACCATCCCCTTCCTCACACTGGAGGATGAAAAGTTGGAGAGAGGCCTCTCTACTATAGATAATACTTACAGGCACCACTTTCTTTTTCTCTTTGCCTATTCATGATGGGTATTTCTCTGTGTGATGAAGCCCACATTTCTGCATGAACGTCTGCTTATTCACTCATTCCTGCTCCTTTCATGCACATTACTCGTCTCTGCTTAGAACCTTTATCTCAGTAAAAGACAAAAACCTGGACTGGAAATTAATATGTGCATTGCCTGGCCAGCCGATGTTTCACCTCCCTATTACTCTTCCAAATTAATTAGCAATTTCATAAAAAGGAATCTCAGAACCAGAATAGAATCATTAATACCCATATTGCCCAAGCTGTTATGTTTCACTGTATAAAGAACCCTTCCTAAAAGCACACTTACGTCTTTTATGTTTAGTAAGTTGTCAGAGGTTACCATTAAGTTCAGTAAGGCCATAATCAAGCACCACAGGTTTAGCAACTGAATTCAAATCAAATGCCTCAAAGACTGGCAGCCTAAATGACTGCCTAACCACTCCCACACACTGGACTCAAGGCAACTGCCTTACTGTGACACTGAGGACCACATGGGGTCAGCAGCAGCACTTCTGGAACGGCAGGTTTCCTTGCCTTCCCAAGGTATGCTAACAAGGCAGTTAGGTCTCCTCAAACGACTGAGGACACTGGCCACCTTGTTATGATGTGTCTGTCTGCCATCCTTTCACTTACTTCCTGTGATGAAGTGAAAGGATAAGGACTTTGGTGCTTGGTTTTTTGGTTTATTTTGATTTGGGGACTATTTTTCAACTGGATTGTTTGGGTTTTCTATTAGAGATTAATTCCAAGTATCAGCCATTTTTAAACTAAAACACTTATCCATTTGAAAGAGTTACACACACACACACACACACACACACACGCAGATATCTTTGGTTCACTCCCCCAATTAAGGGCCAGAGCTGGGTTGGTCCAAACACGGGAGCTTTTCCAAGTCTCCCAGTGGGTGCAGTGGTCCAAGGTTCTGGGCCATCCTTTGCTGCTTTCCCAGGACATAAACAGGGAGGTGGGAGGGAAATTGAGCATGTACGAACACCTGCCACAACACCTGCCTCAACATTAGTCTTTTATCAAATGAGCTTCATAAATATTTTCTTCCAGTGTTAAACTTAAAAGTTATTGATATAGACCCAGCACGGGAGCCCAGTGGCTGAAGTCCTCACATTTTACACGCTGCGATCACATATGGGTGCCAGTTCATATCATAGCTGCTCTACTTCCCATCCAGCTCCCTGCTTGTGGCCTGGGAAAGCAGTCGAGGACAGCCCAAAGCCTTGGGATCCTGTACCCATGTGGGAGACCAAGAAGCTCCTGGCTTTGGGTCAGCGCAGTTCAAGAAATTGTGGCAAAAATATGTATTTATTTAATTTTTTAGAATTTTTTAAACTGAAAAGAAACAAAAGAGGGAGGGAGAAAGAGAAAGCGTTTGGTTTTTCTTTTGTTTTAAGGTTAACAGATGACCAGGATATACTGAAAGGCATACAAGACAGTTTACACTCATGGGCTACTACAATGGCTCAACTTCCAAATCTTCTGTCTACAAGTTCTGAGAACCCAAATGGACGTTGGTTCATGTCCTGTCTGCTCCACTTCCCATCCAGATCTCTGCTTGTGGCCTAGGAAAGCAGAAGAGGATGTTCCAAAACTTGGGACGCTGTACCCACATGGGAGACTCAAAAGAAGTGCTTGGCTCCTGTCCTTGGATCCTGTACATGGTCATTCAGGGTGTGAACCAGTGGACGAAAATCTACATTGTTTCTGTAAATGTACCTTTCTAATGAAAATAAATTAAAAAAAAATCCCAATATCCATCAACTCATGAAAGGAAAGATGTTGTTTTGCCATACACTGTGATATTACGTGACCATAAAAATGGATTCTTGGGCCCAGTACGGTGGCCTAGCAGCTAAAGACCTCGCCTTGAACGCACTGGCATCCCATATGGTCGCCGATTCTAGACCTGGCGGCCCTGCTTCCCACCCAGGTCCCTGCTTGTGACCTGGGAAAGCAGTAGAGAATGCCCAAAGCCTTGGGACTCTGCACCCATGTGCTATAGACCGAGAAGAAGTTCCCGGCTCCTGCCTTACGATAAACTCAGCTCTGCCCATTCTGGACAATCGGGGAGAGACCCAGTAATGAAAGATCTTTGTCTCTCCTCTCTCTGTATATTTAACTTTCTAATAAAAATTCACCAAAAACATGCTGTATCCTCCTCAACTCATGAAAAATTTCTCCTGGTACATGTAACTCTTAAAAATCAGCACAGATTTCCAAAACTAATGACATTTGTCCAAATTACTCAAATCCAAAGGCTTTTTAAAATCTAACCCCTTCTCTTCAAAAGATTGGAGATTCCGGGCCCGGCGGCGTGGCCTAGCGGCTAAAGTCCTAGCCTTGAACGCCCCGGGATCCCATATGGGCGCCGGTTCTAATCCCGGCAGCTCCACTTCCCATCCAGCTCCCTGCTTGTGGCCTGGGAAAGCAGTCGAGGACGGCCCAATGCATTGGGACACTGCACCCGCGTGGGAGACCTGGAAGAGGTTCCTGGTTCCCAGCATCGGATCGGCGCGTACCGGCCCGTTGCGGCTCACTTGGGGAGTGAATCATCGGACGGAAGATCTTCCTGTCTGTCTCTCCTCCTCTCTGTATATCCGGCTTTCCAATAATAATAAAATCTTTAAAAAAAAAAAAAAAAAGATTGGAGATTCCTTCCCACAGCTCATAAACTTGTCAAAAGGGAATAACTAAGACATTGTGAAATATTACAATGAATCAGTTATGGGATTGGGGCATGTGAACCTACAGAAAATTCAGTACAGATTCATCACAGTCAAGTACAACACTGCCCTCTGCTGTACAATTAGGTAGGCTGCAAGAGTTGGCCATGAAAAGGCCAGGCTAGAAATTCTGAATATCTAGTTACCATCTTTCCAGGAGTATTTTAAGGCCTTTCCCCTAGACTTATGTTTTTTAGCCATTGACCCAAGTGTATCCAAGTTACCTGCAAGGGTTTGTCAAAACAGACTGCTGGAGCCCGGTGCGGTGGCCTAGCAGCTAAACTCCTCGCCTTGAATGCACCGGGATCCCAGATGGGGACCGGTTCTAATCCCGGCAGCTCCACTTCCTGTCCAGCTCTCTGCTTGTGGCCTGGGAAAGCAGTCGAGGACGTCCCAAAGCCTTGGGAACCTGCACCCATGTGGGAGAACTGGAGGAAGCTCCTGGCTCCTGGCTTCGGATCGGCACAGCACTGGCTGTTGCGGTCACTTGAACCATTGGAGGGAAAATCTTCCTCTCTGTCTCTCCTCCTCTCTGTATATCTGACTTTGTAATGAAAAATAAATAAAACTTAAAAACAACAACAAAAAAAGACTGCTGAAGGGCCAGTGCAGTGTGGTAACAAGCTAATCCTCAGCCTACAGCATCAGCATCCAATATGGCTCCAGGGGGCATTCCCACTGCTCCACTTCTGGCCCTGCTTCCTGCTAATGGCCTAGGAAAGCGGCAGAGGATGGCCCAAGTGCTTGGACCACTATATCAACATAGGAGAACCAGAAAAAGCTCATGACTCTGGGGGCTTTGGGCTGACCCTGCCCTAAAGCTGCACTTCTAGTGAATGAAACAGTTGATGGAAGAGTTTTCTTTGGCTCTTCTCCCCCTCTTTGTAAGCAAGCAAGCGTTTCAAATAAACAATGCTTTTTAAAAATCTAATTGATAAATGATTGCTAAACAGAGATTTAAGTAAGTCCAATTAACATTCTAATGTTTACAGGAGAATGAGCAGGTATCTGAAATGCAGTGACTAACATGATGCTTCGTACATGCATCCCATAATGAAGTCCTGGCTACTATGCTTCCAATCCTGCTTCCTGCTAATGGGTATTGTTGGAGGCAGCAGCTGATGGCTCAAGTACCTGGGTCCCTGCCACCTTCATGGGGGATCCAGATTGAGTTCTGAGCTCCTGGCATATGCCTGTCCCAGCTCTAGCTGTTATAGGTATATCAGGAGTAAACAAATAGGAAATTTATCAAACCTTTCATTTTTAGAAAATATTTCCCCCAAAAAATTCCAATTTAGAAAAAAAAAGATAGAACAAGTATGAACAGACAGGTAATTTTAGTAAAAAGATTAAAACTATAGGAAACAGTCAAACAAAAATGAAGCTCCAACCTCAGGAATATTTTAGCACAGGCCATAGCAGCCTTTGGAGTGAACAAGCAAATGAAAGATTTCTCTCTCTCTCTCTCTCTCTCTCTCCCACACACACACACACGCACACACAACTGCCTTTCAAATAAATAATCTTAAAGAAGAAGAAAAAGATATGCGGTCAGTGCCATGGTACGGTAGACTCAGGTTCTGCCTACAGCACCAGCATCCCACATGGCTGCTCCACTTGTGATCCAGCCCCCTGCTTATGGCTTGGGAAAGCAGTAAGTCCATACAGGCTCCTGGCTCTCAGCTTTGGACTACCCCAGCTCTGGCCATAGCAGTCATTAGGGAAGTGAACCAGCAGGCGGAAGATCTCTGCCTCTTCCTCAGGAATTCTGACTTCCAAGTAATAAATCTTTAAGAAAACAAAAAAGCATGCTACATGATAGCTGAAATGTTGTACCAGAATAACCTTGGAGTTAAAACTAACCTACAGGTTCATGAACAACACTCAACTATAGTGAGATTTAGTTCCTTGAAGCCTAAAAAATTCAAGTAAAGCGGAAGTTACCAGTGAACACTAAAAATTGAGCCAACTCAACTATAATGAGATTTAGTTCCTTGAAGCCTAACAAATTCAAGTAAAGACAAAGTTACCAGTGAACACCAAAAATTCAGCTTGGTTTCTTCATGGTTCCCAAGATGATGACCCAAAACATAAACTTCTGTCTGTTTCCCAAGCACACCTGCGTATGCCCAATTTGGCTGAAACACTTACCTTCAACCTGGCTAGTATCTGGACAGGCCTTCTTCTTTGACTCTGAGTTCCCTGTTTTCTCATCAACATCCAGGAGAGGAATATAGTCTGTTTTTCCAACAGTTTCTCCCACAACATCTTCATAGGGCTCTGCCTCCAGCGTGGCAATAAAGTCTCGCTTAATCTCCCCCTCAACCTCCGGAGATGGCTCTGTGAGTGCGTCTGCCAGACTGAGGTCAGCCATTCTGCAGCACTGCGAAGGCCTGTTCCAGGGAAACAAAGGTGCTTATATGATCAGTGCTGCCAAAGGAACAATCTTACGAAGAATCAAACTCTGAAGTTTCAGAGCTAAAACATATTCCCGCATTTCAAAAATAAAAGCTCAAAAACAGTCTTACCCAAGAAAATCCAGTGTTAATTTTTTCTAACACATCTAATGTGTAGACAAAATGTCGTTTTTGCCCTTTTCATTAACAATAAGGTGCCAAAAAACCCATATAACTTACCCCAAAATTAAAACCAGTTAAGACTACAATCAAGTCTTTAAATTTCAAATCATACACCATTTCAACTACCTCATAGCTTCTGTTCCTTTATATCATGTGCCAGAGTAACTTTTTAAACAATATACAGAGGTCAAAGTAGAATATTTCCATTAAAATAGTTATATTAGTGTCAGGCAAGTGAAAACCTTTTTCTTTTTTCTCTCGCCCCCCCCCCAACTTTTTTTTTCTTGAAGATTTATCCTCACTGGAAAGGCAGATATACAGCGAAAGACGAAGAGAAAGATCTTCCATCTGCGTCTGCTGGTTTACTCCCCAAGTGGCCGCAATGGCTGAAGCTGCACCCATCTGAAGCCAGGAACCAGGAACCTCATCTGGGTCTCCCCTGAGAGTGCAGGGCCCCGATGCCTTGGGCCATCCTCTATTGCTTTCCCAGGCCACAAGCAGGGAGCTAGACAGGAAGTGGAGCAGCCAGGACACGAACCTGTGCCAACAGGGGATCCCAGTGCAAGCAAGGCAAGGATTCAGTCACTAGGCTATTGCATCAGGCCCAAGAACTGTTTTATCATGAGCCATCTGTTGACAACTCCATAAACTGAAACACAACATTAAGTACTGCTGGCATGAAAAAAATACACACATTCCCCCGAATCAGCTAGTAAAAAATAGTTTTCCTCTGTAGTCAATGCTATAGACTTCCAAACTCTTAACCTTGTAAATATATAGGTAATAATATACAAGGTTAAGCTACAGGTAAAACAGCCCAGAACCTTAGTGTCGTGGCTAGCTGAGTCGGCATAGTAGGCACTGCGAATGTCCGAGCGAAAACCAGGATGGTGGTAGAAGTGCTGGGAGCCGTCTCTCCTAAGCCTCTTTATTACCATATTATATCCTCTTTCCCCCAAGCCCATTAACAGGACAATAGGACGCCAATGAGTCTGCAAAGGGCAGGTGCTACTGCTCAGCTTCAGGAATGTAAATCAACTCCTCAGCCCACAACACTTAGTTGTATGTCTCCTACACACAAAACACAACAGAAAATAAACTACACATAGCCCCATTCCTGTTTTCACAGTGCTTAATTTATAAGAAAATCCAAGTGAGGGGCCCGGTGCGGTGGCCTAGCAGCTAAAGTCCTCGCCTTGAATGTGCCGGGATCCCATATGGGCACCAGTTCTAATCCCGGCAGCCCCACTTCCCATCCAGCTCCGGGCTTGTGGCCTGGGAAAGCAGACGAGGATGGCCCAAAGCCTTGAGACCCTGCACCCACGTGGGAGACCTGGAGGAGGTCCCTGGCTCCTGGCTTTGGATCGGCACAGCTCCAGCTGTTACAGTCACTTGGGGAGTGAATAATCAAACGGAAGATCTTCCTCTCTGTCTCTCCTCCTCTCTGTATATCTGGCTTTCCAATAATAATAAATCTTTAAAAAAAAAAAAAAATCAGCCCTTCAGGGCCTGGCATGGTAGCCTAGCAACTAAAGTCCTCACCTTGCATATGCCGGGATCCCATATGGGATCTGAAACAAACAAATGAATATATAATTTTTCTTAAGTGTCCATTTTCACATTCTAAAGTTGCTCCCTGGGCAGTGCTATGATGCAAAAGGTAAAGTTAATACCTGCAATGCTGGTTAAGGTCCCAGCTGCTCCCCCTCTGATCCAGCTCCCTGCTAATGCCACTGGGAAAGCAATAAGAGGACAGCCCCACTGCTTAGGCCCCATTCCCACATTAGAGACCAGAGAGCAGCTGGGTAATTCAGATGATGGAAGCTCTCCCTGTCTAACGCTTTCAAATAAACAAATCTTTTTTATAAATATTGGATATCCAATGTTATAATTGTCCTTTTCTAAAACACGAGAACAACTGAACTCCTTAGGTGCTTTCAAGATTTATTTAACTGGTTCCTTAAGTTTTACAGAATTAATTATAATAAATTAATGAATTTCATCTCACAGAATCATTTGAAGTTATTTAATATTCAATCATATTTATGTTTAGTTATATATATTTTACTGGCAAAAGAATACAACAGCATTATTTTCGAATCTGGGCATTCAGGAAAGTCAAAAGACATGTACTTTTGTGAGAAGTATCTCCTTAAATACAATAATTTCTCACTGGCCACTACATATACCATTCCTCTTCTGCACATATGGACAAGAAGTTAACTTTCAGTGGGTTTGCAATGGGAGCAGATGTTTGGCCTAGTCCTGGGGCTGCCTATGCCCTACATCAGAGAACTCAGTTTGATTCCTGGCTTTGGTTGCCGATGCCAGCTTTCCGCTAGCACAGACTACCACAGCCAGCAATGATGGCTCAGGTAATTGAGTTTCTGCCACCTCTGTGGGAGGCCGGGATAGAGTTTCTGGTTCCTGGTTACAGTCTTGCCAGCCTCAGCTGTTGTGGGCGTTTAGACAGTGAATCAGTAGACAGGTGTGCTGTCTGCCTCTTGCTCCCTCTAACACAAACACATTTAAAAACAGAAAGAAAGAAGAGTAGATTTGTAAGTAGAAGGCAAGAGAATCTAAAAGCTGGGTACAGAAGTTTCTGTGATTCCTGAAGCACTAGTTTAATCTGACACTCACTATGCCCTTGACTGAGTCACCTTCCGGAACTGAGTTCCTTAATTTGTAAAATGAGACTGTTATGTTAAGTGACTCCCAAGGTTAATTACTTTGCAGATACTTACAGCTCAGTTTCATCATTCAGAATATAAATAAACTCCATACACATCCTCAATACAGATGCATAGGAATTTTTTTTTACATATCAAATATTTCCAGCAATAATTTGGCTCTGGCATCTTAAAAGGCAAAGGCTTTTTGATAAAATCAAATTCACCATGCCCTTCTTGAATCAATCGGACTGGAGCTTTAAAAACTCCACCCAGCTCTGGCTAGCATCAAAGGAGACTCAATATCACTCTACCAGAAAATAAATCCCATATTATTTAACAAGGCACCAAGAGAACACACAGTTTTCAAGCACAATACTTTGTACATCTGATCCTTCGTCATGACCACGTCTGAGGCAAAACTACCTGATGAGAAACGATTGAAACAAGGTGAAGTAATACAAGAGGAAGTTGAGTGACCACACGATGATGAAGCATGTAACAGGATCTTGGCCTGGCGGCTAAATCACTATTAATAGTTACATGCTCATAAATAGCAAATAAATATGCTCTCTCGTATGATTTACTTTAGATAGATCTCAAAATTTGAAATTATTAAACTAAAAAAAGCTTCCAGGTCACCACAGATTACATAATATTCATATTTAATTAGCTTTTGACAATTTTTTAAGCTCCAGGCACGCTTCTTGAAATCTAAAGATCAGGGCCTGGCCGTGTGGTCTAGCGGCTAAAGTCTTCACCTTGAACACTGCACCTTGGGACCCTGCACCCGCATGGGACACCCGGAAGAAGTTCCAGGTTCCCGGCTTCGAATCGGCAAGCACCGGCCATTGCGGCTCACTTGGGGAGTGAATCATCAGACGGAAGATCTTCCCCTCTGTCTCTCCTCCTCTCTGTATATCTGACTTTGTAATGAAAAATAATTAAGTCTTTAAAAAAAAAAAAACTAAAACTAAAGATCAGTCTGGGTCCAGCAGAATAGCCTAGTGGCTAAATCCTGCCCTTACACACAGGAATCCCATATGGGCACCGATTTGTGTCCCCGCTGCTCCATTTTCCATCCAGCTCCCTGCCTGTGGCCTGGGAAAGCAGCACAGGATGGCACAAAGCCTTGGGACCCTGCACCCATGTGGAAGACACAAAAGCTCCTGGCCCTGACAGGCTCAGCTCCAGCCGTGGCGGCCATCTGGGGAGTAAACCAGTGTACAGAAGATCTTTCTCTATATATCTCCTTTTCTCTGTAAATCCTGCTTTCAATAAAAATGAACAACTCTTTAAAAAAGAGAGAGAGAGATAAAACTAGATCAGTCTCATTTAGGTACTCACTCAGGTTCTCTGCTCATTCTGGCTGGCAAGAAATCAACCATTTAGTTTACAACTAATTTGCTCCAGTCTCTTTCCCTACCTAAGCGACCACTTGAAGAGAGTTGCTATGGATGTAAAGTGGAAAGGAAAAAATCAAGAAAATTCAAGAACAGAAGCTGCTTCCCACAATCAGATTCACTTTTTCCAATACTCACTGGGAATTTCACAGCCATTTTACTTGAAAGGCAAAATTTCTGTGAGAGAGATCTTCCATCCATTGGTCTAACCACCAAATGGTTACTTATGGCCAGAGCTGGGCTATTCCAAAGCCAAGAGCCAGTCAGGAGTTACTTCTGGGTCTCTACACACATGCAGTGGCTCAATGACTGGGGGCCATCCTCTGATTTCCTAGGCAATTAGCTGGGAGTTCATAGCCAGATTTTCAACACAGTTCATCTGTAGGAGTCATCAGGCTCTCTTCAAAAATATATAATCTTAAGACCAGCATTGTGTAATGGGTAAAGCCACTACATGTGACATAGGCATCCCATATGGACATCAGTTTATGTCCCAGCTGCTCCACTTCCAGTTCATCTCCATGCTAATGCTTGGGCTCCTGTCACAGGTGTAGAAGAAATAGAAAAAGCTCCTGCCTCCAATCTGGCCCCTCCTGGCCATGTGCCCATTTAGGGAGTGAACCAGCAGATACAAGAGCTCTATCTCTCTGGAATTCTATCAAATAAATAAATATGAGAGAGAGAAGGGGAGGAGGGAGGGAAGAAGGGAGGGAGTGAAGGAAGGAAGAAAGAAAGGATGGAAGGCAGGTAGGCAGGCAGGAAGGAGACCTAAAGGAAAAGGAGGTAGTACAGTGCAAAGTCAAGCATGGCATCCTTCAAAATATCATCTCCTGTCCTTGAGAGAAAAAAAAAATTATGTGTGACCTGGATTAGCTTAGAAACAAAGTCATGACTTGTAACACTGCTTCTGAAACAAATACATTCTAATCTCCAAATAATGAATTTCATGGATAAAAATTCTAATTATGACTGAAGGTTAGAGCCTGCTCACAATGTTCACTTCAATTTTCTCCACTGAATCTTGGTCTTTCTCTAGTAGTATGGGAGTAACCGACCATACTTCTGCACTGATTACCTAGGCTAATATTTTCATCTATGTATCTCTTTTTCTTAAATGACTGTAACAATGGCAGACAATCAAGAAGCCAATACCAAGCTGCTTTCCCAGGACATTATTGAGAATGTAGGAGCCAAAATGGAATGCTCGTTTCTCAAGCTTAGAAATAAGCCAGGGGGAGTAGCTCTCCAGCAAGGGAACTCCCCATATTCCCTCTGCCGGCTCCGCCCCCTCCCTTCCTGGTTCTCAGGCGTGCTGGTTGGGCACTGTGGTCACACCAGGACAGTAGGCAACCTCACCTTGGCATTCCATATTGTGAATTGGTTTTTGTCGCAGCCAAACCTGGCTCAACCCATACGCAGTTCCGGTGGTAGGATTTGCCAGTAGATGACAAGAACTGATTCAGCCTGGTCTGCCCCAGACCCATGCCAAATGTATGCCAGTGGGAAACTTTCCATGGCCTGTTCTGGGCTGTTTCCTATCATGCTTCTTGCGCTTACCTGCCAGGTCTGTGTCCTGCCAGAGGAATTGCCCAGGCTCCTCCATCAGAACCTCTCCCAAAGCCAGATTTCGCGCATACCAGGGGGTCCATGAGCCAGCCCTACTTAGTTCACCTCCTGTCTAGCAGGAACAGTGGCTTTTCCTGACTGGCCTTCAACCCAAACTGGTTCTTGCAGTTGGATATTTCAGCCCAGCCACAGCTCGTCCATACTCACATATGGCTCACACACGGCTCAGTAGGAATGAGGAAAATAGTGGGAAATAGTGGGCTCCTCCCTCTTGGGTTACCACTCCCATGTGAGGGCACGAAAACTAGGACAGGGGCTGGCATGGCTAGACAGACAGGCACCCAATAACATCTGTGAGGGCTGGATAGTTGAGCTGGTTAGAATAAACTAAGGTTTAATACCCACTGACATATATGAGAGCCAAATGGGATGTGGGACAGACTGGACTAGTCTGCTACACATACTGGCAAAACAGGGTGGGGGTGGGCCTGGTGGGGGTTATTATGGGTCGCTCCGACTACATTGCAGCTCCCACTGGTTTATGTGAGGGCCGAGTATGGGCTGGGCATAATCAGGCTGGACTGCAACACCCACTGGTTCCAGTGGAAGTCGGGGCTGAAAACAGAACCAACCCAGCAATTGCAACCACCAGCTGACCGGGGCAATGGACTGTACCGGGCCCTGTACTTGCTAGTACATACAAGAATCTGGTCTGGGAACACCTCAGACAAAGTTTCTTTGAGGATCTCCCCAATCAAAATGCCAGACTCAGAACCCTAACCATGAAAAGACAGAAGACAGAACAATTCAACCATCTCAGGTATATGTTGGCAGCGAAAACCTGGGCAAATGGAGACTCTATGATGGACTATGTCAATCAGTGGAATCTTCAACGACCTCATCGTGCTTGGAGTGGCGAGACTGGCAGCGATTCATAACTGGTGAACAACTTAAGCAAGTATCTCAGAGCATGCCCCACATCCGGGACCTGGGGTGGGTGGGAAACTGGGTGGGGCTACTCCCTCAATATCCCCCTTTACCTCAGATACATGAAAGAAACAATATGGAAATAAGTCTTACCCACTTTCCTATAGCCCTTGAACCTTTTTACCCTAATTAACTATGTAAAGATTGTAAAAAAAATTCCATATGTAGTTCTCAAAACAAAGGTTTCCTATTCCCATCCCCTATTTTAGTGAAACCTATCCTCTACATATAAAAACACTACGTGCACACATGCCCACATATACAAACCTTTCAATTGAAAGGATAAAAGCCGAGCTAGCTTGCTTGCTTGCTTACTTATTTACAGGACTATACAAGCAGCTTGTGATAGGTCCTGTTTCATGCATTTCGCATTTGTAAACAGTCACCTGCCCGTTACATTCCTGCCAAAGTGAACTTCAAATCTATTTCTGTATGAAGGGTAATCTGTACTACAGACCTCCTACTGTTAGACATGTGACACAGACAGCATGTCTACTGAGGTCTGGCAATGTCTAGACCAAGAGATCACAATGACACAGCAGTTACATTGCAACCAATCCTCACAGAAATCTTTTTACAATGCTCAATTAAAATAAAGCAAATCTTAAGACAATTCTCAATAGCAAAACTCTCAAAAAATTGAAATATGGAAAGCATGTTTTTAAAACTACTATAGATCCCACTTCCCTGCCCTCCTACTAATTAACATGGGAAACACTGGGAGTTTGCCTACAAAGTTATCCAAAATACCAGGTCAAATGATCAACAATCCAATCCCTTTACCTGAACATAAAAACAAAAATGAGAACAGGAGGAAAAGCTTTTAAATTCCCTTCTCGTTGCCCCTAGTTGGTCTGAGTCTTCAACTTCAGCTTACCATCAACTATGTATCACCTTTTCTGTCACTGGTTTTTTTAAGATTTTTTTTTTTAAAGATTTATTTTATTTTTATTACAAAGTCAGATATACTGACAGAAGGAGAGATAGAGAGGAAGTGGAGCTGCCGGGATTAGAACCAGCAGCCATATGGGATCAAGGCGAGAACCTTAGCCACTAGGCCACGCTGCCGAGCTCCCCCTTCATTTTATTTTAAAGGCAGAGGGACAGAGGATTTTTTTTAAAGATTTATTTATTTATTTAGCCTAGCGGCTAAAGTCCTCGCCTTGAATGCACTGGGATTTCATATGGGTGCCAGTTCTAATTCCGGCAGCTCCACTTCCCATCCAGCTCCCAGCTTGTGGCCTGGGAAAGCAGTTGAGAATGGCCCAAAGCCTTGGGACCCTGCACCCATGTGGGAGACCTGGAAGAACTCCTGACTCCTGACTTCGAATTGACGCAGCTCCAGCCATTGTGGCCGCTTGGGGAGTGAACCATCAGACTGTCTGGAAGATCTTCCTTTCTGTCTCTCCTCCACTCTGTATATCCACCTTTCCAATAAAAAATAAATAAAGCTTTAAAAATAAAAAAAAAGATTCAAGGTGAAGGGCTGGGCCCAGTGCAGTAGCCTAGCGGCTAAAATCCTCATTTTGCACACGCCAAGATCCCATACAGGAGCCAGTTCTAATCCCAGCTGCTACACTTCCCATCCAGCTCCCTACTTGTGGCCTGGGAGAGCAGTCAAGGATGGCCCAAAGTCTTGGGACCCTGTACCCATGTGGGAGACCTGGAAGAAGGTCTGGACTCCTTGCTTCAGATCAACTCACCTTCAGCTGCTGCGGCCACTTGGGGAGTCAATGAACAGATGGAAGATCTTCTTGTCTGTCTCTCCTCCTTTCTATATATCTAGCTTTACAACAAAACTAAATACATCTTTTTTTTTTTTAAATCTTATCTTTTTTTTTATTTATTTTATTTTTATTACAAAGTCAGATATACTGAGAGGAGGAGAGATAGAGAGGAAGTGGAGCTGCCGGGATTAGAACCAGCGGCCATATGGGATCAAGGCGAGGACCTTAGCCACCAGGCCACGCTGCCGAGCCCTAAATACATCTTTTTTTAAAAAAAGGTGAAGGGCCATAAATGTCATTTTATTTCTTCAACTTTCCAAAAATAGCCTATGCCATAACAATCCTGTTGTCTATAATTACAGAAAGAATGCCAACAGGGAGTAACCATTCAACCTTCCTTTCCATGTTGGTCATCTTATCATTAAGGCACAGCCATAAAAATAGCCTTTCCTACTTTGAGAAAGTGATAACACCATAATGTGATGTAGAAACACATTGATTCTAGAGCCTGGCGCAATAATCTAATGACTAGGTGCATCCACCGAGATCTTCTGTGACGGTGGATTGAAATCTGACTTTCCAATTTCAAAAAAAAATGTGTAAAAAAAAAAAAGGCAGAGGAACAGAACTGCTAGGTGATAGAGTTAAATAAATCTCAGTTTTTTTGGGCCCGGCGGCATGGCCTAGCGGCTAAAGTCCTCGCCTTGAACGCCCCGGTATCCCATATGGGCGCCGGTTCTAATCCCGGCAGCTCCACTTCCCATCCAGCTCCCTGCTCCTGGCCTGGGAAAGCAGTTGAGGACGGCCCAATGCATTGGGACCCTGCACCCGCGTGGGAGACCCGGAAGAGGTTCCAGGTTCCTGGCTTCGGATCAGCGCACACCGGCCCATTGCAGCTCACTTGAGGAGTGAATCATCGGACGGAAGATCTTCCTCTCTGTCTCTCCTCCTCTGTATATCTGACTTTGTAACAAAATAAATAAATCTTTAAAAAAAAATAAATCTCAGTTTTTACTTGTTGATTCTTTTTTTTTTTTTTTCATTTTATGCTACTATTCCGGAGTCCAGGATTTCCCCACTCTTCCAACCATTTTCCCATCCTGACTGATTCGCCCCATATTATTACAACAGTGCAGCCCTTCATAAGCAGTCATAATTCTATCAGTCTGTTACTTATACAAGTTGATTCTGAAGTGTATACACAATTCAAACTCAAAATATTAATCAACAACCCATATGTTTAGGTGTACTTAAATATTTAGAAAAAGTTAAAGACAGAGCTCTTTCATCCTCTGGTTCACTCCTCATCTTCTGCTGCATTCCCAAGTATTAACAGCAAGCTGAACCACAGGCAAAGCATCTGGGACTTGAGCTGGTGCCCATATGGGATGCCAGCATCAAAGGTGATTACTTAGTCCACTATTGCCACACACCCAGCTACTGTATTAATCTATCCAAATCCATTCAATACAGATTTCTAATAGTGGTTACATAATCTGGCAGCTAAAACACTGGTTAAGATGTCAAGATATCTAGGTCCAGACTTGGCATGGTTGCCTAGCAGCTAAAGTCCTCACATAGAATGCACCAGGATCCCATATGGGCGCCAGTAGTAACCCCAGCAGCCCCACTTTCCATCCAGCTCCCTGTCTGTAGTGTGTAAAACCAGTCAAGGACAGCCCAAAGCCTTGGGACCCTGCACCTACGCAGGAGACCTAAAGGAGGCTCCAGGCTCCTGGCTTCAGATCGGTGCAGCACCAGCCATTGCGGCCACTTGGGCAGTGAATCGCAAGATCTTCCTCTCTCTGTCTCCTCCTCTCTGTATATCTGACTTTCCAATAAAAATAAAAAATAAATCTTAAAAAAAAGAAAAAAGAAAAAAAAGAGTGCTAGTTTGAGTCCCGGTTGCTCTACTTCCAATCCAAGTCCCTGCTAATGCACCTTGCAAAGCAGAGGACATGGCTCTAGTACTTGGGTATCCACACCCACAGGGAGGTGGCTTCAGGCTAGCCACTACAGTCATGCAGAGAGTAAACAAACAAATGGAAGATCTCCTCTCTCTCCCTCTCATTTTCCCTGTAACTCTTTCAAATACTTAAAAATGACAGGAATACAAAGGGAAATAAGGCAAATCCTCTGTAACATACCATGCTCAGTTAACTGACGTATGAGACAAAAAAAACAATTCAGTGCCCATAAAACCATCTGAACAACATAAGTCTCAGCAAACAGATCATACAGTGCACTGGAGAAGACATTTTCTCTTTCAGCACACATGGAATTTTTTTTCATGATCTTTTTTTTTAATTTGAAAGGAAGATTTTACGGAGATCTTCAGTCCTCTAGTTCATCCCCCAAATGGTCTCAATTGCCACAGCTGAGCTAAGCTGAAGCCAAGATAAAGGAGATTCTTCCAATGTCTTACATGGATGCAGGAGCCCAAGGACTTGAGGCATCTTCCATGGCTTTTTCAGGCCGTAAGGGAATTGCTTGGAAGCAGAGCAGCCAGACCCCGAAGTGGCGCCTATATGGGATGCTGGCACTTGCACACAGGTAAGCTAGATAAGTGGTTTAATAAACCAGCTACATCAAAATACCAACTGTGTAAAAAAAAAAAATTTAATGAATATATACTAAGACAAAACAAACCTCAAAATTTAAAAATCATTATTAATAATCTATATCCATGAAACAAATAAGTTAAAAACAAGTATCTGGATGGGAAGTGGAACATTCAGGACACAAACAGCACCATATGGGATCTTGATGGCTCCAAGGTAAGGCTATCACTCCTGGTCCGATAACACACTTCTAATACCAAGAGAAGACAAGAAAAGTAATGCAAAATTATAAGCAAAACTGATTTAAAAGTTTAGATTTCTTTAAAGAACTGGCTGTTGGAGCTGGAAAAAGGCTGGCACCATGGTGTGGCAGGTTACACTTCTGTCTCCAATGCTGGCATCCTATAGTGGGCACTTATCTATGTCCCAGATGCTCTGCTTCCAATCTACCTTCCTGGTTACTCCCAGGCAAAGTAGCAAAGGACACTTCAAGTCCTTGGGACTCTGCACTCATGTGGCAGATCTGGAGCAAGCTCCTGGTTCTGGCTTCAGATCAGGTTAGCTCCAGCCTTCAAGGCTATTTGGGGAGTGAACCAGCAGATTTAAGACCTATGTCTCGCTTGCTCGCTCTCTCTTTCCTTATCTGTGACTGCCTCTTAAATCTTTTTTTTTTTTTTTAAAGAATAGGCTGCTTGGGCACAGTACAGTAGCCTAGTGGCTAAAGTCCTCACTCTGCATGCGCCAAGATCCCATATGAGCACTGATTCTAGTCCTGGCGGCCCCACTTCTCATTCAGCTCCCTGCTTGTGCCCTGGGAAAGCAGCCATGGACCCAAAGCCTTGGGACCCAGCATCCGTGTGGGAGACTTGGAGGGAGCTCCTGGCTCCTGGGTTTGGATTGGCTCAGCTATGGCTGTTGCGGCCACCTGGGGAGTGAACCAATGGATGGAAGAGCCTCTCTTTCTGTCTGTCCTTCTCTCTATAAATCTGACTTTCCGGGCCCGGCGGCATGGCCTAGCGGCTAAAGTCCTCGCCTTGAACGCCCCGGGATCCCATATGGGCGCCGGTTCTAATCCCGGCAGCTCCACTTCCCATCCAGCTCCCTGCTTGTGGCCTGGGAAAGCAGTCGAGGACGGCCCAATGCATTGGGACCCTGCACCCGCGTGGGAGACCCGGAAGAGGTTCCAGGTTCCCGGCTTCGGATCGGCGCGTACCAGCCCGTTGCGGCTCACTTGGGGAGTGAATCATCGGACGGAAGATCTTCCTCTCTGTCTCTCCTCTGTATATATCTGGCTGTAATAAAATGAATAAATCTTTAAAAAAAAAAAAAAAAAAAAAAGATTGTTAATCTTTAAAAAAAAAAAAAAATCTGACTTTCCACACTTGATCTTAGCCAAAAGGCCGAGAAGCGATAAATCTGACTTTCAAATTAAAATAAACCTTCAAAAGATTAAAATTTAAAAAATAGCTACTTAAGTTTTGTGTCCCAATAGTATCTGTCACAAATATAGGCAGCCAATCCATCACCAGGTTTTATTATGCATGAATTTCGGTTATAGTGGTTTTATTAAATAACACTATGCCCCAACACAGTTTATGTTTTAGGTGCCAAAGTTCACTAACTGTGAATATATAAACTACTGAATTGGCTGTCAGCACCTCTACCTACAAATAACCATATAACTACTAAATGCACTGATCATGCCACTTCTTCAAAAACCTCCTGCGACTGGTTGCATCTATTATTCAATTGACAGGCATATAGCAAAGCATGGGGATGTGTCAACTCCTCATCTTCCAGTGATAAGTCCATGGGATAGTTCATAAAAATGAACAACTGGGCCCAGCACAGTAGCCTAGCAGCTACAAGTCCTCACCTTGCACAGTTCAGGATCCCATATGGGCACAGGTTCTTATCCTAGCAGCCCCGTTTCCCATCCAGCTCCCTGCTGTGGCCTGGGAAAGCAGTCGAGGATAGCCCAAAGCCTTGGGACCCTGCATGTGGGAGACCTGGAAGAGGCTGGCTCCTGGCTTCGGATGGGCTTAGATCTGGCCATTGCGGGTGCTTTGGGAGTGAATCAATGAAAGGAAGATCTTCCTCTCTCTCTCTCCTTCTCTCTGTATATCTGACAGTGTCAGGTGGCCATCCCCCATCCCAGGGTGCTGAGACAGTTGGGAGGCTGAGTGTGGCTTCTCCCCTTATCCTCTTCCTTTCCCCAAACACAGGAAGGAATAAAAGAGATTGTGCAAATAATGGTCTCCTCCACATTCCTGTAGCCCTTGGCCCTTTGCACCCTAATCACCAATGTAAAAATCATCAAAACACTGTATTTTGTTAACTATAACTGAGCAAATAAAAAGAAGTTATTTTTAAATTTTTTAATAAATCTTAAAAAGAATGAACAATTGTAAATGGAAACAGGACAACAAAGACGAAGCTTCAGGAGAACACCAAAAAGTAACACTGGAAGTTAATATTCAAATGGAATGGAATAGAATTAAACAAGAAAGAAATCACTGTGTGGGAATGTTGATTCTGCCACCATTCAAAGACCAGATATGCAGCCAAAAGATTTAAGGAAAGTGAGCTTATTGACATAACTGAGGAGACTGGTTTCCTGAAAAACTTGAAGATGTCCCAGAGGAAATGATGCTGGCAAGACATTTACTGCAAAAAGAACTCTAAGGAGAGCAGTGTTCCCTGGCAGCATGGCTGAGCCACATCTCATCCTGCTAATGTCGGAGACCTGGAATGAGTCCTGGCTTCAACCTGATCCAGATCTAGTTGTGGACATCTTTGAGGAGTAAACCAGCAGATGCAATGTCTCTCACATTCTTTCATTTTCTCCATATTATTCCTTCAAAAAAATAAATCTTAAAAGAAAAACAACTCCTCCTCCTCCTCCTCAGGCTGGCATTGTGGTGTAAGGCGTTAAGCCACTGCCCGGAATGCCAGCATTCCCTGAGTGTGGTTCATATCTCCTCTCCTCCACTTCTCATTCAGCTTCATGCTAATGCACCTGGAAGGTGGTGAACAGCCCAAGTGCTGTTATCCCTGCCAACCATGCAGGGATTGACATGGACTACAGGTTCCAACTAAATATATCTTTAAAAAATATATATATGTATTTTTATTGGAAAGTCAAATAAACAGAGAGGAGGAGAGACAAAAATCTTTCGTCCGTTGACTCACTCCCAAAGCATCCGCAATGGCCAGCCAGAGCTGAGCCAATCCAAACCCAGGAGCCCAAAGCCTCCTCTGGGTCTCCCATGCGAGTACAGGGTCCCAAAGTTTTCAGCCATCCTCAGCTGCTTTTCCAGGCCACAAGCAGGGATCTGGATGGGAACCAGTGGCCATGTGGGATATCAGTGTGTACAAGGCAAGAACTTCAGCCACAAGGCTACAGTGCCAGCCCCAAATCTATTTTAATGTTAGTTTTTTTACTATGTTTTGAGAGGCAGAAAATGAAGCTCTCGTCTTTTCATTTACTCTCCAAAGGCCCACAACCACCATGACTAGACCAGATGAAGCCAGGAACCTCATCCAGGTGTCCCATTTGGGTGACAGGGAGCCAACTGAGCCACCACCACATTGCCTCCTAAGATGCACACCAGTGGAAAGGTGGCATCAGGAACGTTCTAACATTAGACAGCAGGATCAACAAGTGTGTTAACCACTACTCTAAACACCTGCCACCAAAAACAATTTAAAGATCAAAAAATAACTATAATTTTTCCCATGAACAATACTGCTATGCTGTTTCATCCTACATGGCTATTCTTACAATTCCATATTACTTTACAAAGTAAGGATTATCTATCTATGCTCAACATCACCATTATTATAAAAGCATCAGACAATATATAATGAGTATGTCTGTGTCAAGTAAAACTTATGTATGCACATTTTTAATTTTAATTTCATGTCCACTTTTCATAAGATACTTCTAATTTTTGTCAAATATTTTTAAGTGTGAAAACACTTGTTAACTCCAAGATTCACTACTATATTTATAAAGTAAGTGCCTAAATCAATGCTTCACTGTCTTAAACATCAAATACTCACCTCCCAGCTAGACACTGAGTTTTCCCTCATATTATGAATTCCAGATGGAGAGCAAGCTTAAATGTGGAGAAAACAGTAAATCCTCCAAACAATATGCTGAAATTTTTCACGATTAGGAAGAAGAAGGGGAAGAAATGAAGGAGATATAATGAAGACAGGGATAAGAAGGGAAAAAGAACAAACCAAAACAAAAATTCCCCTAAGCAGCACCTATCACATTATCACATTAGAGAAATGTATCAGCATCTTCTAACAACAACACTGAGGAGAGAACACAGTAGCGTAATGCCTTAAGACCCGCTATTTCAAACTGAACTTCGGTTACACAAATCATTTAGTGAAGTTTAAAATAGAAAACTCAAATATATAATAAAATCAAGAGCCTCGTTTGCTAGGCACCCTTTCTGTAAGTGATCCTCAATACAGACTCCAAGAAAATAAAAAATGAATCCTTGGGCCCGGCGGCGTGGCCTAGTGGCTAAAGTCCTCGCCTTGAACGCCCCGGGATCCCATATGGGCGCCGGTTCTAATCCCGGCAGCTCCACTTCCTATCCAGCTCCCTGCTTGTGGCCTGGGAAAGCAGTTGAGGACAGCCCAATGCATTGGGACACTGCACCCGCGTGGGAGACCCGGAAGAGGTTCCAGGTTCCCGGCTTCGGATCGGTGCGCATCGGCCCGTTGCGGCTCACTTGGGGAGTGAATCATCGGATGGAAGATCTTCCTCTCTGTCTCTCCTCCTCTGTATATCTGACTGTAATAAAATGAATAAATCTTTAAAAAAAAAAAAAATGAATCCAGTACCCTAGGAAAGCCACAAGATCCAAGAACAGCATCATTAGCCAATAAGGAGAAATGAAATCCTAAGACGATACACTAGATGTAAAAGCAGCTCTATTCAAAATTAACCTTTCAATAACCAGCACAATTTAAAAAGCTGAATGACTTTAACATGTTATGAAGATGGAATCTGAACAAAAAAGCATTTGGAAATGGGTGTGGAAGCAATTTACTCAAACGAAAACCACAGAAAATAGTGTTGCTTCAAATACAATGCAAACAGAACAGTGGCATTATGTTTCGCTAACCATGCATTTTAGAAAATAACATTCATCAAATTTATTAATATACAATGAATCCATGAAGAAGGGTATGTTTTGTACTAACATTAAAAAAGTATAATGTATCACAGAAAGGGGTGGGGAGGAGAGGAGAGGAGGAAGGATGGTGATGAACTCAAAGACTTTGCTGAGTCTCCACTTAATCTTAAGTGGGCAGAAGGCAGAGAGAACTTTGCCTCTTCACTGAAATGCTTCTCTATTGGTCTGAAACTCCACATGCATTGACCTTTAAGAGACAGTGTAAGGGTTGTCTGTTCTCGCTTCTGCTAGTGGGCCGATAGACTGGACATGGGTGGACAATCACTATGGCTCCCATTCTGCCTGTGTTCATTATGCCACTGTATTTTCTATACGAGCACTAAGAAAATTGTGCAACAAATGCATTTTTAATCACTAAAAAAAAATCACAAGGCATAAACAGATAAAAAGAGCAGTTTAAATTACAAATGAAAGCAAGATGTGAGAGGAGGTGGGACCCTCATAAACAGAGCAAGCACCAGAGAGCTACTTAAACTGACAAACTAAATCCCATCCAAGAAAACAGAAATTCTAAGTAATTGCAAATACAAAAAGCAATATAAGCAAAGAAGAATGATGTGTGGAGAGACACAGCAGAGAAGGCCACCCTGGTCCTTCTCCCTGAGCACTCAGAGATAACACTTTGTACATCCCTTCTGACAAGGTTCTTCTCGACGCTTTGTAAGCTTGGCAACAAGTCTATTTCAAGAGATCCTCCTCGCTGGTACTACTGCTATAAAGACTGTCAAAAGTTAAAAAAAAAAAATTAAAAATGGAAAAAAAATAAAATATTTCCATGCTCATGCTAGTTTTCAAAGTAAAAAGTATTATCCTGATATTTGTTTCAAAACTCAGCAAGATGCTGTACCGTATCAGATTCTACCCTAAATATTTACACACCAAAAGAACCCCAAAAATATATTTACAAAAAAAGCTGTGAAAAATCGAAGACACCCAGTCAAAATGTTATGTTTAACATTAGCAATTATATAATGTGTCACTCTAATACCCTCCTTCAGTATTTAAGGATTATTTTTAAAGTATTTTGTAAGTATATCACGCAGAGCTTATGTTACTTATCATTTTTTAAACGATTTACTTATATTCATTTGAAAGGCAGAATTACACAAAGAGAAGAACAGACAAAAAGAGATTATTTCCCATCCACTGACTAATTCCCAAGCTGGCTGAAATGGCCAGAGCTGAGCTGATCCAAAGCCAAGAGCCAGGAGCTTCTTCCAGGTCTCCCATTTGGGTGTAGGAGCTCAAAGTCTTGAGTTATACATACTACACTGCTTTTCCAGGCCTTAAGCAGGGAGCTAGATGGGTAGTGAAGCAGCCAGGACTCAACCAGTATCCATATGAGATGCCAGCATGATAGGCAGAGATTTAGCCTACTAGACCACAGCGCCAGCCCCTGTAATATTCCTATGCAGAATATTTCTGTAAATTTTTTTAAGATTTATTTATTTTTATTGCAAAGTCAGAGATATACAGAGAGGAGTAGAGACAGAGAGGAAGATCTTCCATCCCATGATTCACTCCCCAAGTGACCACAACGGACAGTGCTGCGCCGATCCAAAGTCAGGAGCTTCTTCCAGGTCTCCCACATGGCTGCAGGGTCCCAAAGCTCTGGGACAACCTCAACTGCTTTCCCAAGCCACAAGCAGGGAGGTGGATGGGAAGTGGAGCTGCCGGGATTAGAACCGGCGCCCATATGAGATCCTGTCGCATGCAAGGTGAGGACTTTAGCTGCTAGGCCACTGCGTCGGGCCCATTTCTGTAATATTTTTAAAAACAGCATTAGGTCTATGCTCAAACACACGGCTTGTGAGTATGCCTTTTCATGTACAGAAAAAAAATTTTTTTAAAGCCCACTTTAGGGTATTAGCTCAAATCCTGACTACTCTACTTCCGCTTTAGCTTCCTGCTAATGCACTGGAAAAGGTACAGCATGACAGCAAGAGTGTCACAGTGCAGACTACCCCATGTAGATCATTCCCAGATGAAAGTCCAGACTCCTGATTTTGCTCTGAGCCAGGTACAAATAACATGAGCATTTTTTGTCTTCTTTGTTTTTAGCAGCATTTTTAGAAGTAACCAGAAAAACATCAACTATCTCTCTCACTGTATCTTTCTGTTCATATTTCTTTCTTTCAAATAAATCATTGTCAAAAATAAAAATCAAACAATGCAACACTGACAGAAATTTATTTATTTATTTATTTATTTATTTTTGCTTTTAATCTGAGAGGCAGGCAAACAAAGCTCCATCTTCACTCCCCAATATGTCCCAATGGTAAGGAGCGGACTGAGGTCAGGAGCTGGGAACTAACCTCATTGGAGTTACAGCTAGGATCCCACATTGGTGGCAGCAACCCAATTACTTGAGCCACCACCACTGTCTGTCAGCATCTGCATTAGCAGGACACTAGAATAAGACTGGGTGTATAATCTGAGCACTCCAGATGTGACACTGCCGCCAAGTCACCTCATTTGGTGGAAAGGTAAGAGAATTGTACATAAAGCTCTTTCTTGGTCCATCATTTTTTTATTTGCCTTTCATTAAAATTCACAAAAACTACTGGGAGTATAATAAAGATTTCTTTTTATTGGAAAATCAAATACACAAAGAGGAGAGACATAGAAGATTTTCCATCTGATGATTCACTCCCCAAGTGGCCACAACGGCCGGAGCTGAGCCAATTCAGAGCCAGGAGCCCAGGAGCCTCTCCCCGGTCTCCCATGCAGGTGCAGGGTCCCAACGCTTTGGGCCAACCTTGACTGCTTTCCCAGGCCACAAGCAGGAAGCTGGATGGGAAGCAGGGGAGCAGCCGGGACACAAACCAGTTCCTATATGAGATGGTGGAGCATGCTGGCTCTGTCATCAGACCAGAGAGGGTATACCTAAGAAGCCGTTGAACTTGACTGGACAATAAGATGCTGGACTCTATGTTTGGTATACGCTTGCAATGGGGAAATCTCAACTGAACTTGAGCTGTGGTTATGCAACAAGGTGGAGGAATCCACCATGGTGGGAGGGTTTGGGGAGGGGGGGGGAGAACCCAAGTATCTATGTAATTGTGTCACATAATACAATGTAATTAATGAAGTTAAACAATAAATAATTAAAAAAAAAAAAAAAAGAAAAGCAAGCATTTAACCACTAGGCCATTGCGCCTGGCCCTCTTAATAACCTATGAGATGCTCTGATACAAACCCAAAAGACCTTTTAATTCATTCATCCCATCTCTTGATATGATGGCCTTAGCCCAGATTACAACCTCAAGTGTATCCTGAGCCCATTTTATCATTCTACTCTCTTTTGACACGTGGCTAGCTAGAGTGCACAGGTACTGTGCCAAGTACCTTTGATCTTTTGCATGTCAGTGGCATTCTGTCACAGAAAATTCACTCTTGCCCTGAACAGATCCACAAAGTTAGGCTCATTGTGTGGCTAGTCTATCTGCCTATCTGGCAGGCTTTTGTCTTAATACTGAGAACACTGCACACTACTTAGAAAGAAATGATCTCATCCCACTAACCCAACAGCCAACTTTATCAAAAAGCTTTTTGTTACAAGCTGTGATAACCCAGGAAACAAGATCTATATTTACGGTTCTGGCAAGGAAAAGGAAAACAAGTCAAGGAAAAAGTAGCTAATACACTGGAATGACTTTTTAAAATGCCATATTGTACAGACATTCCCCACAACCTCTTTTTTTTTTTTTTTTTTTTGGTTTCTAGCTGCAAATGAACAAAAAGAAAAACTTTTAGATTTAAATCTAAATAAAAATCATTGCTGTGATAATTAAAAGGCAAACTTCATATTGTAGTCCAAATATTAACCCGTGGGTCTAATTTGCATAAAAAAGGATTTTTCATCAGTATCACCTCAAGAAATACACAGCTCAGACTTACAGAGAAGTAATATTAAGAGGACTTATATTCCAGCCATTTCAATCACTTTATACACAAGGGTGCTTTAAAAAGCAACAGAAAGAACCTGGTGCCATGGCTCAGTGGCTGGATCCTTGTCTTGCAAATGCCAGGATCCCATATGGCCGGTTCATGTCAAGGCTGCTCCACTGCCCACCTAGCTCCCTGCTTACGGCTTGGGAAATAAGTAGAAAACGGCTAAAAGCCTTGGGCCCTGAACCTACCTGGGAGACCAAGGGGAGGCTCCTGGCTCCTGGCTACAGATCAGCTCATCTCTGGCCAGCTGGCCATTATGGAAACTTGGGCAGTGAACCGGAGAATGGAGGATCTTTATCTTTCTCTCTCACTCCTCTCTGTAAATATGCCTTTCTAAGAAGAATAAATCATTTAAGAAAAAAAAAGGTAACAAAATAGAATCAAGACAAACTCATTTTTGCTACATGAAGCTTTGAAATCTGTGCATATTTTTTTTTGTAACATGCATCGTCCATGAACTCTGGAAACAGCCTTCACAATGTTAATTCACTAAACATCTCCATTTTAAAGAAGGACACTGAGGCCACCACTGTGGTACAGCAAATAATAAATAAATAAATAAATAAAATTTTAAAAAGCCACCTGGGTGCAGGTTCAAGTCCTGTTGATCCATTTCTGATCAATCTCTCCACCAAAGGCCTAGGGAAAGCAGCTGAAGATGGCGAAATGTTTGGCCCTCTGCTACCCACTTAGCACATCTAGAAAGAAGCTCCTGGCTTCAACATAGTTCAGCCCTGACCATTACGGCCACCTGGGAAGTAAACTAGCAGATGAAGATTCATATTCTCTCTATCTCCCTCAGACAAACAAACCATAAAAAAGATTCTTAAAGGTTAAATAACATCCCTAAAGTTTATTTAGTTAATAAACTGGTGGATTCTAGCTCTGATTTTAATTCTTAAATGACTGCTTCTCACAAAATTTTTATAGCCAAGTTCTAGGCAAGAAAAATTAAGTATACTCAAAGTCAAAGGCTATAAAGCCAGCCATGACCTCCGCCCACACTACCCAATCCCACCTGTACTGGGATCAGCCCTCTCAGTAACATCACCCTTACTCACAAAAGCAGTTTTTCAATGTCTACTGAGAAAGTAAAAGAGCTGCATACCAGCATTCCTAACACTAATTTTATGGCTCTAATTTTATTTAATTGATTTCTAAAACAGAGAGCCAGCCAGAGAACGCAAACTTCTATTCATCAGCGTTTACTCCCCCAAAATGTCCACAATGGCTTGAGTTAGGCCAGAGCCAAAATCAGGAGCCAGGTAGGCAATGTAAGTCTCCCACAGATGGCAGGAACCCAGCTGGCCTCCGTGGGCTGCGCTGGAAAAGCTGGAGTGAGGAGCTGGGTATTGAATACGGGCACACTGGTATGCAACTCAGGTATTCTAACTGGTATCTTAATCACCAAGCCAAACACCAGCTGGAGCTGTACTCGGAGTAAGAATTGGGGACAGGAGGGACAAGTGCAGTAGCCTAGCAGTTAAAATCCTCACGTTAAACACACTGGGATCCCATATGGGCAACGGTTCATGCTCCAGCAGCCCCGCTTCCCTTCCAGTTCCCTGCCTGTGGCCTGGGAAAGCAGTCGAGGATGGCCCAAAGCCTTGAAACCCTGAAACCCACCCACCCACCCAAAAGAAGCTCCTGGCTCCTGGCTTCAAATCAGCTCAGCTCCAGCCATTTGCGGCCGCTTGAGGAGTGAACCATCAGACGGAAAATCTTCTCTGTCTCTCCTCCTCTCTATATCTGATTTTCCAATAAACAAAACAAAATAAATAATTCTTTAAAAAAAAGAGAAAAGGGGTAGATGATTCAAATGAAATAGCTTTTCAATGATAAGTAAATTTCAAAATTAAAAGAAAAGATAAGAAAACATGTTTGTGCTTCAAAAGGTATCATCAATAGGTTAAGAGTTCAGTCTGTGATGTACCAAGTCAGTAGCCACTTGCAGTGTCATCCCACATAGACGCTGGTGGGAGTCCCAAAGGTTCCACTTCAATCCCGCTCCTTTCAAGTGTGTCTGGGGGAGCAGCAAAAGAATGGCCCTCGTCCTTGGTCCCCTGGATCCCTGAGGGACACTCAGAAGACACCCCATGATCCTGGCTTCAGCCTGAATCTACCCCAGCCATGCTGACCATTGGGGGAGTGAACCAGAGGATGAAAGAGCTCTACTTTCTCTAATTCTGCCTTTCAACTAAGTAAATCTTTAAAAAAAAAAAAAAAAACACTAAAAAAAAGCCAAGTCCCAAATTGTACAAAAGATCTAAATACTATATGTAATCTACATACTATATCGAACTCCAAAGACATATAGTACTAATGTTTATGAAAAAAAAAAAAAACAGTAGTCACCAACAAAATGAAGTCAAAGCAACATCAATGTTAATTCCTATCTATTAGGATGGTTACAATCAACAAGACACGGGTCTATGTTTTCATATAAGTGAAGGCAATCTCATTCATTAACCAGAACACTCTCATAAAACTAAAAAATGACATGATACAGTGATTCCACACCTAGGCTTTCACTAAATTAATTAAAACATATATTTATAGAGAATAGCCAAAAAGTGAAAATTTCTCAATTATCAAACAGATGAGTGGATAAACACAGCATGTATGTACATGTGAATGTATATATATATAATATGTATAATATTGTATACAATATCACAAAATAGAATCTGTTAATATATGCTACAAGATAAACGAACAGGGCCCAGCATGGTGCCCTAGCATTTAAAGTTCTCGCCTTGCACACACCAGGATCCCATATGGGCAACAGTTCCTAATCCAGTCATCCTGCTTCCCATCCAGCTTCCTGCTTGTGACCCAGAAAAGCATTCGAGGATGACCCAAAGCCTTTGGATCTTGCACCTGCATGGGAGACATGGAAGAGGCTCCGGGCTCGTGGCTTCGGATTGGCTCAGTTCTGGCTGTAGCAGCCACTTGGGGAGTGAACCATCAGATGGAAGATCTTTATGTCTGCGTCTCCTCTCTGACTTTCTAATAAAAATAAGTAAATCTTTTAAAGTCAGCTGCTTCACTTGCTCTTTAAAAAAACAAAATTGAACATTAAAACCATTATACCAAGAAAAAACCAAAGAGGCTACGTGTGATTATTATCCCATTTATATAAAACACAAGGGCCCAGAATGGTAACCTAGCAGCTAAATCCTCCCCTTGGAATTGCCAGGATCCCATATGGGTACTGATTCATGCCCCAGCTGCTCCATTTCCGTTCCAGCTCCCTGCCTATGGCCTGGAAAAGCAGTAGAGGATGGCCCAAAACCTTAGGACCTTGTACTCAATTGGGAGACCCGGAAGATACTCTAGGCTCCAGGCTCTTAGCTTTGGATTAGCTCAGCTCCAGCCATTCCGGTCACATATGGAGTGAACCAGTGGATGGAAGGTCTTTGTCTATCCATCTCTCAGTAAATCTGCCTTTCCAATATAAAACAAATATTATTAGAAATAAACTGAAATATCAGAATTAGTAAATCCACAGAAAGTAAGCAAATTAGTGGCTTGCTGTTTTGTTCATACCCAAGACATCTGGGCTGGGCCAGGGTGAAGCCAGGAGCCAAAAACTGCAAGCCTCCCACCTGAACTAACAGGGATCCAGACAGTTGAGGCATCACTGTGGCCTCCCAAGGTGTGCATGAGCAGGAAGCTGCAACTGGAAACAGCTGCAACTGACATTTTGTTTCTTGTTTATTTTCTTAAAAATGGCAGCTTCTCGAACTTCTCAAAAGGGAAATGCTTGGTGAAGCCTAATCACCACTACACAAATACTCAGAATCTAAAAAATGCTGATTCAACAACATGTCCACGTTTTCTCTCTTAAAAAGAGAAACAAAGTACGGAAGATAAAAAAAAAAAAGCAAATGAAAAGGACAAGAACAAAGAAAAACAGACAATAATAACTCTGAAACTAAGATAGGTTGTAGAGCTACTGCTGCCTGTAACCAGATGACGATGAACACTGATAATCTCCCATTACACCAACACAGGAAAGCCAGATAATGCAGCCAGCCAGCACCTTCTTCTATTACAATCTCATGCACTTGTCTGGAGGCTGAACCTCCAAACTACATCTAGTAAAAGCAACATCAAGTGTTTGGCAATACCTAGGCTTTAAGAACAATAGAAAAACAGCCTGGAAGGACTTACCAGGCAAGGCTGCATAACACTAAAAGCAACACACACTTTAACATTACACAGATCTAGAATTGGACCCTAACTCTTTAACTGTCTGTGTAACCTCAGTCCTCACCTTCTATGCCTCCCATCATCCTCGGCTTTTTTGTTTCTTTCTTTCATTTCAAAGGCAAATATATAGAGGAGAGACAGAGAGGAAGATCTTCCGTCCACTGATTCACTCCCCAAGTGGCCGCAAAAACTAGACCTGAGCTGATCTAAAGCCAGGAGCCAAGAGCTTCTTTCTGGTCCCAGCGCTTTGTGCTGTCCTCCACCGCTTTCCCAGAACACACGCAGGGAGCTAGAAAGGAAAAAGGGGCTATCGGGACACGAACCGGCACCCATATACAATCCCAGAACATGTTAAGGTGAGGACGTCAGCCACTAGGATACTGTGCTGTGCCCCATCCCCAGTTATAACAGACAAGAAAAATATCTACATAGAAAGAGTATTCAGGGGCATATCACCATGGCCTATCAGCTAAAGTCCTCATCTTGAACATGCCAGGATCCCATATAGGCATCAGTTCATGTCCCAGCAGCCCCGCTTCCCATCCAGCTTCCTGCCTGTGGCCTGGGAAAGCAGTCAAGGATGGCCCAAGCCTTGGGACGCTGCACCTGCATGGGACACCCGGAAGAGGCTCCTGACTCCTGGCTTCAGATTGATGCAGCATCAGCCACTGCGGTCACTTAGGGAGTGAATCATTGGATGGAAGATTATCCTCTCTGTCTCTCCTCCTTTCTGTATATATCTGTCTTTCCAAAAAAATAAATAAATCTTAAAAAAAAAATATTCAAAGGACTGAATCAGTTTGCAAAACACCCAATGCAAGAGACTCAAAATTAAATCACAAAATACCCAACTGAATTTTATATGCACATATATATGCAAAAAATAACCCTGAAAACTTGCTCCCACGAAATTCAATTCTAGTATCTCATCTCCAAAACCACAGCAGTTTAGAAGCAAAAAAAATTAGAAAAATAAATTTCCCACAAAGTACAGAGGCAGAAGGCATAAAAAATCAATGAAAACCACAGTCATCTGAGGAAATGACAGGCAAAACCTACACAGAAGGCTCAAAGAAATATCCGGCCTGGCCTAATAGCATAGCGGCTAAAGTCCTTGACTTGAACACCCCGGGATCCCATATGAGCGCCAGTTCTAATCCCAGCAGCTCCACTTCCCATCCAGCTCCCTGCTTGTGGCCTGGATAAGCAGTCGAGGACGGCCCAAAGCTTTGGGACGCTGCACCCGCGTGGGAGACCTGGAGGAAGTTCCTGGATCCTGGCTTCAGATCGGCGCAGCACCAGCCGTTGCAGCTCACTTGGGGAGTGAATCACTGGACAGAAGATCTTCCTCTCTGTATATCTGACTTTCCAATACAAATAAAAAAAAATCTTAAAAAAAAAATCCTCATACTGTATTTGGTCATATTTACTATGCAAAATGATTATCACAGACAGCTCACTCAAAAAAATTATTTTGATAAAATTACCATTTCCTAAATATGAAGTATATACACAAATGTTGTAAAACCAGATCAGTAAAACATCAATGAGGTACCACCTAACGCCAGTAAGACTGGCCCACATGAATAAAAGCACCAACAACACTTGTTGGCGAGGTTGCGCGGAAAAGGGATCCCTACTCCACTGCTGGTGGGGCTGCAGGCTGGTACACCCTCTATGGAAATCAGTATGGAGAATATTCAAACAACTCAAATTCAACATACCGTATGATCCAGCAATAGCACTCCTAGGAATATATCCAGAACAATTGTTTTATCAGAAACCAACATGCACTCCTATGCTCACAGCAGCACAATCAGTAATTGCAAAAACATGGAAGCAACCAAAATGCCCATCAACAGAGGATTGGATAAGAAAGCTATGGTTCATCTACTCCATGGAATACTACTCAGCTATCAAAAAAAACAAAATGCAGTTCTTTGTGGCCAAATGGGCCAAACTGGAAACCATAATGCTAAGGGAAATGAGCCAATCCCAAAAGGTTAAATACCACATGTTTGCCTTAATTTAAGATGATATGATGTTATGTATAACATGTTGTTTTGAATGTTATATGTTGTGTATAAACTAAATTGAAGTATAGGTGAGGTGGTCACAGAAGGTGGCTGGGAACTCGCATTTACTTTTAACATATTGGTTACTCATTACTATGTCAATTAATTCCATAATGATGTAAATTTTTGCTGATGGTATGTTGGAGCTTTCAATTGACTGGGATGATACTCTGCTACCTCTGTCTTCAGACCAGAGAGGGTATACCTAAGAAGCCGTTGAACTTGACTGGACAATAAGATGCTGGACTCTGTTTGGTATATGCTTGCAATGGGGGAATCTCAACTGAACTTGAGCTGTGGTTATGCAACAAGGTGGAGGAATCCACCATGGTGGGAGGGTTTGGGGAGGGGTGGGGAGAACCCAAGTATCTATGTAACTGTGTCACATAATACAATGTAATTAATGAAGTAAAATAATAAATAATTAAAAAAAAAAAAACCAGATCAGTAAACTTGCAAAAATGAAATTGGCATGCATCACAACTGTTATCCATTATTCAAGAGAAATTATTTCAGGAAATACATAGGTTTGCTCAATATCAAGATTAACTCAGAAAAAAAAAATAAAGTTTAACTTAGGCCTTTTCATCAACAATCAAAGTTATTCTGCATTTCCTTTATCAATTTGGTCCATGATAAAACACACTGATTTTTATTTTATTTTTTAAGATTTATTTATTTTTATTGGAAAGGCAGATATAAGAGGGTGAGAAACAGAGGAAGATCTTCCGTCCCATGATTCACTCCCCAAGCAGCCACAATGGCTGGAGCTGCGCTGATCTGAAGCCAGGAGCCCAGTACTTCTTCCAGGTCTCCCACGTGGGTGCAGGGTTCCAAGGCTTTGGGCCGTCCTCGACTGCATTCCCAGGTCACAAGCAGGGAGCTGGATGGGAAGTGGAGCCGCCGGGATTAGAACTGGCGGCACGTGGAATCCCAGCACATGCAAGGTAAGGACTTTAGTCACCCAGGCTACCAAGCCGGGCCCTGAATTTTATTTTTCAAAAATTTTACTTTTCACTCGGACATTCGCCGTGCCTACTATGCCAGCTCAGCTAGCCGCAACAACAGATAGTAATGAAAATACACAGAAAGGCACAGAAATGAGGACTTAGGAGATGAAAAGTTTCCTTTTACTCTTTGATGAGTTGTCTTACATTAGGAATCACAGAAATAAAGGTGACCTGGGTAGGGGCAGTGAGTGGAATAAAAGATTAATTTGATAATCTCTCTGGTCATGACCAAGGTCATAGGACACTCCAAGCACCAAAACCCCTCATCTCAGCTGGATCCGGTCTAGTGCTGCTCTGTGGATGGCAGTACAGGCGTGGGAGATGCCACCAGGACTGACAGCCCCTCATTATGACCTAGGGCTTTGTTCCTGGGAAAGGTCCTTCTGAGGAAAAACATGAAGACTCCAGGACCTCCTATCCTTTGGGAACTTGAGAATCTCAATGCCATCTTTCTACAGAGGTTCTCAGCCCCTGGCTCAGGCAAGCAGAAACACACAGGGTAAATCAGAGGTCAGTGTGGCAGCTTGTGCTTGGCTTTATTTCAGCTTCAGGAAAACTTACTAGTCTTTACAGACGCTGAAACATTTAAAATTCATCCCTCACTAAAGTTCTTGATAAAAAACTAGAATGACATACAAATAAAGATTTCTATGAAAAATAGATAACAGATGGCAGTACCACAAAAGTTCAAATATTAAATTTACATTGTGGCCAGTGGGTTAAATGGCTATTTGGGGTAGAACATTAAGCCACCTCTAAACTCTAGTACTGCTAACACAGTAACAATAACAATCCCAACTGTTCAACTTCTAGTACTGCTTCCTCATATGTATCCCTATAGGAGGAGGGACAGAGAAAGATCTTCCATCTACCGGATCCAGTAGGTGAAGCCAGAAGCCAGGAGCTTCTTCTAGGTCTCAAGGCTTTGGAGCATCCTCCACTGCTTTCCTGGGGGCATTATGGCACAGTGGATTAAGCCACCCCTTGGAACAGTCACATTCCAGGGAAAGCCTAGGAAGCAGCAGATGATGGTTCAAGTGCTATGAATCCTGTTACCCATGTGGGAGCCAAGAATGGAGTTCTCAGCTCCTGACTAGGGTCTGTCTCGGCCTTGACTGTTCCAGGCATTTGAACAAGAGGCCACTTTGGATGCCTGCTTCCCTAATTAGAATACCTAGGCCGCTGCCAGAGCTCAGCTTCCAACTTCAGCTTCCTGTTAATATGTGCCTTTGAACATAGCAGGTGATACCTCAATGAAAATGAAACAGCAGGGGGCCCGGCGGCGTGGCCTAGCGGCTAAAGTCCTCGCCTTGAAAGCCCCGGGATCCCATATGGGCGCCGGTTCTAATCCCGGCAGCTCCACTTCCCATCCAGCTCCCTGCTTGTGGCCTGGGAAAGCAGTCCAGGACTGCCCAAAGCTTTGGGACCCTGCACCCGCGTGGGAGACTCGGAGAGGTTCCTGGTTCCCGGCTTCGGATCGGCATGCATAGGCCTGTTGCGGCTCACTTGGGGAGTGAAACATCGGATGGAAGATCTTCCTCTCTGTCTCTCCTCCTCTCTGTATATCCGGCTTTCCAATAATAAAATCTTTAAAAAAAAAAAAAAAAAAAAAGAAAATGAAACAGCAGATGAGAAACTTCACACATACTCTCTTGTCCATGTGTCCCACAAGGAATAAATGAATTCCATGTTGCACCCAAAATATCAAGAAACAAATGAAATATACATCTTTCATAAAACTTAAAAATTTTCAAATATTACATGCTGCTTATCTATGCCCATTATTTGTAAAATAATTTTGTAATTATTGGATTTAAGTTACACTACAGCTATTCACACAATGTTAGAAATTATACAACACTAGAAAATAAATTGATAATTTTTAATTATGTCTGCTACATAAATATGGATAGATCATAATAAATTCACAAGTATAAAATCTAAATTTTCCAACAAGTCTCGACATCTGGAAGCATACTGCACAACAGTTAGAAAAAAATAAGCTGTACTATGGAAAAGATTTAAATCTCTTATATGCTGCAAATTTCAGCAGAAAACTAATGCCAAGGTTCATTGAGAAAAACTATGATCATCTCCTACTTCCTCTAAGAACAAACAAGAAAGCCATTATTATCTCAGACTCTCTTCTGAAACGTATAACTCCTCTTACAATATAATGGAAAGTATGAACCATCGAAATGGCATTTTATAAAGCGGCATGAACACTGTATTCTGATTTTAAGATTCTTTTTTTTAATAAGGTTCTAAATACCAAACACAAATAATGTGGTTTTTTAAGTTTTATTTATCTGAAAGAGTTACAAAGACAGAGGGAGAGATAAAGATCTTCCATCTGTTGATTCACTCCTTCCCATTTTCCTCCCTAAATGGCCGCAATGGCCAGGACTGAGTCAGACTAAAGCCAGGAGCTTCTTCCAGGTCTCCCATGTGGTTGCAGGGTCCCAAGGCTTTGGGTCACTCCACTGCCTTCCCAGCCACTAGCAGGGAGCTGGATGGGACATGGAGAAGCTGGGACACAAACAGGCGTCCATATGAGCTCCCAACACATGTAAGGCAAGGATTTATCCATTGAGCCATCACGCTGGGCCCTCAACGATTTTTTAGGCCAAAACTTATATTCCACTTGTTCATGTTTCAACAGTATTTGTGGCCCAGGTGCAGCTGAATGAGATATGTCTTAAATATTTTAAACATCTACAGCACAGTGCAGTAGCCTAGTAGTTAAAGTCCACCCCTTGTATTCGCCAGGATCCCATATGGGCGCTGGTTCTAATTCCAGCTGCTCTACTTCCCTTTCAACTTCCTGCCTGTAGCCTGGGAAAACAGTCAAGGATGGCCCAAAGCCTTGGGACCCTGGCACCTGAATAGGAGACCTGAAAGAGGCTCAGGGCTACTGGTTTTGAATCGGCTCAGCTCCGGCTATTGCGGTCATTTGGGGAGTGAATTAGTGAACAGAAGATCTTTATGTTTGTCTCTCCTCCTTTTCGTATATCTGACTTTCTAATAAAATAAATAAATATTAAAAATATATTTTTAAGCATCTTTTAAGCTAACCATCAGAATTGGTGATGAATCTATCTCCACTGAACACAGTCCCCTTTATATCAAGATAACATTAAAGTCTCTTCTGACAAAGACCCAAATAATTTATTAGAGAAGGGAAAAATGAATAAAAGATCCTGTGCTGTCATTTTGTTACAATCAATAAAACAATTATCTTTTTTGGCTTAAGTTTCACCTCATGGACATCTGATCTGAAAATCTAGGTACAGTATTACTTTAAATAGTCCTCATCATTAAGTAATGAAAGTGAAAGCAGAGTTAGCAGCCAATAAAGAGACTTCACAACTGAACAATGAAACTAAAAGAGTAAGGCCAATACCACATGAACTATACTGATGATAAAAACCAACACAAGGCATCAGCATGACACAAATGAACACAAGTTTCAGTTGTTTCAGAATTCAACTTTTGAACCTCTCTCCCTACAGTTTCAAAATCCAAATTACGTGGCTTTTTATGTATGAGGTTCAGGAGTCCGAACTCTGTAACAATGAGCAGTTCTTTCCCGAGAGGTAAATGCATCAAATTTCAGTAACTACAAACTCAGCAACTCACTTATTACTCACATGGTCTCTCAGCACCATGATAACAAAAATGCAACTGATTAGGTTGATTTTTCAGGCTGTTTTATCACTTACTCCAGTGAACTGCACAAGGCCACAAACACTACAGAATAAAATCCTAGAGAATGCACGCAACAATGGAAAACCAAAACACCAGATCATAAGAAAAACCACTGCTCCAAATGTCAAATATAAAACTTCTAGTAGAAAAACATCTGGCTGACCTTGGGTTTGGAAATGGCTTCTTAGATAAAACACCAAAATTATGAACAACAAAACTTTGGATCCCACCCTAAACATTTAGAAAGACAAATCTACATTATAATAAGATCACAAGATTGGTTTGCACACTGAAATCTGAGAAACACTGATCAACAGCTTCACTTCAAGTCACAGAGCAAGAATATGAATCCAGAAGCAAGCTCCCCATCACCACCCCCAGCCTGGTAAGAAGACACCCGACCACACCTCTCCACAGCTCAAGCAACACCACATTTTTCACTACTCCCAGGGACTTCTCCCATCAACAGAGTTCTTTTCATTCTTTTAAACATTTTTTTTTTAGAAAATAAATAAATAAACTTTTTTTTTTGACAGGAAGAATTACAAAGAGAAACCTTTCGTTCACTGGTCCACTCCCAAAATGACCAGAATGACCAGAGCTGGGACACATCCTAAACCAACAGCTTCTCTGGGGTCTTCCACAAGGGCATGGGGTCCAGCACTTGGTCCATCTTCAGATGCTTGACCAGGAACACTAGCAGGGAGCTGGATCAACAGCGAAGAGCCAAGACTCCACCTGTACTATGCCACAGCACCTGCCCCAACAATTTTAAATCCAATCCCTCTTCTTATCAAATCTTTATGACTGCAAATGGTTGTCTGCACCAATATCTTCTCTAAATGAAACATCTCCAACTGCATCAAATCATTCAATTTACTCCTGGCATCGATCAGACTTTTTCTTATTAACAGACTCTACATCACCCATGTCTCTGAAAAGCTGTCTACTAAAAAACTGAACACAAGGGGAGCAACATAGTGGAACAGCTAGCTAATTCTGTTTTTTAAAAAAGATTTATTTATTTTCATTACAGAGTCAGATATACAGAGAGGAGGAAAGACAGAGAGGAAGATCTTCCATCCCATGATTCACTCCCCAAGTGACCGCAACGGATCGGAAGTGGAGCATGCTGGGCTGGAACTGGCGCGCATCTGGGATGCTGGCATCCCAGGATAAAGAATTATGGGCCTGGCACGGTGGCCTAGTGGCTAAAGTCCTCGCCTTGAACGTGCCAGGATCCCATATGGGCGCCGGTTCTAGTCCCGACAGCTCCCTGCCTGTGGCCTGGCAAAGCAGTTAAGGACGGCCCAATGCTTTGGGACCCTGCACCCATGTGCAAGACCTGGAGGAGATTCCTGACTCCTGGCTTCGGATCAGCACAGCACCGGCCGCTGCGGTCACTTGGGGAGTGAATCAGTGGACGGAAGATCTTCCTCTCTCTCCTCCTCTCTGTATATCTGACTTTTGAATGAAAATAAAATAAAATCTTAAAAAAAAAAAAGAAGAATCTTTCTGTCTCTCCTGTTCTCTATAAATCTGCCTTTCCAAATAAAATAAATCTAGCGATGAAAAGGTAAACAATAAAGAACAGGTCAGATCCTGTCCTTCCACCACAAATGCTTCTTCAGCCATCTTCCTGTAATTAAGAGATTAAGAGAGAAAATGAAAAAGTGTGAATTTAGCCACAAAGAAAAACATGAAATTAACAACCTAGATTAAAAAAAATTAACCAATATAAACAACTGTGCTATCTAAGTATTTCTAGATTCATGAAAAAAAATATTTTTTGAATGAAGCCAGAACACATTCCCCTTTAAAAAAAAATACAAAAAATCTATTTATAACATACGAGGTTTACGGCCCTGGCACTCAGCAAACAAGTATGAATAGGTCTTTGGCACAGCAGCTAAAATGCCCTCTGCTGGTGCATCCCTTAGGACACCAGTTCAAGTTTCAGTTGCTCTACTTCCCAACCCAGCTCCTTGTTTATTGCCAGGAAAAGAGGATAGTCCAAATCCTTGGGTCCCTGAACCCACTTGGGAAGCGAGGAGGAAGTTCCTGGCTCCCAGCTTTGAACCAGCCCAGCTTAGGCCAATGCAGTCATTGGGGTGGTGAACCAAAGTAAAGAAGATATCTCTCTCTCACTCTCTTTGAATTATTAAGAAAACTAAATAAAGCTTTAGGGCACGGCGCAATACTGTAGCAGCTAAAGTCCTCTCCTGGAATGTGCTGGGATCCCATATGGGCGCTGGTTCTAATCCAAGCAGCCCCACTTTCCATCCAGCTTCCTGCTTGTGGCCTGGGAAAACAGTCAAGGACAGCCCAAAGCTTTGGGATCCTGCACCTGCGTGGGAGACCAGAAGGAAGCTCCTGGTTCCTGGCTTCAGAATGACTCAGCTCCAGTCCTTGTGACCCCTTGGGGAGTGAACCATGGGACTAAAGATCTTCCTCTCTGTCTCTCTTCCTCTCTGTATATCTGCCTTTCCAATAAATCTTAAAAATAAATAAATAAATAAATAAATAAATAAATAAATACAGCTTTTATTTTAAAAAAAATACTCTGTGGGACACCCACATTCTGCATTTCAAACTTCAGGCTCCTCTACTTCATATCCAGCTTCCTGTACACACACACCTGGGAGCCAGATGCCAGCTTCAGTATTTGACTGTAACTCACATGGGAAAATCAGACTAAATTCCAAGTTATGCAACATGGTTGTTAATCCAACATCATGTAAAGATATTGGGACCAACAGGAGTCTAGGGCTGAAGCCCCTGAGGTCCCTTATGGGCACTGGCCGTTCCACCTCCCACCCAGCTCCCTGCTTGTGGCCTAGGAAAACAGTGGAGGATGGCCCAAAACCAGAAGTAGCTCCTGATTCCTGGCTTCGAATAAGCTCAGCTCTGGCCATTGGCGGCCATTTGGGGAGTAAACCAGCAGACAGAAGATCTTTCTTTTTCTCCTCTCTGAAAATCTGCCTTTCCAATAAAAATGGGTAACCTAAAAAAAAAAAAAAAAGTTGACAAATCCAAAACACAGATGCCAATGTTAAAATCTCCAGAGTTGGAACACTCTAAAAAAAAAAAGGATACTGTATCATAACCAAAAAACCATGGGTTCAGCTCAATAGAATTTAATAAATAAATAAATGAGAGAAGAGGCAACAATCTTCCCAACCATTCCAAATACAAAGTATTCCTGGAACAACATAATCACTGCTTCAGGCAAAATGCACTGATGAAAGCTAAAATGAGTGGGTTAATCTGCTTAAAAGATACATTTATTTTATTTGTAGGAAAGAAAGAGAAAGATCCCACCCATCAACTCCCTGTCCAACTACAACTGCTGAGTCAGGGCCTACACTACCAGCTGGGAATGCCACCCCTACCCCAGGAGAGTGGCAGGACCTCCTGCACGATCAGGAACCAGAAGAGACCACTGAACCTTAGTCCTCCGACATGAGACACAGGAATGTCAAGCAGCATGTTAACCACTAGGTTAAATGTCTGCCAGAACAGAAGAAACAGCCTCAGAAATCTAGTGCCAAGTATCACCTACTTTCTGCGGTGATCTTAACACAGACCCATAAACTATATGATACTCTTCTCTTCAGGTGGCAGAGCTAATTCGTTTCCCTGGAAGATTCAGTTTCACTCTCTTAATTTGTGGCCAACAAGTAAAGTAAAATAGCAAATGTCATCTCACCAGACGGAAGCTTTTTTGTTCTTCAAATTTTGTTTATTTGAGAACTACAGAGGGTTTACTCCCCCAAACTAAGAGTTGGGAACTCAAAGACTCCTGGTGAAGTTGTAGCAACCTAATTAATCTGAACCACTGTCTGCTCTACCTAAGACTCTGCAATAGCAGAAAGCTGGAGTCAGGAGCTGGAGCTCGGTACCAAGCCCTGGTAACTGGATATGGAACTGGGGCACATTCACTGTTAACCATTGGCCCATGAAAAACCTAACCAGGGCCCAGCGGCGTGGCCTAGCGGCTAAAGTCCTCGCCTTGAAAGCCCTGGGATCCCATATGGGCGCCGGTTCTAATCCCGGCAGCTCCACTTCCCATCCACCTCCCTGCTTGTGGCCTGGGAAAGCAGTTGAGGACGGCCCAATGCATTGGGACACTGCACCCGCGTGGGAGACCTGGAAGAGGTTCCTGGTTCCCTGCTTCGGATCAGCGCGCACCAGCCCGTTGCGGCTCACTTGGGGAGTGAATCATCGGACGGAAGATCTTCCTCTCTGTCTCTCCTCCTCTCTGTGCATCTGGCTGTAATAAAATGAATAAATCTTTAAAAAAAAAAAAAAAAGAAAAACCTAACCAACCCATCAAAGCTAACATTAGTAATAAGTCAAGCAGGTAGGAGGTACCCCAGTTAAGAAATAACAAGCGTATATTACTTCTCATCACTCTGATATTCTTCACCAAAATGCATAACCTCAGGTCAATCAGGAAAAAATCCAAAAGGAGCAGCCAAATTCTACAGATACACTGACCACTATGTTCAAAGGTATCAAAGAAAGACACGCAAGAAGAAACAAAGAAATTCTAACACAACCGAAGGAAACTAAGGAAGCATGGCATTTAAATGTAATGGGATCCTGGGACTGGATCCAGTAACAGAAAAAAGACATTAGTGGAAAATTTAGGGAAACCATAAGAAAAGTATAACTTAAAATGCTGAGGTTTTTTTTGTTTCTTTTGTTTCGTTTTGAAGACTTATTTTTATTGGGGGCCCACAGTGCAGCTTAGTGGCTAAAATCCTTGCCTTAATGTGCTGGGATCCCATATGGGCGCCAGTTCTAATTCCAGCAGCCCCGCTTCCCATCCACCTCCCTGCCTGTGGCCTGGCAAAGCAGTCGAAGATGGCCCAAAGTCTTGGGAACCTGCATCCACGTGGGAGACCCAGAAGAAGTTCCTGGCTCCTGGCTTCAGATGGGCACAGCATCGGCCGTTGCAGTCACTTGGGAAGTGAATCATGGGACGGAAGATCTTCCTCTCGTCTCTCTTCCTCTCTGTATATCTGACTTTGTGATAAAAAGTTTAAAACTAAATCTTTAAAATACTTATTTTTATTGGAAAGGTGGATTTAACAAGAAAAGGAGACACACAGAGAAAGATCTTCCAGATTCTGGTTCACTCCCCACATGGCTGCAGCAGCAAGAGCTGAGATGATCCAAAGCCAGGAGCCAAATCCAGGTCACCCACATGGGTGCCAGGTCCCAAGGCTCCGGGCTGTCCCCCACCACCTTCCTATGGGAAGTGCAGCAGCCAGGACACAAAACAGCGCCCAAATGGGATACCGGAAGATGTCAGACAAGGACCCTAGCCACTAGGCTACCACGGCCGGCCCACAATACTGAGTTCTTAAATTTGCTTAGTGTATCATCATTATATTTAAGAATACCATGTGAAGCCTAATGAAGTATGTACTAATTCTATACTGCCTTTACAATTTTTCTGCAAATCTAGCTTATTTTCCCAATAAAATGAATAAAACAAAGTTATAAGTAAATGAAAAGATACATAACTACACACAAATAGTAAGATAGTTGTTGTACAATATTGTCTTTCCTACTCAGAATTACAAAAGGAAACTAGATTAAACTTCCAAGCTTAAAAGTTTAATGGCGGCCTAGCGGCTAGAGTCCTCACCTTGGACGCACCGGGATCTCATGTTGGTGCCAGTTCTGGTCCCAGCTTCTGGCCTGGGAGAGCAGTCAGGACAGTCCTAAGCCTTGGGACCCTGCACCCTACTTCCAGAAGAGGCTCCTGGCTCCTGGCTTCGGATCAGCATAGCTCCTACCATTGCAGTCACTTGGGAGTGAATCATTGGATGGAAGATCTTTCTCTCTGTCTCTCCTCCTCTCTGTATATCTGATTTTGCAATAAAAATAAATAACTCTTGAAAAACAAATAAATATCGGGCCCGGCGAGATAGTGTAGTGGCTAAAGTCCTCGCCTTGAACGCGCCGGGATCCCATATGGGTGCCGGTTCTAATTCCAGCAGCCCCGCTTCCATTCTAGCTCCCTGCTTGTGGCCTGGGAAAGCAGTTGACGATGGCCCAAAGCTTTGTGATCCTGCACCCATGTGGAAAACCTGGAAGAGCTCCTGGCTCCTGGCTTCAGACTGGCTCGGCTCCAGCCATTGCAGCTGCTTCGGGAGTGAATCATTGGACTGAAGATCTTCCTCTCTGTCTATCCTCCTCTCTGTATATCCACCTTTCCAATAAATAAATAAAAATAAATAAATAAATAAATAAATCTACAGTAACCTTGTTCTAAGTGTACCACTTAGAAAAAGCAAAGTGAAAGCAATATTTACTAGGTTTCCTTTTCAAACTGACTAAGAAAACCACCAAAATGTCTTCCACTGGGTCAAAATACTCTTCAGATATTTTTTTAAAGAAAACCAAAATTATCAACAACTCATGTTTAATGTTTAAAAAAAGAGGAAAAATGAGATCAAATATGTGAAATGTCACACCAAAAACTTACAGAATCAAAAGATGTACCAACGAATTGAGAGACAAGAAACCAGATGTGAAGACAGAAGATACTGACATCAAGAAGATTCAATACTTCTTGTGACAAAAACTAAGTCACCAAGATGAGAAAATGCAGGTACTTCCTTCACTGCCCTCAAACAATGATACATAATATAAATGTCTTTGTAACTTAACAATTTTAAGATGGATGCTGGGGGCCCGGCAGCGTCGCCTAGCGGCTAAAGTCCTCACCTTGAACACCCTGGGATCCCATATGGGTGCCGGTTCTAATCCCGGCAGCTCCACTTCCCATCCAGCTCCCTGCTTGTGGCCTGCGAAAGCAGTTGAGGACGGCCCAAAGCTTTGGGACCCTGCACCCATGTGGGAGACCTGGAAGAGGTTCCTGGTTCCCGGCATTGGATCTTCTTCTTTCCAACAATAATAAATCTTCAAAAAAAAAAAAAAAAAAGATGGATGCTGGGATAACCAAAGAATGAAAAAGTGACCAAAAAAAAAAAAGTGGACAGTGGGAAGACGTGTTGGTTGGGGCACTCCCAAGTCCTGTACACCACAGGAAAACAAGAGATTCACAGAGAGACTTGATAAAAACAAGAACAACCCAAAGAACATCTAGTGCCCTTCATTCCAATTCTGCAACCAACTTCCTTTGTATTCCTGATTAGGGTGGCCTGAGACAATGGAGGCATCCCAGCCAGGGGATAATTAAACCCAATTGTGCACATGGCACTCTTTACCTTGGGTCTAAGTCAACTAGTGTTTGGCTTATCCATCCCTGCTGAGTTCCCACTTTAGGCAGCTGTATTCTCAAACACTTGAATCTCTCCTCTGTCAACTAAAATTCTGCCAAGGTTAGGTCAAAGAAACCTTGCTTTATGTGATTTTTACCACTTCACTATCTGTGTGATTTATTGCTGTCATTTCCTCATCTGTCAACAAATAAAACTAATGCCTGGGAGATAGGACAGCATTGTTATTATTAAGCTAAATTTGAAAAGAATGTAAGCAAGGTAAGCATATATATATATATATATATATTTTGAAAGGAAGTAGTATGGACCATCAAACTGCATCAACATAAAAGATAGGGTGCCTGAGGACAATCCCATACTAGAGTGTTGACAAAATCAAAGGTTAAAAAAAAAAAAAAAAAAAAAAAAGATGGCATCTCCAGCTTAGCAACTCTAATGTTGTCCACCAAACACCGGGCCTGTAATAGTTAGAGAGTGACAACTGTTCACTCTAAATCCGAGTGCTGAGCTTGGATTCAGGATTGATTTATAAAAATAGCTGCCACTGCTCTTTGAATCTCTTTGCGCCCATGACTGGGCAGTGTTACCCTATAGGCCCAGAGCAGCTGTATTTCCCTCACCACACCCATTTATTTCTCTGCCTAACCAGCCAAGCTGCGGGCAGCGCACAGCGTCCCCCCCCCCCAACCCCCAACCATCTCCGCAGCATACTACCCTCCCTCCTCCTAGGCTGAGTGAGCAAATTGCAAGCACAAATATCCCCTGATGCAATGCCACAACCATCCCTGGGAAAGAGCGGTGGCAGTTGCCAAAAGCTCAGCGCAGGGAAATGGGCGGGAGCGAGCTACGCTGCAGGGCTCTGCAGGCCGGCGGGAGGGAGACCCGAGAGGCCCTGGATACTCTAACTGGACCACAGGAGGGAACGCTGAAAAGGGGCTTTCCAGTAGAAAGCTGGGTTACGCTAACCTCTCCCCAGAAGCACATGGCTGCGGCCCGGGACTGGGTTCCCAAAGCTCCAAACTTCAAAGTCATCAAGGTCTCCTCCCCAAAACAGTGAACGCCATCTAATTTACATATTCCTGAAGGTAAGCAAGGGAACCCCCTCCCCAACACCACCACCAACTCCCAAAAATCCCCGCTGGGGCAACTTCACTAAAGCAGAGGAGTTTCAGACTACACACGGCAGAGGAACCTGCTCCATGTGCAAAATCACAATCTGCTCTGGACAGTTTCCAATGGCCCCTCAAAGTCCCCAAGCCTTTCCTTCCACCTCAGCCTTAATAAGACCACCACCCACCCACCCTGCCGCCGCCCGTCTCACCCTCGCAGCCAGACACACACGCCCGGGTCACCAAAATGCACCAGGGCCAATGAAGTGCGCAGGTAGCAAAGTCCAGGCTCTGGCCCGATTCTCCAGACCACCCCTCAGCCCCACCCATAACCCCTCCTGGACACCCAGGCTAAGGCTCACCTCAGTCCCACATCCCCTGACCTGCCCTCCCCCACAGCCTCAGGGAGCCACCCCAGGGCTCTCTGACACCCGTCCCGCCCTCCCCGAGCCCCACCCAGGGCCCAAGGCGGCAGCCGACCCTCGCTCGCTCCCGGGTTCAGCTCCATCCAGAGCCCAAGGCACACGGCTCCGCCCCACCGCGTCGGACCTCCGAACACCGACCTCGTCCTCCCACCTAGCCCACGGCGCCCCCCAGATCGCGCCCGGAAGACTCCGAAGGTCACTTCAGCAAAGGTCCCCCCCAATACACACATAACACACACCAGCCCGCCCCCTCCCGCGGCCACCCCCGCGTCCCACAGGCGGGCAGCCACCGCCCTTCTCCTCCTCGAGCGGGCCCTTGAGGGGATCCCGAGTGGCCGCGGGGCGAAGCTCGGGCAGTCCCCGCGCTGTGGGGAGCCCGCCCCTTAGAGATGAAAGGGAGGCATGCCCGCGGTTGCACTTACCCGCCGCCGCCGAGCAGGAGCCGGAGCCCGAGGGAGTCTGTAGAGGGCCGGGAGGAGCCGGGAGAAGTCGGGAGGAGCCGGTAGCGAGCAAGCGAGCCCGAGGGGCGGGGCGCAGGGAGGCGGCCGCTTCCTCGTCGCCCTCTTGAGGGCCGGCGTGAGGGCGGGACGCCGCCACCGACTACCCAGAGG